>NC_041382.1:444040865-444111443 GCF_002162155.2 Triticum dicoccoides
AGCCGTTGCCGCTGGATGAACAGGTCCCTGATCGAGCCAGTTGGGGGTGGATGAACAGGACCCCGTGGAGGGCTGGATGAACAAGCCCCCGTGGAGGGCTGGTTGAATAGTAGCCGGTGGAGGGTTGGATGAACAGTAGCCCATGGAGGGGTGGTTGAACAGGACCCCGTGCAGAGGGCTGGTTGAACAGTAGCCGGTGGAGGCTGGAAGAGGTCGACTGTGGATGAATAGTAGCCCATGGAGGCTGGAGGAGGTCGGCGGTGGAGATGAACAGTAGCCCGTGGAGTCCCATTTTGCGGTACACCACACCCCTCCTGATGAACAGGACCCCCGTTTCGACCGTAGCGCTCCAACACAAGTCCGTTTCCTCCATTTTGCGGCACGCCACACCCCTATCGATCAACAGGACCCCATTTCAACCATAGGAGGTCCAAGAGAAGTCCATTTCCTATGTTTTGCGGTACGTCAGACCCCTCCCGATGAATACGATCCCATTTCGACCATGGCCAGTCGAACAGAAGGTTGTTTCCTCCGTTCTGTGGTATGCCAAGCTTCGTTTCGATTGGCTGTTCTGTCCAAGCCGGATGGCTCTCGACGAACACGATGATGCAGTTTCTCCGTTCCGACCCAGCCGGCTGGCTACCGATGAACAGGACGCCGTCGCTGCCTCTCCATGTACACGAGCCCTGGCTGTATGTATGCACGAGTAGGTGTTTGAGACCCCGCCCTTATGTATGTACATGGCCGTATTTACTTTCTTGCACCCTGGCTGTACATACGTGTACATGCTACATGCACGCCTCTACTATGACACATGCCCTTCCTTACTCGGCCATGGTTCATCGCTGCAGCCTGCAGACAGACTGATCGACCAGTATGTACGTACACGTTTGCGACCAGAATGACAACACTACGTACGCTTCGACCAGGTGGGTCCCGACTGTCAGGGAGGATAAGGAGGCACTTCCTTGCGTGCGAAGATGTAGCTGGTGGGTCCCAGCAGTCAGGGGGGATTGCTTTTTCGTGAAATACGGCGGCCCGTCCGGTGGATCCCTGTTGTCACGTGGAGGAATCATTATTTTCCGTGTAATAAGGAGGCACTTCCTTGCTGCGGCCGTGGACCCAGCTGTCAGCCTCTCCATGTATAGTACTCTTCCAATGGAAGTCGTTCCTTGACCACATTGACCACGCCGCACCGAGAGCACCAAGGTGTTGGATGATGGCAAGGCCTAGGAACGAGACGATGCGGAGCCGGGGAAGACGCGGCAGTGGATGCCCACACGGAGAGGTGTACGAGGGTTCACTGGTTCGGCTGCTGTGTGAGGCTGCCGTCGCCGTAGAATAACAGGGGATGTGGGTGAGTAGAGGGATGGCCTGGCCAATGGTGGGAGTAGTAGGGAGCCATGAGGCCTCCGCAGCAGCATAGCCGGCCACGGGGGGCAGGAGCAGGCGGCACGACCGGCACTGGTTTGAGCGGATGGAGCAAGAAGACCAGAGGTTGAAGAAGCACTACCGCCGTTGGATGGACATCATACGGTAACTGGAGCTAGAATCGTTCATTATTGACTAAGTTTGCAAAACCCTCCGTCCGTGTCAGTAGGCCCACAAGTCAACCCTCCAACTACGGTGGGTCCCAGCTAGCAGGGGGAGTATTCTTTTTTTGTGCGTAATAAGGAGGCACTTCCTTGCGTGCGAAGATATAGCTAGTGGGTCCGACCTGTAAGCGGGAGGAACGTTTTTTTTGCAAACTAGAGAGGCCCTTCCGGTGTGTCTCAGCTGTTAGGTGGAGGAATCATTATTTTGTGCGTAATAAGGAGGCATTTCCTTGCGTGCGGCCGTGGACCCAACTGTCAGCCTCTCCACGTACAGTCCACTTCCGATGGATGTCGTTCATTGACCATGTTGACCACACTACGCCAAGAGCACCAGGGTGATGGACGACGGCGAGGCCTAGGAAGGGAACGACACGGAGCCAGGGAAGACTTGACAGTTGTTTCCCATGCGGAGGGGAGTACGAAGTTTTACTAGTTCATCTGCCCTCGCCAGAGAATAGCAGCAGGTGTGGGTGAGTGGAGGGATGCCTAGGCCAGTGATGGGAGTACGGTGGGGCGGTGAGGCCTGCGCGGCAGCACAGCCGGTCGCAGGAGGAGGGAGCAGGCGGTCCCGTCGGCGCTTGTTTGAGCGGATGGAATGGGAAGAGAAGAGATTGAAGAAGCACGAAGGCCATTGGATGGACATCCAATAGTCACTGCTCTCTTGTGTTGACTAAGTTGACATGGCGTTGCGTGTGCGTCAACCTTTTTTAGGAAAGTGTACGCGCCAACCTATAGTAGGCGCACAAGTCAGCCTCAAATATGTGGAAAACAACATACGTCCCATCTGCCATTATTTCTAATAATTTGCAGCCCATTTGCTAATTGTTAAGGATTTATTTGGAGCACATCTTCTTTTTGTTAGCATTACAGCCCATATTGTGGCCACGGTTAAAAATTATACTAAATTCTCATATTTTGGTGCGGCCAACTATTTTTAATCCCGAAATATCGATTCACATTCAAACTATTTTGAAAAATAATTTATATAAATATAAAATCTGAATAATTGTCCACGCATAAAAATCAATGGAATTTAAAATCTTGTAACGAAAAAATTGAAACTAATTCCCGGTTTGATATGTTTTAAAAATATATAGCCCATTTCTCATTACTGATAGCCCGTTTTCTGGGCAAACCGAATGAAACTCTCCTCATCTTGAAAGATTTGTAGCCCAGCAGGGCTGACAAAGCAAGTAGGCCTCGTTTGGGTATTTCTTTAAAAAAAGTAGAACTGGGTTAGCCATTTTCAGCAAGAAAAAAACACAACTGGGCTCATGATGTGGTAAACATAAATAAAACCCTGGCTAGACGGGCCATAGCCCCCGCACAGCCCCGTTATTACCATGATCCGTCGCTAAAACTAGTATAAATAACAACTACTTGTTCCTAAAAAAGTAAATAACAACTGTGCGACCTGCTAGGTCCCTGGTGTCAGCCGCTCGTTGTGTAATTCTCTCGTTTATTGAGTATGTTGACAATGGCATGAGCCCGAGATGTCCAACCATTAGGAGGAACCATTTTTTGGGCTTGTAATACTGCCATGATGCTGATGGGTCCCTACCGTCATCCTCTCCACGTACAATAATCTCCTTGTTCCTCTCGATTGTTGACGACGTTGACAACGCAAGAGGACGGCGCACCGTGCACGGCGAGCGAACCAAGGCGAAGGACGACGGCGAGGCCTTGGACAGAACGAACAGGAGCCGTGGAAGATGTGTTGGTCCAGTCGCGGGCGGAGGGGAGTACAAGGGTTGACTAGTTCGGGTGCAGGTGTGTGTTGGGGCTGACGTCACCGGAGAATAACTTGACGTGTGGGGAATAGAGGGAGGGACTGGACAACGTTGGAAGGTACCGTAGGGCGGCAGAGGCGCAACCAGCCATGGGAGTCGGGAGCAGGCGAAGCCGACGGGGTGGTTTGGTTTGGGCGGCTAGAGGAAGAAGACAAGAGATAGAAGATACACGACAGATGTTGGATGTCAATCTAACAGCTGGTAGGCAGAATCGTTTGTTGACTAGCTAGTAAATCGACACCACCTTGGATAGGCTATTTCCTCATGGGTCCCAAATGTTAGAATCCAAATATGTCATGGTCATGCAGCCTTTCATACGAAAATTTACAGCCCATTTGGTGTGCTAGTTCAAAATAAGTTTGTGGGTGCTGGTGGGGGCTAATCACTTGGCTTCTGTAATGCATAGTGAGCTCAAGCAGCCGGCAAGAGTGATGTTATTTCCCTTGGTCGGGATTTGTTACAATATTTCACTCTAAATTAAACAAATGGCAAGCCATTTGCCTTGTTTCAAAGAAAATATGACAGTCACAGCCGAGTTGAAAAGGGCAAGAACATCTAACTCTAGCTTACAAACTGTACAAAAGCACGAGGGTTAACTTTTCATCAGGTTTAGACAAAACCCAGATTGAAAAGCGCAACAACATCTAACTCCAGCACTGTTTTCGGCAGTCACAGTCAAATGGATCGGTCGGGTCCATAGAAATAACATCCTGGGTCGTAAAATTTACTGGATTATGCCCACAATTTGTTGTAAATAGAAGCCCGACATGTTCAGAAGCTCTTTTGTCCACCTAAAACTCCTTTTTTTTCTCTTTGACATACCCATCCGTCAAAACCATGCTACTGATAAACTTAAGCCTGATGGACAATAGTAACCTCGCATTCAGCAGGAAGAATGTGACAAATCTAGTGTTTGCATGGTTGGCTATATATCGTTCTAGCGTTATTGTCTTCAATCGAATGTCATGATAAGTGAGAAAATTTCGGTGCTTACGAATCCACCGATTGGTTATAACTTTCTTACCCCGTCCTGTTGCCTAAATAGACATGAAGATTTAAAACAGTTAAGGTCTAAAAAAAGAGTGTCGAAAGAGCAATAGTTGAATGGTTAATTCTAGTACACTATATGCGTGAAATTATCTCCTTTATATACAACTTCTCCAAACATGGAAAGCATTGCAGCAAGCTAATAATCTTGTTTTTAGGTCAAAACTATTCATTTGGGTATATAAGATCTTGTCAGAATCCAGCACCATTGATAGGCTATCAATGGAGAAACTCTTCATTGAGCATAGAACATAATATTAGTACAAAATGTGTACTCCAAGATGATATATAACTTATGCGTAGAAATTTAAAATGGAGCCTATGGTTACAAGTGTAGATGATAATATAAAGTACATACCTGAAGAACTATGGAGCCGAACACCATCTTGAAATGAGCACAGAGATCATGTAGTACACCCAAGGTCTCCAGTTTAGGCGCAGAGAGGACGGTTATTTGCGACGGTGAATAACTAGAATCAAGGATCAACCTTTGAAGTGAAGGGGCATCTTGGATGATGAGTTGCCTTCTGTCAAAAGAAATTCCGATTCTTACAAGGTTAGGCGACTTTATTTGGAGACAACCGATTCTAACTATGAAAACAAGCACCAAGCACTCCAGGGCAGGGCAACTGGAGTGGATGATGTTGTGCAATGAGGCCTCCGATATATGAACCCGCACAAGTGAAAGTTTCTTGAGAAATGGGAGTCGAAGGTTTAGTACTAGATTGTCTGGTAGGTAGCACAATGCAAAGGTGGCGGTGTGAAGGGAGGAGGAAAACCGCGAGATGGACATCGGTGCTAAGGGCACAAGTAAATGGCGTTCGGTATCTGGTAGGTGATTTCCTGGGGAATAGTAGAACTCAAGCAGCTGTAGTTCTGTGAATTCAGGGGATTTCAGTCAGGCGTCCACCGTGCAGGGCATGGTATGCTTGCTCAGGTAGCATGACTGGATGCAGAGGCTTTGAACGGAGCCCTGGTGGGAGGAGATGATGGCTCTGGGGAGTTCAAAATCATTGAAGAGAGATAGCTGATGACAGTCGAGATTAAGGGGCACAACGCGCCATAGAGGGTGGCACCGAATTGAGTGGACTTGGGTGGGGCATCAGTCCTTGGTGGGGAGAAGCGAGATGATCTCCCCAAGGATGGCGTCCGGGAGATCGCTGATGCGGTCCACCCGAGATTCTACGGGTTCCTGGGATCCGGTGGTGGCACGCTCTCCGCTTCTCCCTACGTGCTGGGTGTGGGATGTACAACAGGCGTCGCCATTGGCGGAAGCCTCATCTTCTTGGTGCTGGGGTCAGCTGACTCCATTTTCCTCGAGGGCGTCGCGTCGAGCTCATGGATTTGAGCAGAGTAACGAATGACAAGCCTAGTTGTACTGCTAGTGAAGAAGAAGGGGAGTTGGGGTTTTTCTGTAGTAGTGCGGAAGAAGGGGAGCTGGGGTTTTCTGTAGGAGTGAGGTGAGGAATTTGGGGGTACGGTGGAGCGAGCTGACGTGAGGTGGGTGGGAGTGAGGAGGAACAAGAGCACCTAGGTTTTTTTGGGGGGGTGCTGGGTGTGGGTAGCGCCTCTCATTGAATTTATTTTATTATTTACTAGGGTGGATGGGTTGTTTTGTCTTGGGCCCAGAGAAACAACAACTACTAGTAGAGTGGAGATTGATACGTCCATTTTGCATCATGCTTTTATATCGATATTTATTGCATTATGGGCTATTATTACACAATATGTCGCAATACTTATGCATTTTCTCTCTTATTTTACAAGGTTTACATGAAGAGGGGGAATGTCGGCACCTGGAATTCTGGGCTGGAAAAGGAGCAAATATTAGAGACCTATTCTGCATAACTCCAAAAGTCTTGAAACTCCACGAAAGTCAGTTTTGGAATATATTAAAAATATTGGGCAAAGAAAGCACCAGAGGGGAGCCAGCCACCGTCCACGAGGGTGGGGGCGCGCCCTACCCCCAGGGTGCGCCCCCTGCCTCGTGGGCCACCTGGCAGGCCTTCGATGCCCATCTTCTGGTATAAGGTGTCTTTCTCCCTAGAAACAATAGGAAGGAAGCTTTTGGGATGAAGCCCCGCTAACTTGAGGCGGAACCTTGGCAGAACCAATCTAGGGCTCCGACGGAGCTGTTCTGCCGGGAAAACATCCGTCCGGGAGGGGGAAATCGTCACCATCAATCCTCTCATCGTCAAGGGGTCAATCTCCATCAACATCTTCACCAGTACCATCTCCTCTCAAACCCTAGTTCATCTCTTGTATCTGATATTTGTCTCAAAACCTCAGATTGGTACCTGTGGGTTGCTAGTAGTGTTGATTACTCCTTGTAGTTGATGCTAGTTGGTTTTTTTGGTGGAAGATTATATGCTCAGATCCTTCATGCATATTAATACCCCTCTGATTATGAACATGAATATGATTTGTGAGTAGTTATGTTTGTTCCTGAGGACATGGGAGAAGTCTTGCTATAAGTAGTCATGTGAATTTGTTATTCGTTCGATATTTTTGATGAGATGTATGTTCTCTTTCCTCTAGTGGTGTTGTGTGAACATCGACTACATGACACTTCACCATTGTTTGGGCCTAGGGGAAGGCATTGGGAAGTAATAAGTAGATGATGGGTTGCTAGAGTGACAGAAGCTTAAACCCTAGTTTATGTGTTGCTTAGTAAGGGGCTGATTTGGATCCATATGTTTCATGCTATGGTTAGGTTTACCTTAATTCTTCTTTCGTAGTTGCGGATGCTTGCGAAGGGGGTTAATCATAAGTGGGATGCTTGTACAAGGAAGGGCAGTACCCAAGCACCGGTCCACCCACATATCAAATTATCAAAGTAATGAACGTGAATCGTATGAGCATGATGAAAACTAGCTTGACGATAATTCCCATGTGTCCTCGGGAGCGCTTTCCTTTATATAAGAGTTTGTCCAGGATTGTCCTTTGCTACAAAAAGGATTGGGCCACCTTGCTGCACCTTGTTTACTCTTATTACTTGTTACCCGTTATGAATTACCTTATCACAAAACTATCTGTTACCGATAATTTCAGTGCTTGCAGAGAATACCTTGCTGAAAACCGCTTGTCATTTCCTTCTGCTCCTCGTTGGGTTTGACACTCTTACATATCGAAAGGACTACGATAGATCCCTATACTTGTGGGTCATCAAGACTCCTTTCTGGCGCCGTTGCCGGGGAGTGAAGCGCCTTTGGTAGGTGGAATTTGGTAAGGAAAATTTTATATAGTGTGCTGAAATTTACTGTCACTTGTTACTATGGAAAATAATCCTTTAAGGGGCTTGTTCGGGGTATCTTCATCCCGACCAGTAGAGAAAAGAGTTGCTCCTCAACCTACTGAACCTACTGAAAATGTTTACTTTGAAATTCCTTCGGGTATGATAGAGAAACTGCTAGCTAATCCTTTCATAGGAGATGGAACATTACATCCCGATATGCACCTAATCTATGTGGATGAAGTTTGTGTATTATTTTAGCTTGCAGGTATGCCCGAGGATGTTATCAAGAAGAAGGTCTTCCCATTATCTTTGAAGGGAAAGGCATTGACATGGTTTACGCTATGTGATGATATTGGATCGTGGAACTACAACCGATTGAAATTGGAATTTCATTAGAAGTTTTATCCTATGCATCTGGTTCATCGTGATCATAATTATATATATAATTGTTGGCCTTGTGAAGGAGAAAGTATCGCTCAAGCTTGGGGGAGGCTTAAGTCAATGTTATATTCATGCCCCAATCATGAGCTCTCAAGAGAAATTATTATTCAAAAAAATTATGCTCGGCTTTCTCTCAATAATCGCTCCATGCTCGATACTTCTTGTACTGGTTCTTTTATGATGAAGACTATTGAATTCAAATGGGATTTATTCGAAAGAATTAAATGCAACTCTGAAGATTGGGAACTCGACAAAGGTAAGGAGTCAGGCATAACACCTAAGTTTGATTGTGTTAAATCTTTTATGGATACCGATGCTTTTCGTGAATTTAGCACTAAATATGGACTTGACTCTGAAATAGTAGCTTCTTTTTGTGAATCATTTTCTACTCATGTTGATCTCCCTAAGTAGAAGTGGTTTAAATATCATCCTCCCATCGAAGTAAAAGTAGTTAAACCTATTAAAGTTTAAGAAAATACTATCACTTATAATGTTGATCCTATTGTTCCTACCGCTTATATTAAGAAACCACATTTCCCTATTAGAATAAAGGATCATGCTAAAGCTTCAACTGTGGTTCGTAAGAGTAATACTAGAAGGCCTACACCCTCTGAGAAAATTAAAGTTGAACCTAGTATTGCTATGGTTAAAGATCTCTTGGTCGATAATATTGATTGGCATGTTATTTACTTTTGTGATGAAGCTGCTAGAATTGCTAGACCCAATACTAAAGATAAACATAGACATGTTGTAGGCATGCCTGTTGTTTCTGTTAAAATAGGAGATCATTGCTATCATGGCTTATGTGACATGGGTGTTAGTGCGAGTGCAATACCTCATTCTTTATACGAAGAAATTATGCATGATATTGCACCTGCTGAGATAGAAGATATTGATGTTACAATTAAGCTTGTCAATAGAGATACTATTTCACCAGTTGGGATTGTTAGAGATGTTGAAGTCTTCTGTGGGAAAGTTAAATATCCTACTAATTTTCTTGTTCTTGGTTTCCCAAAAGATGACTTTTGTCCCATTATATTTGGTAGACCCTTCTTGAATACTGTTAATGCTAAGATAGACTACAAAAGGATATTGTTTCTGTTGGTTTAGGGGATATGTCTCATAATTTTAATTTTGCTAAATTTCGTAGACAACCCCATGATAAAGAATTGCCTAGTAAAGATGAAATTATTGGTCTTGCTTCTATTGCCGTGCCTCCTAATGATCCTTTAGAACAATATTTGCTAGACCATGAAAATGATATGTTTATCAATGAAAGAAGGGAAATAGATGAAGTATTCTTTAAACAGGGACCTATTTTGAAACACAACTTGCCTATTGAAATTCTAGGGGATCCTCCTCCACCCAAGGGTGATCCCGTGTTTGAGCTTAAACCTTTACCTGATACTCTTAGATATGCTTATCTTGGTGGAAAAAAGATATATCTTGTTATTATTAGTGTTAACCTTTGAGAGCAGGAAGAATAGAAATTATTGAAACTCTCAAGAAGCATCATGCTGCTATGGGATATACACTTGATGATCTTAAGTGCATTAGTCCCACTCTATGCCAGCACAAAATAAAATTGGAGAAAGACGCTAAACCGATTGTTGATCACCAACAATGGTTAAATCCTAAGATGAAAGAAGTGGTAAGAAATGAAATATTAAAGCTTCTGGAGGCATGTATAATTTATCATGTTGCTGATAGTCAGTGGGTAAGTCATGTCCATTGTGTCCCTAAGAAGGGAGGTATTACTGTTGTTCCTAATGATAAAGATGAATTGATCCCACAAAGAAATTGTTACAGGTTATAGAATGGTAATTGATTTCTGCAAATTAAATAAAGCTACTAGAAAGGTCATTACCCTTTACCTTTTATTGATCAAATGCTAGAAAGATTATCCAAAAATACTCATTTTTGCTTTCTAGACGGTTATTCTGGTTTCTCTCAAATACCTGTGTCGAAAGAGGATCAGGAAAAGACCACTTATACTTGCCCTTTCCGTACCTTTGCTTATAGACGCATGCCTTTTGGTTTATGTAATGCACCTGCTACCTTTCAAAGATGTATGACTTCTATATTCTCTGACTTTTGTGAAAAGATTGTTGAGGTTTTCATGGATGATTTCTCTGTGTATGGAACTTCTTTTGATGATTGCTTAGGCAACCGTGATCGAGTTTTGCAGAGAAGTGAAGAAACTAATCTTGTCTTGAATTGGGAGAAGTGCCACTTTATGGTTAATGAAGGTATTGTCATGGGGCATAAAGTTTTTGAAAGAGGTATTGTAGTTGATAAAGCTAAAGTTGATGCTATTGAAAAGATGTTGTGTCCTAAGGACATTAAAGGTATAAGAAGTTTCCTTGGCCATGCCGGTCTTTATAGGAGGTTCATTAAAGACTTCTCAAAAATTTCTAGGCCTTTGACTAATCTCTTACAAAAAGATGTTCCTTTTGTCTTTGATGATGATTGTGTAGAAGCATTTGAAATACTTAAGAAAGCCTTGATTTCTGCACCTATTGTCCAGCCACCTGATTGGAATTTACCCTTTGAAATTATGTGTGCTGCTAGCGATTATGCTGTAGGTGCTGTTCTAGGACAAAGATTTGATAAGAAATTAAATGGTATCCAATATGCTAGTAAAACTCTAGACAGTGCCCGGAGAAATTATGCTACTACTGAGAAAGAATTTTTAGCAATTGTATTTGCTTGTGATAACTTCATACCTTATTTTGTTGATTCTAAAGTCACTGTTCACACTGATCATGCTGCTATTAAATACCTTATGGAAAAGAAAGATGCTAAACCTAGACTTATTAGATGGGTTCTCTTGCTACAAGAATTTGATTTGCATATTATTGATATAAAGGGAGCTGAGAACCCAGTTGCAGACAACTTGTCTAGGTTAGAGAATGTTCTTGATGACCCACTACCCATAGATGATAGCTTTCCTGATGAAAAATTAGCTGTCATAAATGCTTCTCGTATTGCTCCATGGTATCCTGATTATGCTAATTACATTGTTGCTAAATTTATACCCCCTAGTTTCACATACCAGCAAAAGAAAAAGTTTTTCTATGATTTAAGACATTACTTCTGGGATGATCCACACCTTTATAAAGAAGGAGTAGATGGTGTTATTAGACGTTGTATACCTGAGCATGAACAGGAACAAATCCTACACAAGTGTCACTCCGAGGCTTATGGAGGACACCACGCTGGAGATAGAACTGCACACAAGGTATTGCAATCCAGATTTTATTGGCCTACTCTCTTCAAAGATGCCCGTAAGTATGTCTTGTCTTGTGATGAATGTCAAAGAATTGGTAATATTAGTAGACATCAAGAAATGCCTATGAACTATTCACTTGTTATTGGACCATTTGATGTTTGGGGCTTTGATTATATGGGACCGTTTCCTTCCTCTAATGGGTATACACATATTTTAGTAGTTGTTGATTACGTTACTAAGTGGGTAGAAGCTATTCCAAGTAGTAGTGTTGATCATAACACCTCTATTAAGATGCTTAAATAAGTTATTTTTCCGAGGTTTGGAGTCCCTAGATACTTAATGACTGATGGTGGTTCACATTTTATTCATGGTGCCTTTCGTAAAATGCTTGCTAAGTATGATGTTAATCATAGAATTGCATCTCCATACCACCCATAGTCTAGTGGTCAAGTAGAACTGAGTAATAGAGAGCTTAAATTAATTTTGCAAAAGACTGTTAATAGGTCTAGAAAGAATTGGTCCAAGAAACTTGATGATGCATTATGGGCATATAGAACTGCATATAGAAATCCTATGGGTATGTCTCCATATAAAATGGTTTATGGAAAAGCATGTCACTTACCTCTCGAACTAGAACATAAGGCATATTGGGCCATTAAAGAGCTCAATTATGATTTCAAACTTGCCGATGAGAAGAGACTATTTGACATTAGCTCACTTGATGAGTGAAGATACAAGATTAGGGGGTCTCCGGACAGCCGGACTATATCCTTTGGTCGGACTGTTGGACTATGAAGATACAAGATTGAAGACTTCGTCGCGTGTCCGGATGGGACTCTACTTAGCGTGGAAGGCAAGCTAGGCAATACGGATATGTATATCTCCTCCTTTGTAACCGACCTTGTGTAACCCTAGCCCCCTCCGGTGTCTATATAAACCGGAGGGTTTTAGTCCGTAGGACAACATATAATCATACCATAGGCTAGCTTCTAGGGTTTAGCCTCTCTGATCTCGTGGTAGATCTACTCTTGTACTACACATATCATCAATATTAATCAAGCAGGACGTAGGGTTTTACCTCCATCAAGAGGGACCGGACCTGGGTAAAACTTCGTGTCCCCTGCCTCCTGTTACCATCCGCCTAGACGCACAGTTCGGGACCCCCTACCCAAGATCCGCCGGTTTGACACCGACACCAGGCCTATGAGAATGCCAAACTGTTTAAAGTAAAGGTTAAAAGATGGCATGACAAAAGGATACAAAATCATGAGTTTAATGTAGGTGATTATGTTCTGTTATACAACTCTCGTTTAAGATTTTTTGCAGGAAAAATCCTCTCTAAATGGGAAGGTCCTTACGTTATCACGGAGGTCTATCGTTCAGGTGCCATAAAAATCAACAACTTCGAAGGCACAAATCCAAGGGTGGTGAACGGTTAAAGAATCAAACATTATATCTTAGGTAATCCCATAAATGTTGAAACCAATGTTATTGACACGATAACCCCGGAGGAGTACATAAGGGACACTTTCCAGAATGTTTCGGACTCCAAAAAGGAATAGGTATGTGGTACGGTAAGTAAATCGACTCCAAAACAGTTCTAATAGCAATTTTTCTCCATTTTGGAATAAATAAGAAAATAGGAAAATAAGAAGTAGTCCGGAAAGGACACGAGGCATCCACGAGGGTGGAGGGCGCGCCCTACCCCCTGGGTGCGCCCCCTGCCTCGTGGGCACCTCGTGTGCCCTCCGGACTCTGATTTCTTGCACGATACTTCTTTGTTCGACAAAAATTCATTATATAATCTCCTGAAGGTTTTGACCACCGTACCATGCAAATAAATCCTATTTTTGTTTCGAGTTGTCTCTGCTGCAGATTTAGAGGAAGATGTCTTCTCAAGAGTCATTCGGAGAGAGTCGGGTGTCTCATCCGACATAGGGGCCAGGAGAAAACAGTGATGCTCACCACTTTGGGCCATCAATGGAGGAAGAGACGGAGGCCGACTTGAAAAGGATAGATGCCATGGAGGAGGATCAAGAAGTTACCTCTCGTGTCCAAGCCAAATTCATGATGGAGGAACTTCAGAGCTCCACAATTCCAAACTCGCTCCTCCCTCCCAATGTTAGATTTCTTTCTTATGAAAATAACAAAAAGAGTGTTACTTGTTCTCCCATAGCTATGCAACATCCATGGGTGCAAGGAGCTTTAGCCGTCATGGGTAAGCACCATAGGGAAATAATGGATCTCAAGCAGCAAGCCAATAAGCTCGAGGAAGAGAATCATATCCTAAGGGGCATCATCGCCAAGAATATTACATCACCACCTCCGAAGAAAGAGACATAAAAACATGGGTATGGGCACTCCCCTTGGCAACTGCCAAGATTGGGGGAGTGCCACGGTATCATATCACCATCACACTTCTATCTTTACCATTTTTCTTAGTTCGATCCTTTTGGTTATATCTTGATCTAGTAGAATAAAGTTTAGTATGATCTAGCTTTGAGTATTGTGTTGATCCTTATCTATGTAATCGAGTCCGTGAGCTATATATAATAAAGATTAGTCTTGATTCAAGGGATTGGTTATCTTGCTATTATCTTGAGGGAATAAAATAAATAAAGAAAAAAGGGGGGAAAGAATAAAAAGAAATAAAGAGATCATATTGATCTTATGGAGAGTAATGACTTCATATATAAAGAGTATGATGAATAGAAGTTGTTGAGAGATGAAAAACATAGTTTTGGCCATCGTTGCAATTAATAGGAAGTAATAGATAAAGAGAGGATTTCACGTATAAATATACTATCTTGGACATGTTTTATGATTGTGAGCACTCATTAAAATATGACATGCTAAAAAGTTGATGTTGGACAAGGAGGACAACATAATGGGTTATGTTTTCTTATATCCGTATTAAATTATATTGTCATGGATCATCCAACATGTTGAGCTTGCCTTTCCCCCTCATGCTAGACAAATTCTTTGCACCAAGTAGAGATACTACTTGTTCTTCCAAATATCCTTAAACCCAGTTTTGCCATGAGAGTCCACCATATCTACCTATGGATTGAGTAAGATCCTTCAAGTAAGTTGTCATCGTTACAAGGAATAAAAATTGCTCTCTAAATATGTATGCTATCAGTGTGGAGAAAATAAGCTTTATACGAGCTTGTGATATGGAAGAAATAAAAGCGATGGACTTCATAATAAAGGTCCGTATTAGAAGTGGCAATATAAAGTGACATTATTTTGCATTAAGATTTTGTGCATCCAACCATAAAAGCACATGACAACCTCTGCTTCCCTCCACGAAGGGCCTATCTTTTATTTATTTTTCTTATACCTTATACAAGAGTCATGGTTATCTTCACCTTCCCTTTTTACATTTTATCCTTTGGCAAGCACTATGTGTTGGAAAGATCCTGATATATAAATAGCTAATTGGATGTGGGTTTTCATAAAGCATTATTATTGACATTACCTGTCGGTGTCAAAACCGGCGTATCTCGGGTAGGGGATCCCGAACTGTGCGTCTAGGCAGATGGTAACAGGAGGCAAGGAACACGATGTTTTACCCAGGTTCAGGCCCTCTTGATGGAGGTAAAACCCTACGTCATGATTGATTTATTCTTGATGATATGAGTATTACAAGAGTTGATCTACCACGAGATCGGAGAGGCTGAACCCTAGAAGCTAGCCTATGGTATGACTGTATGTTGTCCTACGGACTAAAACCCTCCGGTTTATATAGACACCGGAGGGGGCTAGGGTTACACAAGGTCGGTTACAAAGGAGGAGATATACATATCCGTATTGCCTAGCTTGCCTTCCACGCCAAGTAGAGTCCCATCCGGACAAGGGACGAAGTCTTCAATCTTGTATCTTCATAGTCCAACAGTCCGGCCAAAGGATATAGTCCGGCTGTCCGGAAACCCCCTAATCCAGGACTCCCTCATTACCCTTGAGGTAAAAGGTTGGGAGGCAAAACTATAAGCCCCTATCTTTCTCTATGTCCGATTAAAACTTCATACCTATAAATATTTCCTGAGTGTTAGCAATTGTGAAAGACTAAAAGATGGTTGAGTATGTGGGCTTGCTGAAAAGCTCTTATATTGACTCTTTCCGATGTTATGATAAATTGCAATTGCTTCAATGACTGAGATTATAGTTTGCTAGTTTTCAATGAAGTTTTTGATTCATACTTTACATTGTGAATAGATTGTCACTTTAGCATAAGAAACCATATGACTATATATATGTTGTTATTCTAAGAATGATTATGATGCCCTCATGTCCGTATTTTATTTTATGGACACCTCTATCTCTAAACATGTGGACATAATTTTCGATATCGGCTTCCGATTGAGGACAAGCGAGGTCTAAGCTTGGGGGAGTTGATACGTCCATTTTGCATCATGCTTTTATATCGATATTTATTGCATTATGGGCTGTTATTACACACTCTGTCACAATACTTATGCCTTTTCTCTCTTATTTTACAAGGTTTACATGAAGAGGGAGAATACCGGCAGCTAGAATTCTGGGCTGGAAAAGGAGCAAACATTGGAAACCTATTTTGCACAACTATAAAAGTCATGAAACTCCATGAAAGTCAATTTTGGAATATATTCAAAATATTGGGCAAAGAAAGCACCAGAGGGGAGCCAGCAACCGTCCACGAGGGTGGGGGGCGCGCCCTACCCCCCTAGGCGCGCCCCCTTGCCTTGTGGGCCACCTGGTAGGCCTCCGATGCCCATCTTGTGGTATAAAGTGTCTTTCGCCCTGGAAAAAATAATAAGGAAGCTTTCGGGACGAAGCGCCGCCATCTCGAGGCGGAACCTTGATGGAATCAATCTAGGGCTCCAGCGGAGCTGTTCTGCCGGGGAAACATCCCTCCGGGAGGGGGAAATCGTCACCATTGATCCTCTCATCGGGAAGGGGTCAATCTCCATCAACATCTTCACCAGCACCATCCCCTCTCAAACCCTAGTTCATCTGTTGTATCCGATCTTTGTATCAAAACCTCAGATTGGTACCTGTGGGTTGCTAGTAGTGTTGATTGCTCCTTGTAGTTGATGCTAGTTGGTTTATTTGGTGGAAGATTATATGTTCATATCCTTTATGCATATTAATACCCCTCTGATTATGAACATAAATATGATTAGTGAGTAGTTATGTTTGTTCCTGAGGACATGGGAGAAGTCTTGCTATAAGTAGTCATGTGAATTTGGTATTCGTTCGATATTTTGATGAGATGTGTGTTGTCTTTCCTCTAGTGGTGTTATGTGAACGTCGACTAAATGACACTTCACCATTGTTTGGGCCTAGGGGAAGGCATTGGGAAGTAATAAGTAGATGATGGGTTGCTAGAGTGACAGAAGCTTAAACCCTAGTTTATGCATTGCTTCGTAAGGGGCTGATTTGGATCCATATGTTTCATGCTATGGTTAGGTTTACCTTAATTCTTCTTTCGTAGTTGCGGATGCTTGCGAAGGGGGTTAATCATAAGTGGGATGCTTGTCCAAGGAAGGCAAGTACCCAAGCACCGGTCCATCCACATATCAAATTATCAAAGTAACGAACGTGAATCATATGAGCATGATGAAAACTAGTTTGACGAGAATTCCCATGTGTCCTCGAGAGTGCTTTCCTTTATATAACAGTTTGTCCAGGCTTGTCCTTTGCTACAAAGAGGATTGGGCCACATTCTTGTACCTTGTTTACTTTTATTACTTGTTACCCGTTATGAATTACCTTATCACAAAACTATCTGTTACCGATAATTTCAGTGCTTGCGGAGAATACCTTACTGAAAACCGCTTGTCATTTCCTTCTGCTCCTCGTTGGGTTTGACACTCTTACTTATCGAAAGGACTATGATAGATCCCCTATACTTGTGTGTCATCAGAGACACTCTACAGCTACCCAGAAAAACAATTACTACTAGTACAATGGATACACTACCACTTATGGCTCCTCCGAGGTCATCGAAACGTCTCCCTTTACTAAATGACGTTTTACTTTTGTTCACCGACATGCGGGCCATGCAGCGCGCAGGTCCAAATGCCATCCACCAAATTAGAAGCCAGTATGCAGGCAAAGAGTCACCCCGGTCGTAGCACAGCAGTAATGAGCCTTCTAAGTTTGACGGACGAAGCAACCATCATTTCACTATTCGCTGAATCCCCTTCTCCCTCACCATCTTCAAGAAAGCCAACACTGCATCTACCACTGTTCTTCTCTCCCAAGGAAGGGAAGGTAAGTGGATCCATGATGTTGGTATATTTTCGTTCAGAGAAAAAAAGAACTTTTGCAAAGTAGTAACCGATCTTCACTCTCTTTTTTGTTTCATTGTCATTGTGATTGTGTTTCCCTTTCAGTGATCTCCTAGTATTCGCCAGTTTCATGATGGACCAAGGATAACCAGGCAAAGGTCTGCCGATATTGGAGCAGACATGGAAGGCTGGTCCCCACAAGACAGAGAGCTCCATGAAGATGGAGGCAGCCACTGAGCTGACCCCAGATACGCTCATGGCCACTACTGAGATGGCCAACGCCCTGTTTGAGGTTACAACCCTTGTGGCCCTGCAGGAGCAGTTTTCCCCCTTTGAGGATGCCCCCCCCCCACCCCGCTGTGCTACCCAAGGTGATTTTCTTCTTTGCCGATCCCAATTGTGGTTTTTCATCTAAGTATGTGGTGATGAATAATGCAAAATTTTAATAGCTTCGATGCCATGCTATACATAGTGGTTTAAATAACTTGTGTTTCTTATACTGGAAAGTAATCCAGAATTTGTTTCTGTTTCAATTAGAGCTCTAATGCAACCAAGGATTGAGTTTATACATGTCACTCGCTATGAGGCGGATGACCTGAATATATGCACTGGAAAAACAGAGTTCTTACGCTGTTGGATCCTGGAAGCCATCTGCGCTTATACCAATGTCGAGTTGTATTCCAGCCTCACTATTGTCAGGCGTGTTGTCCAGGGTGTACTGAGGCACAAGAAGTCCAAAGCTACTCCTTCGTTTGTGAGGCATACTGTTCTTGTCAAGCTTACACAGGAAGATGACGTGGCATGCCTCCAGAAACAAGTTTATGAGTGGCAAGCCACAAGGTTATCTTTAGGAAGGTTCACAGGATTGAGCTGCTGCCGGACATCCTCGATGATGTCCATGGAAAGGTCCGTCTTATGTCCAACCCAAATTAGATCAAGGCATGAAATAGTTGCCCCAGCTAGTGTTTAATTGTAGTTTGGATTGTGTCTAATTATCCGAACCTTGCCTATTATCGAGCCCTCTGGGGCTAGTACTCTGTTTGAATCCCTCTATGGGAACTGCTGCTACTTTTGTGTGCCAGTGGATCATGTGAGAACCATCATAATTGTTGCCAAAACAGATGTGTCCTCACTTGTTTTTTCATGAATATGGCATGGTAAGACATAAGTTCTCACGGTTTATCATACGAGCAATGTGTGTTTGATGAAATGGAGTACTCGTTCGAGAACTATGCGCCGACGTATACATAAGTACTTGTAAACACTGTTGGTGCTACCCCACTTGTAAGCAGTTGTGCAAAACACGGCACATTGGCTCAGCCCGCTTCAACACTAGGCTATCGACCAGCTAACAATCAATAATCTGCTACCTGACATATAAGCAACTAAGTATCTTGTTACAATGGTTCATGCAGTTAACTGAGGCCACAATGTAAATTCCAAATGTTCACACGCTAGTCCAGCATTCATGTGGAACACTCACATTAAACTCGGCTTCATAAAAAACTTGAAAAGCACAAGTCAAGCAATTTTATACATCTCAATGATTCATAGAACATAACAAACATATACTAGTTCACAGCAAAAGACAAAGTTGTGAGAAGGTTTACAAATTAGGAAAAATCAAGCAAGGCTTCTCTGAGCAAAGAGACTCCCTAGGCAGGCTTTAATTTCCTGGAGTTCACTCTGGTTTTTGCTGGAGTTCACTCTGGAATGCTGAACTGAACCATATAGTGTGCTGACCATATGAAATTCTTGTGCATTCCACTAAATTTAAGCACCGCTATTTGCTGAAATAAGCAGACCACAATGCCTCTTGTCCGTGCACCTGTCCCCAAAACCTCCGTGCAGCCATGCCAGCTAGTCCTCGGTCCATGGATGAACTAGTATAAAGTGCATTCCGTACTAGGATGCAGTTGTGTTCGCTCATCCCTGCTCTGCAATCAGGAAGTAAAACATACGAATCAACTTCTTTTAGATTACGTTTGTCATTCAACCTAGTTACTACCAATGTAGGAATACCTAGTACACTGGTGGTTAGAGGACGGCAGCTAGGAATAGCCATATGATTTTGTGTAGTTCTGTTAAAATTGAGGTGTGTACTTCTGATTGCAAAAATAGAAACGATATGAAGACAGACATCCCTGGTTGCGTAAATATGAAATATGGTTATTTAAGCAGTGGCGGTTATTTCTAGTGGCATATGATCAACAACATCATCTATTGTGCTATAACTGCCACTATATTAACAGTATAAAAAAGTGCCATTAAGTAAGAAGTAGCATCACATCACATCAACACTGCCACTATATTAACATGCAGAACAATGGCATTAGTATTACTGTCATGAGAGTAGCACATGGTCAGTAAATGTGCAATCAAATTTGTGCAGTTCCACTAGGATGAAGCAATGGTAGCGGTGTGAGATTTAAGTGTAACTGCAAAAACACAATTCATGGGAAATAAAGCAAGACGGAAGAACTTCATAAAATGGTGGTGGCATTGCTTCAATTTATTGACGGCACTAGACCATTACTTATAGTGACATTAGGTGGTATTGCTTAATGCTTCATGTGATTTTACATTAACGGTAGTGATATGGGCGTAGGGATAGCAGGGGCATAAAGTGGTGAGGCAGATCTGGTTGCCGAGATAGGCAAACACTCAGGCAACATGTGAGCGTAGGAAATCTAGACCTGCTCATTCTCATTTGCATTGTCCCCCAACACCCCTCACTTTCTTTCCTTTTTCGACCAAGAGACAGGTCCACTTCCCCCCACCCTTCGCCATCCACCATGTTTTCTTCGCCTTTTCAACCAAGAGACCGGTTGGGTAGCCAGTATCTACTACTTTCCCTCGTTTCCTCTTAGAACCAAGTCCCAGATTCATGCTATAGATTTCCCACTTTCTTCCCTATTTGAACCAACTCTTAGATTCGACTGTATGAACTAGCTTTACCTCTAATAATAGTAAAAGTCTAGGTGGCATTGGAACAGCCGACGAAAGTAGAAAAAGATCCACACGCAGCCAGGTGGGGAGCTGGGGCAGTAGAGCAAGGCAGGTTTTGAAGGAATATGTACCTGAGGGTCGTCAGCATGTCGCAGAGATGGCGTTGGGAGGCCGCATCTTGGCCACAATACCGTAGGGAGGAAGAAGGGGTCGGAGGCCCTCCCGAGCCGGCGCTCTCTGATACATCTCCAACGTATCTATAATTTTTTATTGTTCCAAGCTATTATATTATCTGTTTTGGATGTTTTATATGCATTAATATGCTATTTTATATGATTTTTGGGACTAATCTATTAACCTAGAGCCTAGTGCCAGTTTCTGTTTTTCCCTTGTTTTAGAGTTACGCAGAAAAGGAATACCAAACGGAGTCCAAACAAAATAAAACCTTCGCCATGATTTTTCTTAGACCAGAAGACACCCAGGAGACTTGGAGTGCAAGTCAGAGGAGCCTCAAGGCGGCCACAAGGGTGGAGGGCGCTATCGGTGTCAAAACCGGCAGATCTTGGGTAGGGGGTCCCAAACTATGCGTCTAAGGTCGATGGTAACAAGAGACAAGGGACACGATGTTTACCCAGGTTCAGGCCCTCTCTATGGAGGTAATACCCTACATCCTGCTTGATTGATATTGATGAATATGAGTATTACAAGAGTTGATATACCTCGAGATCGTAATGGCTAAACCCTAGAGGTCTAGCTTGTATGGCTATGATAATGGGTCTCCTATCCGGACAAAGTCCTCCGGTTTATATAAACACCGGGAGGATGTAGGGTTACACAAGGTCGGTTACAAAGAAGGGAATCTACATATCCGGTCGTCAAGCTTGCCTTGCACGCCAAGGAGAGTCCCATCTGGACACGGTTGTAGTCTTCGGTCTTCGTATCTTCACAGCCCATCAGTCCGGCCCATGGCTAACAGGCCGAACGCCCGAGGACCCCTTATTCCAGGACTCCCTCAGTAGCGCCCGAACCAGGCTTCAATGACAAGGTGTTCGTCACGCAGACTGTCTTCGGCATTCCAAGGCGGGTTCCTCCTCCAACGTCTTCCAAGTAATGTGTTCGGCTTTCAATTCAATGCGGCACCCCTCGGCTTCTATGCATTTATGACTTCATGCTCCACGTGTCGGGTGAATGTGGGTGGTCAGGGTATTTTTTGCAAATAACACCCTAGCCCTGCAAGAAAGAATGTCTATTTAAAGGGATTGGATCTCAGATCCTTTCGGCATCACGCAAATAACACCCTAGCCCTGCAAGAAAGAAACCATTCCAACATGGCCAACATTCCAAGCTCCTCTTCCCATTCCAACCTAGAGAGAGGCGAGTGGAAGAGGTGCTCCGTGCCCCACAGCCAACTGGTGAAGCTGCAAACGCAGGGATTTCTCCCTCTTGCAGATCCGGTCCCTGTTTGAGCAGGACTGGCCTCCTTCAACGGCAAAACCTAGGCGGAGGATTTCCCCAATCCGTCTGCGGGAGAACAAGTGTGCTTCATCCCCTATCTGCTGAGGGGCGTGGGATTTCCAATTCACCCATTCCTCCGAGGGCTTATGGAGTACTACGGCCTCCAGCTGCATAATTTTACCCCGGCCTCCGTCCTGCACATCACGGGTTATGTCGCTTTATGCGAACTATTGCTGGGTTGCGAGGCCCATTTTGATTTGTGGAGAAGACTGTTCTGCCTCATCCCTCGCAATGAAGGTGGGTCAATTTTTGAAGTGGGAGGAGCCGAAGTGTGGTGCATCGCCGGGACCGGATACCTATCCGGTACGCCGAAGAAAGCTCCTAAAGAGTGGCCTTTCGAATGGTTCTACATTGACGACGTCACTCTACCCGACCCTGTCCGCATGGGCCTCCCTGAGTTTTCAAATTCTCCGCTGAAGAAACGCCATAGCTGGCGTCCTCGGAGCCTCGAGGAAGAGGATAGTGCAGAGATCAGCCTGCTGCTGGGCAAGATTAAGACTCTTGCCTAGTCCGGATTGTCAATAGCCGAGGTTATGGCGATTTTGATAACGCGGGGGGTCCAACCACTTCAATACAGAGGGCTGCCCATGTGGCATTATAACGGAGAAGACGACGCCTCACGCTATGCCCGAAAGGGCCCGAAGACTCCTGCCGCCCTAGCCAAAATATTGGCCGAGCTGTATTAAGGGGAGAAGGCGGAGTTCACCCGTCTCCAAATTCAAGACCGGTTTTCCATGTATAATCCTCCCAGCTGGGTAAGGCTCAGCTCCACTATTTTATTCTTGTCCCTGAATCATTCTTGACAGGCAGCATCTTATCTTGCTCATAACAGGAATGGCAAAAGGCTGTCGACAGGATCTATGACCCTGCCCCTCAGCCGGAGAATCGCAACCGGGATCTCGACCCCGGATATGAGGAAGATCCGGACATATTTGTGGAGCTGGAGGAGGGAATATTCTACTAGATGAGCTACGATGGTACATATGTACCCATTATCGCCGATTACCCCGGCCTCCTTCCTGCTTCACATGTAAGTAATCCGAAGACACCTTATCCAAAAGATTTTTCTCATTCCTCCTTACCCGCCGCACTGTCCTGTGCTTTACAAGGGGAAGTGTTTGGCGTGTCATGCTGCCCCGGGAGCATCTCTGAGAGAGCGCCCCCCATACCAGGCAAGCCTTCTAAGAGGAAGGCAAACGAAGATACGGCCGAGACTTCATCAAAGAGGTACGAATTTGCAAGTATGCACTTTTGCAGTCACGTCCAACTGTGACCTTTTCGTTTACCATGTATTAGGAAAAAGATGTGCCGGACTATACCCGAGGGTCCGGCCGGTCATACTTCCTGCAGCCAGGATTCAAATCATGTCGTGAAGACGGGGGCTGATGCAGGGGTGACGCCAGACTGTCCTCCAGCCGAGGACTCGGATGATGTATCCATTACCAACTCGGAAGTGGAGAGCGCCATGAATCATCGGCGCCGCAGGGCCGTTTTACGCGACCCTAGATTTTCAGAAGAGTCATTTAACGCCTTCAGCTCGACCAATGCATATATCCAAGCTGCTCGAGATGGGCTTAATAGAGCCACAAAACAACATTTAAAAGATGTGCAGGTAAGTTTGTTTTGTCTGACTATGATAACCATATGCTAGTAGCCCCTGAGACTTAAAGTAGTTGAAACAACTAATTTAAGGATCAATGTACAACCATGTGCTTACGGAGAAGAACACCATGTTAACTCAGGAACTAGAAAAGTGTCAGCACCAGCTGTCTGCTGCCAATGCCGAACTAGAGAAATCCAAGAAGGCATCCCCCGGTAATGTTTCCCTCCATCGAGAAATCATAATTGTACACTAACAATGCTAATCTGGTTGCTTATCATTGTATTGGATCATTAGACCAACTGCGGGAGCAGCTGGACGCCGCTCGAGGCGAAGAACATGGAGCCAAAAAAACTACTAGCAGTGGGCAAGCGTGTGTTAACAAAAGTCGTTCAGGAGAAAAAGAAGCTCCAGGATTCAAACACCAATCTGGGCGAAGAACTGAAAGACGTGCGAGCTCAGCTAGCTGACTCTGTGAAGGAGAACAAAAAACTGCGAGGTGGCATATTCAGTATGTGGCCGCATTTATCTTATAACAGTTTGGAAGTAACTGTAGCTGATATAGCTATGATTGCAGGTGTATTGACGGGCCGCCCTGAAGAGGAGGTGTCCGGATCATCAAGTGATCTTCTGCAAGATCTGTTGCAGTTGCACAAGCAAGCTCGGCAGGCAATGTAGAGTGTAGCCAAGGCCTTATGGCTATCCGACTCCCCTCCAGGGAGTATGGAGAAGCTTGTAGAGCTGTTCAAGGGAGCGCGGCGGCATATCCGACTGTGGATGATATCGGCCTACCGAGAGGGTGCGCGAGAAGCCTGGGCCATGATAAAAATGTGGTATACCAAGCTGGATCCAAATCACATGGCCCGGGTCGGACCGCTAGGGTCAAATGGGGAAGAAATTCCCATTAGTTTAGTATATGGCCAAGTTGAGGTGGCTGCTAGATACTCACAACAGGATTGTAAGTTAAACCGCCTGTTGGACGGCATAGAGGAGGAAGTTTTTGAGTCCTAAGTGACTATGTACTTTCCTTCTAGCTGGATAATGAAAACAATTGTCATGGCCGACCTTTTCGCTTCGACCTCTGGACCCGAAGGTGCAGAGTGTTTCCGAATACCCTAATGGTAGAATATACCGGGGCATGCATGGGAACCAGGCGTAGGGGTCATAGTTGCTTGAACAAACATTGTGTATCCGGCTAGCTATGTTATATTACATTATGTAAGAAACATCTTCCAGAGAGAATAGTTCCGTTAAGGGTTCCTTTCCCTGGGTGTGCATGCGTTTGATGTGCATGTCCGAACTATGATTGAAAAAATCACAGAGTAAGTAACTTCTAGGTTTCATAATGGAATAAATGCGGGGACATCTTTAATTCGCCGACCAAATATCCCTTAAGAACGCTAGCTTTTGGCTTCACCCAGTCTGAGGTACACATCCGGATGACCCAGCAGTAACAATTGTAGAGGTGCTCCCTTTATGCCCTAGCCGAACTAACGGGAACGTAGGGCATAAGCACAAGAGCCAGGCAACCCAGCTTGGCCAAAACTTAAGTCATATCGATGCATATAATGGTGAAGAAAAGGTATGTATGAAAAAACGCATATGTGGTGAGCTTGATGCTCAAAGGATAATAGCAAGCTTCTGTATGAGAAGCCCCCGGGTATAATGAACGTACATATGCAGAGATGTACGCATCAGGTAAGGACGGTCTAGCCGTACTGAAACTGTAAGGCTAAAGAGCAAAACGAAAGAAATAGATTAAAAACGAAAAGAGAGAAAAAATAACGTTAATAACAAGAGGGAGGAGACGAACACAGAGTTCGGCGCTAGGCATAAAATCGTCGTAGTCTGGCCGCATTCCAAGGGTTCGGCTCCAGGTGATTGTCTGACGCATCATGCAGGCGGTACGCTCCTCCGGTGAGAACTTCGTCAATGATGAAGGGACTTTTTCTTCTCCGACAGGCATAGAATGAGTTCACCAACGTTATAAGTCTTGGCCTGCACTTCTCTGCTTTGATACATGCGAGCCTGCTGTTGATAAAATGCGGAACGGGCTTTTGCGACGTTGCGCTCCTCCTCCAAGGCATCTAGGTTGTCCTGCCAATCAAGCTCGGCTTCTCTGTCTTCGTACATGCGCACTCGAGGTGAGTCATGAATAATATCGCAGGGTAACACTGCTTCTACACCGTACACCATGAAGAAAGGTGTATATCCAGTAGTGCGGTTGGGCGTGGTCTGCAGCCCCCAGAGTACGGAGTCAAGTTCCTCCACCCAGTGCTTGTCTGATTCTTTCAGAGACCGCACTAGTCTAGCTTTGATGCCGCTCATAATAAGACCATTAGCCCGTTCGACTTGACCGTTTGTCTGCGGGTGATAGACCGAGGCATAATCGAGTTTAATACCTAGATTACCACACCAAGTTTTCACTTCATCGGCTGTGAAATTAGAGCCACTATCGGTTATTATGCTGTGTGGGACACCATACCGGTGTACCACGCCGGATATGAAATCTATTGCCGGCCCCGCTTTGGCCGTTTTGACTGGTTTGGCCTCTATTCACTTAGTGAATTTATCCACCATGGCTAGTAGGTACTTTCTCTTATGGCTTCCTCCTTTAAGGGGTCCGGCCATATCGAGTCCCTAGACCGCAAAAGGCCAAGTGATGGGGATTGTTTGTAAGGCAGTGGGGGGCATATGGCTTTGGTTGTCGAAGAGTTGGCATCCGACGCAACATTGGACAAGGTCCTGTGCATCTGCTCGGCCCGTCGGCCAATAAAACCCTATATGGAAGGCCTTGCTAACAAGGGCCCGAGCTGCGGCATGGTGACCGCCGAGCCCGGCGTGAATCTCAGCCAAGAGCTTTCGCGCCTCTTCCTTAGAGATACATCTTTGAAGAACTCCGGTAGCGCTTTCCTTATAGAGCTCTCCGTCATGAACTTTCTAGGCCTTCGAACGCCGGACAATGCAGCGGGCCTCATTCTGGTCCTCAGGAAGCTCCTTCCTGTTAAGGTAGGCCAGGAAGGGTTCGATCCATGGGGCAATGACTGCCATGATGAGATGCGCCGACGGTGTTATTTCGGTGGCTGAGCCTCCGATGATGTCGGTGTTTTCAAAATCTGGGGTTATGTTCGGATCCTAACTAGTGTTGCTGTTTCCCCCCTGCCACACCACGGATGACTTAAAAAGCCTTTCCAGAAAGATATTAGGTGGGACGGGGTCGCGCTTAGCGCCGATACGAGCAAGAACGTCCGCCGCTTGATTACTTTCTTGAGCCACATGATGGAACTCGAGCCCCTCGAACTGGGCCGACATTTTTATGACTGCGTTATGATAAGCTGCCATCTTCAGATCTTTGGCGTCGAAGTCTCCATTTATTTGAGGTATTGCGAGGTTTGAGTCCCTATGCACTTCTAGGCATTGTATGCCCATGGAGACAGACATTCGGAGACCATGCAATAAGGCCTCGTATTCGGCTGCGTTATTGGAGTATGTGTATAGTATTTGGAGTACGTACTGAACGACGTCTCCAATAGGGGACGTTAAAATGACGCCCGCTCCTAGGCCTACCAGCATTTTGGAGCCATCGACATACCTAACCCAATTGGAATATGTGTCGTACTCTTTAGGGAGTTCGGCCTCTGTCCATTCAGCGACGAAGTCAGCCAGTACTTGGGATTTAATAGCTCAACGTGGTTTGTATGTAATATCAAATGGAAGGAGCTCAATGGCCCATTTGGCAATCCGGCCCATGGCATCGCGGTTGTTTATAATGTTATTGAGTGGTACTTCAGAAGCCACCGTGATCGAACACTCCTGGAAGTAGTGACAGAGCTTTCAGGATGCCATGAAGACCGCGTATGCTATCTTTTGATAATGGGGGTACCAGGATTTGCATGGTGTAAGGACACTAGATATGTAGTATACTGGCTTCTGAAGCGAGAATTTGTGTCCGTCCTGTTCTCGTACGACGACGAGCACGGCGCTCACCACCTGATGTGTTGCCGATATGTATAACAACATCGGTTCACCGACGTTTGGTGCGGCCAGGATTGGGTTGCTCGCAAGAAGGGTTTCTATTTCCTCTAGTCCGGCTGTTGCCGCGTCCGTCCACTCAAAGTGATCGGTTCGCCGTAGAATACGATAGAGTGGCAGTGCCTTTTCTCCCAATCTGGAGATAAAGCGGCTTAGAGCTGTCACGCAACCCGTGAGCTTTTGGACTTATTTAAGGTCTGTCGGCATAGCCAATTGTGGCAGAGCTCGGATTTTGGTTGGATTTGCTTCAATTCCTCTATTAGAAACGATGAAGCCCAGCAGTTTTCCGGCGGGGACGCCGAAAACGCACTTTTCAGGATTGAGCTTGATGTCATATGCGCGAAGGTTATCGAATGTGAGACGTAAATCGTCTATTAATGTTTCGACGCGCCTGGTTTTCATGACGACGTCGTCCATGTAAGCTTCAACTGTCTTGCCGATCTGCTTCTCCAGGCATGTTTGAATCATGCATTGGTATGTGGCGCCGGCATTCTTGAGCCCGAAGGGCATGGTGTTGAAGCAGAATGGCCCATATGGGGTAATGAATGTTGTTGCAGCTTGATCGGACTCCTTCATTTTGATTTGATGGTATCCGGAATATGCATCCAGGAAACACAGTGAGTCGTGTCCTGTGGTAGCATCAATGATTTGATCAATGCGGGGGAGGGGGAAGGGATCCTTAGGGTAAGCCTTATTGAGGTCTTTGAAATCTACGCACAACCGCCAGGATTTGTCCTTCTTTGGTACCATCACTAGGTTTTGCCAGCCAGTCCAGATGTTTTATTTCTCTGATGAATCTGGCCTCAATTAACTTAGCTAGCTCCTCCCCCATAGCTTGACGTTTGGCTTCGGAAAAGCGCCGCAGTGTTTGCTCGACCGGTTTATATCCTTTTAATATATTGAGGCTGTGTTCGGCCAGCTTGCGTGGGATTCCTAGCATATCAGAATGGTGCCAGGAGAATATATCCCAATTTTCGCGCAGGAACTCTCGTAGCACGGCGTCAACCGTTGGATCTAATTATGCTCTGATGGATGTTTTCTTCTTGGTGTCCGTTGGATGGACATGGAATTTGAATATTTCTTTTGCTAGTTTGAAGGAGGTGGATTTGGGTCGTTTGTCTAGGACGACATCATCCCTGTCCATTATAGAGCGCAGAATAGCTAATTCTTCGGTGCGAGGGCTTCAGATAATGCCTCGAGGGCCAAGGATGCGGTTGTATTCTCGGCGCGGAGTGCTATGTCCGGATCACTAGCTAGAGTGATTATACCATTGGGCCCAGGCATCTTAAGCTTCATGTATCCGTAATGGGGTACCGCTTGGAAGCGCATAAATGCATCTCGTCCTAAGAGGGCATGATACCCGCTGTTGAAAGGGGCCACTTGGAAGGTTATTTCTTCGGACCGATAATTCTCCGGCATGCCGAATACCACGTCGAGTGTTATTTTTCTCGCACACCATGCCTCCCGACTGGGGATAATTCCTCGGAAGGTCGTGCTGCTTTCCTCAATGCGGCTCCTGTCTATTTCCATTTTGTGGAGTGTATCTTCGTAGATGAGGTTTAGTCCGCTTCTGCCATCCATAAGGACCTTCGTAAGCCGAAAGCCATCCACAATTGGACTGAGGACCAAGGCGGCTGGTGCTCGGACTGTCCTGTATTTTGGTTCGTCGCCGGCATTAAAAGTTATAGCCATGTCATTCCAAGGGCTTATTGCTTCTATTTTATAGACTTCGGTGAGTCCACGTAGTGCTCTCTTGCGCCTATTGCTGGAGGCGAATGTCTCGAAGACCGTCAGTACTTTGGGGTCATTGTCCTCTGGGGGGTGTTATTCTTGGTTATTCTTGGTGAGGATATCCTCGCCGCTCTTGGCCACTAGCCGGAGTATCCAACATGCTCTAAGGCTATGTGTTGGTATGTTATCCGGTGTTGTGTGTATTTTGCATGGCCCATCGAGCCATCCTTCCAGAACGGTTCCATGCCCCATACTATACTTGTATTTCTTTACTATTGAACCAGGCGTGTTGCAAGGGTGCGCCCTTTTCACCTGAATGAAGGGTTGAGTGGGGACCGATGATTCCCAACGAGTTGCTTGAGTTTTCCAAGCGCTTTCCATTGCACTATACTTCTGTACGATGGTTGCCAAGTCAGCGAAGTGTAGGATGCGACGGCGGTTGATGGCGTTGAGGATTCCTTCGTCCCTGCAATTGTTGCGGAACACTGAGATCGCTTCCTCGTCGCGGCAATCTTTAATCTTGTTTTTTACAAGAAGGAATATGTTCCAGAAGTGGTGGAGTATTTCCTGAGACTGTTGTTTTATGCTCATGAGAGCACTTGTATTCGGGTGGGTGGGTGGATTTAAATCTGAACCCTGCCCCAGTTTTGGATCCGGAGTCTGAAGGTCTTCCGAACTTAACAGATCGGGCTCCGGGATGTCCACTAATTTCTTAGGCCCGTCGTCCAATTCTATGTTCGGAGGGCGGGATGCTTCACCTCGCGGGTACGTGTCCGGCTCTTCGAGATCGGAGATCCGGACAGAGTCCGTCCTCAATATGGAGGAAGAGTTATCGACTCGCTCCTCGACTACCGCTATCTGGTGGGTGATCGGCGGAGATTTGTTTTCTCTCTGATCAGGTTTAAACCCAATCCGATCATAGTCTGTAGCGACCCCCAGGGCGGCAATGCGATCTAGGAGCTCATTTAAAGACGAAAGCTCTGTTGGATCCATCTGCTTGGAGTGTTCGGAGTTGATACGAAGGGGGGTTCCGATGACCCGAGAGGTCATCGTCCGCTTAATGACCGAACGGGCGGTCATGGTATAGCCGCCCAGCCGGAGGGTTTGGCCTGGAGCCAGGGTTCCTCCGGTGGTGATATTATCCTTGAGAACAAGGTGAGACATCGATCTTGTTGTTGATGGCACAGTGGAACTCTCAATGGAAGCACCAATGTCGGTGTAAAAACTGGCGAATCTCGGGTAGGGGGACCCGAACTGTGCGTCTAAGGTCGATGGTAACAGGAGACAAGGGACACTATGTTTACCTAGGTTCAGGCCCTCTCTATGGAGGTAATACCCTACGTCCTGCTTGATTGATATTGATGAATATGAGTATTACAAGAGTTGATCTACCTCGAGATCGTAATGGCTAAACCCTAGAGGTCTAGCTTGTATGGCTATGATTATGAGTCTCCTATCCGGACTAAGTCCTCCGGTTTATATAGACACCGGGAGGATCTAGGGTTACACAAGGTCGGTTACAAAGAAGGGAATCTACATATCCCGTCATTAAGCTTGCCTTCCACGCCAAGGAGAGTCCCATCCAGACACGGTTGTAGTCTTTGGTCTTCGTATCTTCATAGCCCATTAGTCCGGCCCATGGCTAACAGGCCGGACGCCCAAGGACCCCTTAGTCCAGGACTCCCTCAGGCGCGCCCAGGGGGTGGGGAGCGTGCCCCCGACCTTGTGGGCCCCTCGTAGCTCCCCTGATCTAATTCTTTCACTTATATATACTATTATACCCCAAAAACATCCAGGGAGACACGAAACCACTTTTCCACCACCGCAACCTTCTGTATCCATGAGATCCCATCTTGGGGCCTTTTCCGGCATCCTGTCGGAGGGGGAATCGATCAAGGAGGGCTTCTACATCAACACCATTGCCTCTCCAATGAAGCGTGAGTAGTTTACTTCAGACCTACAGGTCCATAGCTCGTAGCTAGATGGCTTCTTCTCTCTCTTTGATTCTCAATACCATGTTCTCCTTGATGTTCTTGGAGATCTATTCGATGTAATACTCTTTTGCGGTGTGTTTGCCAAGATCCGATGAATTGTGGATTTATGATCAGCTTATCTATGAATATTATTTGAATCTCCTCTGAATTCTTTTATGCGTGATTTGATATCTTTGCAAGTCTCTTCGAACTATCGATTTGGTTTGGCCAACTAGATTGGTTTTTCTTGCAATGGGAGAAGTGCTTAGGTTTGGGTTCAATCTTGCAGTGCTCGATCCTAGTGACAGAAGGGGAACCGACACATATTGTATTGTTGCCATCGAGGATAACAAGATGGGGTTTTCATCATATTGCTTGAGTCAATCCCGCTACATCATGTCATCTTACTTAATGTGTTACTCTGTTCTTATGAACTTAATACTCTAGATGCAATCAGGATTCGGTTGATGTGTGGAGTAATAGCAGTAGATGCAGAATCTTTCGGTCTACTTGACACGGATGTGATGCCTATATTCATGATCATTGCCTTAGATATCTTCATAACTTTGCACTTTTCTATCAATTGCTCGGCAGTAATTTGTTCACCCACCGTAATAATTCCTTTCTTGAGAGAAGCCTCTAGTGAAACCTATGGCCCCCGGGTCTATTTTACATCATATTAGTTTCCCGTCAACTTTCCAATTTCTGTCGTCGTTCTTTTACTTTGCAATCTTTACTTTCTGTTCCATAAACCAAAAATACCAAAAATATTACTTTACCGTTTATCCATCTTTATCAGATCTCACTTTGCGAATAACCCCTTTGTCGCGTTGGTTGCAAGTTGGTGTTTTTTTGTGCAGGTATTCGGTGGCTCGTTGCGTAGTCTCCTACTAGATTGATACCTTGGTTCTCAAAACTGAGGGAAATACTTACGCTCCTTTGCTGCATCACCCTTTCCTCTTCAAGGGAAAAACCAACGCAAGCTCAAGAGGTAGCAAGAAGGATTTCTGGCGTCGTTGCCTGGGAGATCTACACCAAGCCAAGACATACCAAGTGCTCATCATAAACTCTCATCTCTCGCATTACATTATTCACCATTCGCCTCTTGTTTTCCTCTACCCCACTTGTAAAATGATTTTCGAGATGATTCACTTTTTCTTCGCCCCTCTTCCATTCGTCTTCTTCATTTGCTTTTTGTGTGCCCGTGTGTTGGATTGCTTGATTTGTCATGATGTCTCAAGATAATACCAAATTGTGTGACTATTTCAATACCAACAACAATAATTTTATTAGTACTCCGATTGCTCCCAATGCTATGCGGAATCTTGTGAGATTAATACTGCTTTGTTGAATCTTGTTATGAAAGATCAATTTTCCGGCCTTCCCAATGAACATGCCACATCCCATCTTAATAATTTCGTTGATTTGTGCGATATGCTAAAGAATAAATATGTGGATAATGATATCGTTAAGTTGAAGCTATTTCCGTTCACGCTTAGGGATCGCGCCAAAACTTGGTTTTCATCTCTGCCTGAAAATAGTATTGATTCATCAATAAGTGTAAAGATGCTTTTATTTCCAAGTATTTTTTCCTCCTGCTAAGATAATATCCCTTAGGAACGATATTATGAATTTTAAGCAACTTGATCATGAACATGTTGCGCAATCTTGGGAGAGGATGAAATTGATGATTAGAAATTGCCCTAATCATGGTTTGAATTTGTGGATGATTATACAAAATTTTTATGCCGGATTGAATTTTGCTTCTAGAAATCTTTTAGATCCGGCCACGGGAGGCACTTTTATGGAAACTACTTTAGGAGAAGCTACTAAACTCCTAGATAATATTATGGTTAATTATTCTCAATGGCGTACCGAAAGATCTTCCACTAGTAAAAAAGTGCATGCAATTGAAGAAATAAATGTTTTGAGTGGAAAGATGGATGAGCTTATGAAATTGTTTGCTAGTAAGAGTGCTCCTATTGATCATAATGATATGCCTTTGTCTACTTTGATTGAAAACAATAATGAATCTATGGATGTGAATTTTGTTGGTAGGAATTTTTTTGGTAATAACACGTATAGAGGTAATTTTAATCCTAGTCCGTTTCCTAGTAATTCCTCTAATAATTATGGTAATTACTACAACAATGCTTATGGAAATTATAATAAGATGCCCTCTGAATTTGAGAATAGTGTTAAAGAATTTATTATCTCGCAAAATAATTTCAGTGCTTTGATTGAAGAAAAATTGCTTAAGATTGATGATTTGGCTAGGAACGTGGATAGAGTTTCTCTTGAAGTTGAATCTTTGAAACTTAGATCTATTCCACCTAAGCATGGTATCAATGAGTCTCTCAAATCAATGAGAATTTCCATTGATGAATACAAAGAAAGAATTGCTAAGATGCGTGCTAAGAAAGATTGGTTTATAAAAATGTGTTCTTCTAGTTTCCGTGAAAATAATGATGAAGATATAAAAGTGATTGATGTGAATCCTATTAAATCTTTGTTTCCCAATGTAAAATTTGATAAATATGGGACTGGAGATGAGTCAACTTTAGTTAGAAGGCGTCCCAATGATTCAGAGTTTTTAGATCTTGATGCAAAAATTGATAAAAGTGGGATTGAAGAGGTCAAAACTTTAGATAGCAATGAACCCACTCTTTTGGATTTCAAGGACTTTAATTATGATAATTATTGTTTAATAGATTGTATTTCCTTGTTTTAATCTGTGTTGAACTCTCCTCGTTCTTATAATCAAAACAACGCTTTTACTAAACATATCATTGATGCTATGATGCAATCTTATGAAGAAAAGTTTAATTTGGAAGTTTCTATTCCTAGAAAACTTTATGATGAGTGGGAACCTACTATTAATATTAAAATTAAAGATTATGAGTGCTATGCTTTGTGTTATTTGGGTGCTAGTGTTTCCACGATTCCGAAAACTTTATGTGATGTGTTGGGTTTCTGTGAATTTGATGATTGATCCTTAAATTTGCATCTTGTGTATTCCACTATTAAGAAACCTATGGGAAGAATTAATCATGTTCTTATTGTTGAAAATAGGAATTATGTGCCCGTAGATTTCATTTTTTTCTAGATATAGATTGCAATCCTACATGTCCTATTATTCTTGGTAGACCTTTCCTTAGAACGATTGGTGCAATTATCGATATGAAAGAAGGAAACATTAGATTTCAATTTGTATTAAGTAAAGGCATGGAAAACTTTCCAATAAATAAAATTAAATTTCCTTATGAGTCTATTATGAGAGCTACTTATGGATTGCATGCCAAACATGACAATACTTAGATCTATTCGTGTTTTTATGCCTAGCTAGGGGCGTTAAACAACAACGCTTGTTGGGAGGCAACCCAATTTTAATTTTTTTCTTGCTTTTTAGGTCCTGTTTTGCTTTGAATAAATCATCTAGCCTCTGGTTATATGTGGTTTTGTGTTTTAATTAGTGTTTGTGCCAAGTACTATGGGATAACCTACGGTAATAGTTAATTTGATCTTGCTGAAAAACAGAAACTTTTGCGCTCACTAAAATAATTCTCATTGTTAACAAAAGCACGATAAAATACTCATTCTTTTTTAATAATATTAATAGACAAATTATATAGGATTTCCTATTTTATCAGAATTTTTGGACTTACATAAGTATTCTAAATCTCCAGATTGCTACAGATTGTTCTGTTTTTGACAGATTCTGTTTTTCGTGTGTTGTTTGCTTATTTTGATGCATCTATGGCTAGTATCGGGGGGTATGAACCATGGAAAAGTTGGAATACAGTATATATCATACCAATATAAATAAAGAATGAGTTCACAACAATACCAAAAGTGGTGATTTATTTTCTTATACTAACGGAGCTTACGAGATTTTCTGTTGGAGTTTTGTGTTGTGAAGTTTTCAAGTTTTGGGTAAGGATTTGATGGACTATGGAATAAGGAGTGGCAAGAGCCTAAGCCCGGGGATGACCAAGGCACCCCAAGGTAATATTCAAGGATGTAAAAAATCCTAAGCTTGGGGATGCCCCGGGAAGGCATCCCCTCTTTCGTCTTCGTCTATCGGTAACTTTACTTGAGGCTATAGTTTTATTCACCACATGATATGTGTTTTGCTTGGAGCGTCTTGTATGATTTGAGTCTTTGATTTTTAGTTTGTCAGAATCATCCTTGCTGTAAACACCTTTTGAGAGAGAGAGACGCATGAATCATGACTTATTAGAATGCTCTATGTGCTTCACTTATATATTTTGAGCTAGGCAAAATTTGCTCTAGTGCTTCACTTATATCTTTTTAGAGCACAGTGGTGGTTTTATTTTATAGAAATTGATGAACTCTCGTACTTCACTTATATTATTTTGAGAGTCTCTAAACAGCATGTTAATTTTCTTTGGTTATAAAATTAGTCATAATATGATAGTCATCCAAGAGGGATATAATAAATACTTTCATATAAAGTGCATTGAATACTATGAGAAGTTTGATTCCTTATGATTGTTTTGAGATATGAAGATGGTGATACTAGAGTCATGCTAGTAAGTAATTGTGAATTTGAGAAATACTTGTGTTGAGGTTTGTGAGTCCCGTAGCATGCACGTATGGTAAACCGTTATGTGATGAAGTTGGAGCATGATTTATTTCTTGATTGTCTTCCTTACGAGTGGCGGTCGGGGACGAGCGATGGTCTTTTCCTACCAATCTATCCCCATAGGAGCATGCACGTAGTACTTTTTTTATGACTAGTAGATTTTTGCAATAAGTATGTGAGTTCTTTATGACTAATGTTGAGTCCGTGGATTATAGGTACTCTCACCTTTCCGCCATTGTTAGCCAATCTCGTACCATGCAACTTTCGCCGGTACCATAAACCCACCACATATACTTCCTCAAAACAACCACCATACCTGCCTATTATGGCATTTCCATAGCCATTCCTAGATATATTGACATGCAACTTTCCACCGTTCCGTTTATTATGACACGCTCCATCATTGCCATATTACTTTGCATGATGATGTAGTTGACATCGTAGTCATGGCAAAGCGACCGTTCATCATTTTTTATACATGTCGCTCTTGATTCATCGCACATCCCGGTACACCGCCGGAGGCATTCACATAGAGTCATATTTTATTCTAAGTATCGAGTTGTAATTCTTGAGTTGTAAGTAAATAAAAGTGTGATGATCTTCATTGTTAGAGCATTGTCCCATGTGAGGAAAGGACGATGGAGACTATAATTCCCCCACAAGTCGGGATGAGACTCCAGACTAAAAAAAGGAGGCCAAAAAAATGAGAGAAGGCCCAAATAAAAATGGGAGAAAAAGAGAGAAGGGACAATGTTACTATCCTTTTACCACACTTGTGCTTCAAAGTAGCACCATGATCTTCATGATAGAGAGTCTCCTATGATATCACTCTCATATACTAGTGGGAATTTTTTTCAATATAGAACTTGGCTTGTATATTCCAATGATGGGCTTCCTCAAATTTCCCTAGGTCTTCGTGAGCAAGTGAGTTGGATGCACACCTACTTAGTTTCTTTTTGAGCTTTCATAAACTTATAGCTCTAGTGCATCTGTTGCATGGGAATCCCTACTCACTCACATTGATATCTATTAATGGGCATCTCCATAGCCTATTGATACGTCTAGTTGATGTGAGACTATCTCCCTCTTTTTGTCTTCTCCACAACCACCATCTATTCCACCAATAGTGCTATGTCCATGGCTCACGCTCATGTATTGCGTGAAAGTTGAAAAAGTTTGAGAACATCAAAAGTATGAAACAATAGCTTCGCTTGTCATCGGGGTTGTGCATGATTTAAATATTTTGTGTGATGAAGATGGAGCATAGCCAGACTATATGATTTTGTAGGGATAAGCTTTCTTTGGCCATGTTATTTTGAGAAGACATAATTATTTTTGTTAGTATGCTTGAAGTATTATTGTTTTTATGTCAATATTAAACTTTTGTTTTCAATCTTACGGATCTGAACATTCATGCCACAATAAAGAGAATTGCATGGATAAACATGATAGGTAGCATTCCACATAAAAAAATCTGTTTTTATCATTTACCTACTCGAGAACGAGCAAGAATTAAGCTTGGGGATGCTTGATACGTCTCCAGCGTATCTATAATTTTTGATTGTTCCATGCTATTATATTATCTGTTTTGGATGTTTTATATGCATTAATATGCTATTTTATATGATTTTTGGGACTAACCTATTAACCTAGAGCCTAGTGTCAGTTTTCATTTTTTTCCTTGTTTGAGTTTCGCATGAAAGGAATACCAAACTGAGTCCAAACGGAATAAAACTTTCGCCATGATTTTTCTTGGACCAGAAGACACCTAGGAGACTTGGAGTGCAAGTCAGAGGAGCCTCGAGGCGGCCACAAGGGTGGAGGGCACGCCCAGGGGCTGCCCCCCCCCCCCCCGCGACCTTGTGGGCCCCTCATAGCTCCCCTGACCTAATTCTTTTGCCAATATATACTATTATACCCCAAAAACATTGAGGGGAGCCGCGAAACAACTTTTCCACCGCCACAACCGTACCTGTGAGATCCCATCTTGGGGCATTTTCCGGCGTCCTGCCGGAGGGGGAATCAATCACGGAGGGCTTTTACATCAACACCATTGCTTCTCTGATGAAGCATGAGTAGTTTACTTCAGACCTACGGGTCCATAGCTAGTATCTAGATGGATTCTTCTCTCTCTTTAATTCTCAATACCATGTTCTCCTTGATGTTCTAGGATATCTATTCGATGTAATACTCTTTTGCGGTGTGTTTGCAGAGATCCGATGAATTGTGGATTTATGATCAGCTTATCTATGAATATTATTTGAATCTCCTCTGAATTATTTTATGCATGATTTGATATCTTTGCAAGTCTCTTCGAACTATCGATTTGGTTTGGCTAACTAGATTGTTTTTCTTGCAATGGGAGAAGTGCTTAGCTTTGGGTTCAATCTTGCGATGCTCGATCCTAGTGACAGAAGGGGAACCAACACGTATTGTATTGTTGCCATCGAGGATAACAAGATGGGGTTTTCATCATATTGCTTGAGTTAATCCTGCTACATCATGTCATCTTACTTAATGTGTTACTTTGTTCTTATGAACTTAATACTCTAGATGCAGGCAGGAGTCGATCGATGTGTGGAGTAATAGTAGTAGATGCAAAATCGTTTGGGTCTACTTGACACGGACGTGATGCCTATATTCATGGTCATTGCCTTAGATATCGTCATAACTTTGCACTTTTCTATCAATTGCTCGGCAGTAATTTGTTCACCCACCGTAATAATTCCTTTCTTGAGAGAAGCCTCTAGTGAAACCTATGGCCCCGGGTCTATTTTACATCATATTAGTTTCCCGTCAACTTTCCAATTTCTGTCGTCGTTCTTTTACTTTGCAATCTTTACTTTCCGTTCCATAAACCAAAAATACCAAAAATATTACTTTACCACTTTTCTATCTCTATCAGATCTCACTTTGCGAACAACCGCGAAGGGATTGACAACCCCTTTGTCGCGTTGGTTACAAGTTGGTGTTTGTTTTAAGCACGTATTCGGTGGCTTGTTGCGTAGTCTCCTATTGGATTGATACCTTGGTTCTCAAAACTAAGGAAATACTTATGCTCCATTGTTGCCTCACCCTTTCCTATTCAAGGGAAAAACCAACGCAAGCTCAAGAGGTATCACTCTCTCGGCGAGAACGGCACGGTCACCGATCGGGACGCGCGGGTAGCCATTGGTCTCCTCCCTCGCCGCCGACGACAGCGTGAGTGATGCACCTACACCCCTGCCCCGGTCGAGGTGGTCCGGCTGGACTTGTGACCTGCCGTGAGCAGAGAGAGTGTGGCCACCTATGTCTTGCTTAGATCTGGAGAGCATGAGAGAGTGAAAGAGAGGAACCCTAGTAAAGCAAGCGCTAAGGCACCTGCTTATATGTATATATATAGTGGAGTGATTTTGTTGTACCAGCTTCAAAAAAATGCGCTCCTACGTGTACCCACGAGTGGGTGTGAGAGAACTAGCACTAGAAAAAAAAGACACTTCCGTGATGATACGTGTTTGTCACAATAGGTCACGTTTTCTGTCATGCATGTACATCCATGACGATTTCATGACAGAATCAAGATAGTCATACTGTGTTGTCATAGAAGTGTTCCATGACATTACCAAAATTATCATCACGGAAGTGTCCACTTCCATGATGATAACTCGCGCGTCATAGAAGTGCTTTCATTAAGGGTGACCGACACGTGGCATCGACCGTAACGGCTCGCTGTTAAGCTATCGGGTTCGGTTTTGGATCCAATAACCCGTTAATAGCCCGGACCAATGGGGATTTTCCACATGTAAAATTCTCATTGGCCGATGGAACCATGTGTCAGCTCCTCGTTGGGACAGATGTCATCCACTCATTGGACAGGAGGCGCCTATGATACGTCGACACGTGGCACGGCCCAATAGAGGCCCATTCAGGTGAAAAGGCTGTCCCAGCTAAAGGCCCACCATGCTTTTTCAGACACTAGTGGGCTGGCCCGTTAACAGCCTACCATGTTTTGGGTCAAATTGAGGCCCATATCAGATCAGGCCCGTTCACAGCCTGCCGAGTTTTGGGCCAAATTACGGCCCATATCGGGTCAGGCCCGTTAACAGGCCGTTGTACCTTTGGGCTCATTCTAAGACAGGTTTGTATTCCAGCATGTTAAATACCCGTTTACTAGTTCGGCCTGATAATAGTTTCAGCCTATTAGCGGCTCGTGGAGTATCTGGGACGTTGTCGGCCCAGTTTAACTTTAGGCCATTTAACGGCCCACGCAAAAACTGGGATATTTCTTGTCCTCAGTAACTTTAGGCCTCTTAATGGCCCGTAGTCTTTGTGGATAAATTTCAACCCTACTAGCCTATCGGCATGTTAATGGCCCGTGTAACAGTTGGGCCTAATTACACCCCGCGTTGAATCCGGCCTGCTTACAGCCAATCTGATAATGGCCCATGACACTTTTGGGCCTATGGCCCATGTGGATACCAGCCTGCTTAAAGCCCATAATTTTATTGGGCCAAACAGGCCCGAGATATATTTTGGCCTGTTAACTGCTCGTCCTATTTGGGCCTAACATGGGCCTTAGGCAGTTTCGGCCCGTATTGGCCCATGAATTTTTCGGCCCAATGCTAGCCCAATCTAGGTTTTAGCCTATTAAAAGCCCATGGTATTCTCTGGCCCAGCTGGCCAGAACTTTACTCGGCCTGTTAAAGGCGGGAAACTACTATAGGTTTAGACCTGCTAATGGCCCAAGATGATTATAGGCCCATGTTTTGGCCCATATGAGTAACGGGCCAGACTGAAGACCGACAACACTGAGATCCACTGAACCTTCCGGCCTAAATTACAGCATACCGACCAAAGAATAAACCTAGACTATACAATAAAGAAATTACGACATATTACATCCACTGGGAATCAAAGTTCACTACCGGTGATAATAAAGTGCAACATGACCGCAAATTACATACACTGGGCATCAAAGGTCACCACCAGTGCATATAAACGCGTCGACAAAAGAATATACAAAACTGGGAGCACTTCAGAAGGCACTAGGCCTAGCAAGGTCGGGCCCCGCAAGCAGCCGAACAAGCTAATGAGACCTCAGTTGTGTCAATGATAGATGCTTCATCCCTAGTTGTATGGGACCATAGTGCGCACGGCAGTCCCCTGACATCTTCATTATATCTTTGACTTCAAGTCGGAGCTGAGCTGAAGCAAGCCTTTCCGCTTTAAGTTGAGACTAAAGAAGTCAAATTGATTGAGGCAGCGACTACATAGAGGTTGTCTCACACCTGATGGTGAGTAGCTTCAACTCACTGTCTTCATCAAGACAGGACCTTGAGGTCATCTCGCTGTCCTCAAGATGGTTTGGCTAACTATCTTCCCTAAAGTTTTGCCTAGCATAAGAGATACGACTCTGAAAGAGAAATAAGGAGACACGTAACAAGTTTCAAAATTATATAAGCAAATAAATGGATCTGTTATGCGTAAGGAACATGTTTTTACAACTACAATTTAAAACTGGTAGTTGTTGCAAACATCCAATCAGATGTAAACAGCTAAGTAAACAGCAGTGGAGGAAATGATGCCTATCCAAATCTATACTAGAACAAATTTTGAAGGCTTGAGAAGGATGAACTTACATTACATGTTAACACAGGCTGGACAAAGCCTTTCTCCATGTTGATGGAAGGATAATTCAATAAATTCCCCAAAGAAAATTCTTTGTAAGTGTTGCCATTATTCTACATTTTGCAAAGAGTAAATATAGATCAAATAATATTGGAAGAAACAGAGGATAATGAACCTCAGGTGCAGACTGATGATACATAATCAAATAGCAATTAATTAAGTATAGCGTTACAAGGCAAAAGGTACTAACAAGAGGAATGTAGACAACAACGTGTGCAGTGGCATTGGCTTTATTCAACATTTTGGTAAGAGTAAATGTAGATATGATAATTTGGAGAAAGTGGATGGTAGGGCAAATAAGATGCAGAGTAATGCTAGACAATCAACTATCTCGTGATCAAGTACAGTAATACCACCACCGTCCGTTATTACTTGTCGCTCAAATGGATGTATCTAGCACTATTAAGTTCTAAATACATCCAATTGATCAACAATTAATTTGATACAGAGGGAGTACATGACAACATGTACTTACATGAGCAATCCAAAACTTCATAATCATTGTGTTAATTCTACATTTATCTAAGAGTAAATATAGATCTTATAATTTCAAGCAAAGGGAGGATAACGAAGCGAACATTTACAGTGATGCTACATAATCAAATAGAATGAGCGTAAGTATGCTGACAAAGGGCAAGAGGTACTGACAAGAGTAATGCAGAGCCCAGTATTGTCGTGAGATCCTATGATCCTTTGAGCAAGGAGATTCATCTCAAATTAGTTTTCATACAAGAGAGAAGGTAAGGCACATGCAGAAATTTAGGAGTTCAAATTTTGAATTGATATCATAGACAGTACCTGACGCTGGGCTCTCAGCAGTTCTAATAGGGGTTTGGCCACTGGAGTAGGGGTAAAGTGTGGTACAATTGGGCCTGTGTTTTCTGTGGCTGCTGATCTATCTGATTTAACAGGTATCACTACCTTTTCCAAATACCTAGTTTGTACTCCTTGAGGATCTACACTCACCCTCTTCCTTTTGGACATCTATTACGAAAGAACAACATTTGACTAGAAAAACATAGTATGATGACACATGGAATAGGTACAGAAAATTGATAGGTATGGCATATACTCATATATGATGCTTAAACTAAGCAGATGTTGTAACAAAGTAGAAGTAATGCAAGAGGTCAGATGCAAAATATGTGCGACCAATACAACCTTTCCAAGTTAGAGCAAGCACCTTGATGGGTGAATAAGATAGCCATCCTCCACCATGCCAAGTTTGTTAGCCAGTGGATTGTTCCGCAATATTCCTCTCATGCGCCCATTCTCATATTCATTTTGATAATGTTCAATACCTGACATGCATGAAAACATAAAAACAAGTGAGATCATCTTTGTAATGCAGAAGTGTTTCTAATCCAATACTTCCTCCCTGTAAACCACGTTGTGCTATCTCTGCAATTCTTCTAAGAGGTGCCATGCATGCTGTAATTTGGTGTGTGCATTAATATAATGTGGCCTACTACTGAAAATATGAGAGCTCCAGAAGTGATGATACTTTGCAGATGACAGCTTCAACGTATAGTAAAGAAGAACAAGTCGACTTGACCTGACAGATTCAAAATATACTAGGGAGAATAAATCGACCTGACCAGTCGACCGCAATAAAAGAGGATCATCTTAAAGAAGAGCAGAAGAGCAAGCAGATTGAAGATATTACAAGTCTTTCTATACAATGTCGGTTGGCCACCCATGATGAACCAGAGCGCACATAGAAGTACTATTCCTTCCGGTCTCTCCATATGTGGCTCACATGCATTTCGAAACTAAAGTAGGAACATTTAGTTGACCAATTAAACATCTCTCAATTTTACTAATATCAGCATAATGTCAAATTTGAATTTGTACAACTAAGCTTGTTTAGCTCAATGGGTGGAGCAGTGCTATTACAACATGAACCATGTAGGCTGATTGTGGTAATCATAAAATGGGGTAACCGTAAGCATGATGAGTATAGTGTTGACCGTGGCAGTGGGATGGCAGATCTGAAGTTGCAAACCACGCAAAGGGTAGTTAGCAACTGAAGTTTGCTTTGAAATAACAACTAAGATTTGGTATGGACAAGAAAGTACAGTCAACAAGTGACAAAGCAATGCAATTCTGCTGTCTCTCTATATGCCGCGACTTGCATTTGGAAACTCAAGTGGGACCTTTAGCTAACCAATTAAATGTGTCTGTTAACTAATATCAGTATCATATCACAATCATATTTGAACAACTAAGCTTTGGAATTTTGAGTGTTCTGTTGTTTAGCTTGAAGGGTGGAGTAATGCTAGTACGACAGAAAGCACCTACGTAGATCATAGTAGAGTAGATAAAAGGGGAAAACCCTAAGCATCAAGAGTAAAATCAGGAAAGTGGAACTAGCTGGACCAGTGGGTGGCGCACATGCTTTTCGAAATGAATATAGCAACATTAGGTGACCAATTAAACATTCTCTATTTTAGTAATATGAGCATCATATCATATTCATATTTCAACACGTAAACTTTGGAATTATGAGTGCCATGTTGTTTCGCTTGATGGGTTGAGGTCTCGAGGAGCAGTGAAGCACCTACGATGATAGTAGTGAATATAAAGGGGGGAACCATAAGCTTTATGAGTATAGTGACCGGCCCATGGTGGATCTGAAGGTGCAAACTGGACAAAGCTACTTCGCAAGCAATGTTTGCTTTCAACTAGCCACTACGATTTGGTACGGACAAGAAAAGTACAGTAAACTATTTACGATCTATTTTTCGGGTGAGATCAATAACTTAAACACATATGGAAGAGTACCACCTCTCTTGCAATGTCGTGTAGTGTCAGGACCCCGATTCCAAGTCACATCGATCTAGCCGGTAACACCTCATATCACTTTGCGGCCTCACGCACGGTATTCCCACGGGTGTCGCCTTACCATGGCCCGGGACCGTTTGCACCTTTTGGCTCACGTATATGATAGTGTCGCTAGCATCCATATGGCAGAGAACCTGGGCCGACATGGCTAGTCGTGAACCCAAAGCGGCACCAACCTATGGGGACAGGCATACATGAATCACATCGAGCATGTTGGTCAGCAGCGTGTGAATCCGGGCTGTAGCACTGGGCTAACAGGACTCCGGGAACCCGGGCTGTAGCAGGCTAGGCAGGACTCCGGATGTCACCACGTGACATTTCCCCGAAGGGACAGACACAGGAACAAAGTGAAACACATGCCGGCCAGTCAAGTGTCCTGAGCAGTAGTGCTGGGCTAGCAGGACTCTAGTGAACCGGGCTGTAGCGGACTACTATGGCTCATGGAAGCACTAGACTACATTTCCCCATAAGAGAGGCTACCAAGGATAAACAACTAGGTTGTCGGATCCCACACATACCAAGCATTTCAAATCATACACACAATATGCTCGATATGTGTAAATACAACATGGCATCACAACAAGACTCTACGACTCAAAGTATTTACTCATTAGGCTCCGAGGAACCAAGTATTACAAACATGGGTCTCATGACCCAACATTCAGAGCATACAAGTCAAAGCACACGCGGAAGCTTAGCATGTCTGAGTACAGACATCTACAAATGAAAAAGGCTGAGAAGCCTGACTATCTACCAGATCCTGCCGAGGGCACAAGATCGTAGCTGAGGTATCAAGCTAAACGTCGAAGTCCACACGGAACTACTAGCAAGACTGACGTCTCTCTCCAAAACATAAAATAGGCAAACGTGAGTACGAATGTACCCAGCAAGACTTACATCAGAACTAACTACATATGCATCGGTATCAACAAAGGGTAGTGGAGTTTAACTGTAGCAAGGCAGCTTTGACTCAGTGGCTAACCTGAACTACGACTGCAAGCAACTCTTTTGAGGTGGCGCACACGAGTCCACATATTCACCATATCAGTACACCACTATGGATCCGCTCCCGTCTCCCTACGAGAACGCCATCCATAGCACTCACGCTTATCTTGCGCATTTTAGAGTATCCACTTTCACTTGTCTATGAACTGTATAGGCAGCCAAGTAGTCCTTTACCATGGACGCGGCTATTCGAATAGATGATGTTAACCCTGCAGGGGTGTAAAAGAGAGCAGGAGCGAGAGAGTGGGATTGTATCGGAATGAACAAGGGGGTTTTGCTTGCCTGGCACTTCTAAAGATAGTATAACTCTTCATCGGTGTCATCGAACTCAGCAGCGGAAGCACGTCTATCGAGAGGGGACAATCATTGGCAACTGAGAAAGAACACGATCAATGCAATGCCACAATATGATGCATGATCATGACATGGAAATATGCTGTGATTTGAGCTAATGCATCTAGCTATGATTTAAATGAAGTTGGTTTGAATACATGATTCAAATTCCAACTCCATATATGGTTATTTAAATGCCCTTTATTTGTTTTGTCCAAAACAGAGGACAAATATTGTTCAAACATGCATGAAAATGGTACAAATGGATTCCTTGAATTTTTCTGATAATTTTTGATGTATAAATTATTTCATTCTGAGTTATAGATTAATTGTTATGATTTTTAGAAGTTGTAGACATTTTCTGGAATTTTCTAATTACTTTAAATCCAGAAAATGATTTACTGCGTCAGCATGACAGGTGTGATGTCAGCAGGTCAACTGGGTCGGCCAGGTCAAACCTGACCAGTGGGTCCCACTGGTCAGTGTCACGGTACTGGCTAGGGTCGCTGACTCGTGGGCCCAGTCAACAGCCACGTCAGCTTGGTCAAAGATGACGCGTGGGCCACTATGGTTAGGTTAAATCTAAACAGGGGTTTACCCCGTGGTTAATTAGGGTGTGGGGCCCATCTATTAGTGGCACAGGGCGAGATTAACGCAGTAATTAGCTCAAGCTAATTACGCCACGTCATCTCACCGGAGTTGAGCGCCGACGAGCACATCCGACGACGGATGCTCATCGAGATCGAGATACGGGCAACCATTTGCCTCGCCGTTAGCTCCTACGGGTTCCTCGGGTTCGCGCGCATCCAAAGGAGCAAGCAAGAGGAGTCGGGGTGAGCTATGGCGTCGGCGGTGGTGAGCGAGGCGGCGGCCGGAGTTTGGGAGCAGATGGGTTCGGGGCTGTGGTGCGCTAGGGAGCGGGATAGGCTGCGGGTTGGCTCCCTAGAGATGCTAGGAGCACGTTCGCGTACTCAAGAGCGACGGAAACAGGCTCTGGCCACGACGGCATGAGGTCCGATGGTGGTGAGCTCTCGGGTCCGGCAGGCAGCTAGCTAGGGGACGAAATCGAGAGTACGGAGTGAGGGGAGGAGAAGAGGAGCTCACGAGGAGTCGGACGAGACGCTAAGTGGGCTCGGGGACGTCCTGCGTGCGGCGAATCGACGACGGCGATCACCGGACAGAGACGAGGAAGATGGCGACGATGGCGGCTCCACAGGGCCTCCGTGTTAGCTTTCTTTGATGGAGAGGCGTGGTGCGAGGTGGCGGAGGTGCTGGACTGATCGGGGAGGCAAGGCATCGGTGGTGGGTGCGACATCAACGAGCGGCAGCGACGGGCATGCTCGGTGGTGGGGAAGAGAGCGAGACAGGGGAGTGGAGAGAGCAGCGAGTGAGGGAGAGGAGAGAGGGGTCTCCAGGGGGTGTCGTGGCGCTCGTAGCGGCGTCGGGGGGCTATCAGGCAGGCAAGAGGTGGCGGTGCGCGTGCCCCTGTCCTCCTGGCGAGAGGAGAGGGACGACTGGCGTGGCCAGTCAGCTGGGCCGAACTGCTGGGCCGGCTGGTAAGTGGCCCAGGTAAGCCTCTCTCCCGCTTTTTCCTATTTTGTTTTCTTTTCTATTTCTGTAATTTTGTCTATGATTTAGTAAAATACTAAAGCAGTTTATTTTCTTCTGAAAATTAATATAGGAACTAATTGGATTATTCCAGAGCCCCACGGTAAAAATCGGAATTATTGGACATATATAATATATATATATAACATATATATATCCAATGCAAATATTTACTGGATTAACTCAAATGGCCAAAAATAAATACTTCTGAGCTCCCAAAAATATTGGTTAGAATTTTAAGTCTGGCCAATATTATTTGAAAAAACAGGAACATTTTCTTCAGCCAAATTGAAGCAATTTTTATCTTGATCATTTCCAAAATGATTTCTGAGGCTTCCACAAGTCCCCAATTCAAATTCTTTGAATTTTAAACATGATGCACACATGACTAGCTAGCCCAGAACTAGGGATGTGACAACTCACCCCCACTCAACAAGAATCTTGTCCTGAGATTCAAGCGTAGGGTAAGAAGTCAGAGGGGAAACAAAGCCAGCACAATCTTCTCGATCCAACTGCCCTTCTCGAAGATGTTGATTCATTGCTCCAATTTATCTTGACGTCTTTGCTTGCGAGAACTTACCCAACACGATGACAAGGAAAGAAACTCTACAGTGATCGATCTTTGTGAAGATCAAGCAAATCATTATCAACTCACGGAATGAGATGTCGAAACATCTCTTGAGCTGAGACACAACACACACACATCAAGGGTGATGGAAAGGAAACAGATGATGAAGGTTCAAATTGATAGGCAACCATTCCACGCTTGGGTAATATGGTGCATGGTTTCAAAGTAGCGAGGAGATAATTGTCATGATTCCATAACGGGACACCTCGAGGGAGGTGACCCGTAGAATTATTCCCTTAAGTGGCAAAAAGAATTACTTTTGATCCAGAGATCAATAAAATTCTCAATACCAGCCTAGGGAAAATCTCGAGAAATCGTTTGAAGGAGTTCGAAAGAATGACATACCCTGACTAGAATGGATGATGTGGACTACCTTGTTGAAGACAACGCAATGGATGATTTTTGCTTATCATCGGAAATGGATGGGACCCATGGTAGGACCACTTTTGGAGATGATCCTGAACAACAATTACTGAGAGGGCGGCTCATGGGAATTGGCACAATGGCGGTGGAAGCTGGGAACAAAATGCAAATGTTGGGAGTGTTCCAACCATCATATCTGCCTGAGATTCAGATCTGGTTAGAAATAGGATACTTCAGACTCACGTGTCTGAAAAGAAGAGTTGCAACACAATCGATGAGATGACGTTGCAAGATTCTCAGGAAATGAACTACGATAGCAAGCTCCAAAACATGAGCGGGTTCTACTACACACATGTAAACACGCTGTCCCAGACAAGCATGACCATGTAGTAGTCTTATAATAAAACACTACCGAGTTTAGGTGGGGAGCCATCATCGAGGATATCATAGTCCTTGCATAAGGCATGCTCTTAAGAAGGAACTTCTTCTCCTTGAACAAGTCATTCAGTGGCTTGGTGTGCTAGGGAACACATATAGAATGGAGGTAGAGAGCCTGTCAAACCATAGCATACTTCGCACATGCATGACTGACTTGGGATGGTACCAGAGGAAACAAAAACAATCTTTCTCGAACTCACGGCGGCAACTTGCACCAAATGCACATGAATCAGAGAAAGCCGCTTCTTTCATCAAACATATGCTTCATGAACGGGACATGAAGATAATGCTTTTAGAAGTTTCCAACACTAGCGGGATGTTCAACTTGAATCATGGAGGAGATAAAAATGTTGCTGATGGGCTCAACAACAATTCATCCAGGTTTCCATATAAGTGGAATTCCACAATTATGTGAACAAGGTGATAGCATTGGTCAAACCCAAATTATATAATGGTGTATGCTCGAAGAAACAACCACGAGTAAGACAACATTACGAATATCGTTGGTTCTGATTTGATTTGAGGATAGCCCATACTCGAATCAAAGATTGGATAAGATGATAGGTCCATTAACTGATCACGAGGGTCAATCGATGAAAATACCATCTTTCTTCAACACACATACAAGATATCCCTTAAAATGAACTAAGTCAGAAAAGCTTTTATCTTCCAACTCTCCAAGTTGTTGTTTAGCTTAACCAACTAGCTCAGGGGTATCCAACACAGATTCTTGGAGAAAGGGTGGTTTATAAGAAACCAACTTGATCACGAACTCAACATAGCGGTCAGGTGACAACCTGGTTATACTTCTGAGAAGATATACGAAAAATCACGAACCACCGATATGTCACTAAGCTCGAGAACAACCTTTCTTTTCAGGGCAAGACGATATGATCAAATAAGCAAGGATTGACACTATCCTAACTCATTGATCGAAAAGTGCACCGGAAATAAGGACTAGGTAGCAAGATCAATCTTGGAATGGTAGTTCAATAACCAACACGCTAAGAATGAGAATATTGTCCATTTACTACCAAGCAATGAGTTCCTCGGAGTATTGATTTCACACATCACGATTCACTTGTCGGTATTCCAGTTACAATAACACGGGAACCGAGGAATGAACAATGATGGCAAGAAGTATCACTGCAACAAGAATTCATAAGAGATGGTGCCATTCTCATGATATTCCTGACATAAAGTGGGTAACACTTCAGGGTAGAACAGAGTCAAAAGTTGGGTTGGCATTTTGATCTGCGGAGCACAACTATTTTAACCCAATCCTGGATATGGATGAGGTACTGGAGTTTGCTTCTCCTAGTCATTCTGAAATAGAACGGCTCGACGGACCACAAGAATAATAAGCATCGATAACACGAATGCACAACTACTCCTGACTAACAATTGATGGACGAGGGTCAGAATACAACTAAAGAGGGACAACTCAAAGGAACATATAATTTTCTGAGTTGTGGATGCATGGATTAGTATGTCGAGCAAAGCTCAACATTTCTTCCGGATAACCCATGCAGAAAGGTAGAACTGGCAGAATCACAATTATGAATGGAGAACTCCTCAAGAGTACTCTGATTGTGATATTTTGGTTCAAAGAACTTCTGCCTTAATGGTTCATGGTATTTGGAAGAAAGAAATACCATGGACCTCGAGGACTGTCGCAAGGTTACTAATATCCTAAAGGAACGAGAAAACACTATCAACAGGAGGGAAGTAGGGTGAATCTTGGGTTAAAGAACCCAGGAATAGAATACCTACTACTAAATGGCATCACGGGATGCTTTCGAGAATGGTGGCCAGAATCATCACACCAGAACACAAAACATGGCTAGATTACTAGGTGACTCCCTAAAACACCTAGGGTCATGATAATAGCTCCAACATATATGTCGAGGCAATAGAGTACCTCAACTCACGGATTAGTGTGGTTGAACTGGCCCAAAGGAACATCGGGAATAGAAAGAAGGGATTTGCAAATGCATCAGACTATTTAGAGACCTAGGATGACTCAGATAGCATAACGGCTGTAAATGCTCAAAATTATTTGAGACATCCTGCAAAATGGTGGCATAACCACTTAACATCACAATAACAAAGTTCTGGGATGAACAGTCAACACACAGAAGTAGTAGGAACCGAACTCGGGCTTGAATACATCAATCCTACGAGTCTACGGATTAGTAACATGTGATCCTGATAGAAAGACGAGAAGCCTAGTTCTTAATCCCCGCAGAAAGAAGAGGGTGACTCAAATCAGAAAGGCATAAGGTAAAGGAGTAAAAAGAGCCTTACGTTCCCTTCCACAATCAATCCCGTATATAACTAAAGCATTTCTAGACTCAACTTCGACCAGTTTGGCTTGGTAATCCTACAAGCAGTCAGGATCTGATACCAAAGCTGTCAGGACCCCGATTCCAAGTCACATCGATCTAGCCGGTAACACCTCATATCACTTTGCGGCCTCACGCACGGTATTCCCACGGGTGTCGCCTTACCATGGCCCAGGACCGTTTGCGCCTTTTGGCTCACGTATATGATAGTGTCGCTAGCATCCATATGACAGAGAACCCGGGCCGACATGGCTAGTAGTGAACCTAAAGCGGCACCAACCTATGGGGACAGGCATACATGAATCACATCGGGCATGTCAGTCAGCAGCGTGTGAATCCGGGGTGTAGCACTGGGCTAACAGGACTCCGGGAACCTGGGCTGTAGCAGGCTAGGCAGGACTCCTGATGTCACCGCGTGACATTTCCCCGAAGGGACAGACACAAGAACGAAGTGAAACACATGCCGGCTAGTCAAGTGTCCTGAGCAGTAGTGCTGGGCTAGCAGGACTCTGGTGAACCAGGCTGTAGCGGACTACTATGGCTCATGGAAGCACTAGACTACATTTCCCCATAAGAGATTCTACCAAGGATAAACAACTAGGTTGTCGGATCCCACACATACCAAGCATTTCAAATCATACACACAATATGCTCGATATGTGTAAATACAACATGGCATCACAACAAGACTCTACGACTCAAAGTATTTACTCATTAGGCTCCGAGGAACCAAGTATTACAAACATGGGTCTCATGACCCAACATTCAGAGCATACAAGTCAAAGCACACGCGGAAGCTTAGCATGTCTGAGTACAGACATCTACAAATGAAAAAGGCTGAGAAGCCTGACTATCTACCAGATCCTGCCGAGGGCACAAGATCGTAGCTGAGGTATCAAGCTAAACGTCGAAGTCCACACGGAACTACTAGCGAGACTGACGTCTCTCTCCAAACATAAAATAGGCAAACATGAGTACGAATGTACCCAGCAAGACTTACATCAGAACTAACTACATATGCATCGGTATCAACAAAGGGTAGTGGAGTTTAACTGCAGCAAGCTAGCTTTGACTCAGTGGCTAACCTGAACTACGACTGCAAGCAACTCTTTTGAGGTGGCGCACACGAGTCCACATATTCACCATATCAACACACCACTATGGATCTGCTCCCGTCTCCCTACGAGAACGCCATCCATAGCACTCATGCTTATCTTGCGCATTTTAGAGTATCCACTTTCACTTGTCTATGAACTGTATAGGCAGCCAAGTAGTCCTTTACCACGGACGCGGCTATTCGAATAGATGATGTTAACCCTGCAGGGGTGTACTTTTTCACACACGCTCTTACCACTTACCGCCGTTTACACGACATGTACTCGATAACCTTCAAGCGGAAGCCCAACGAGGGTGTTGGCCACGGCCTACCTAAACACTCAAGTCTCTAGTCCAGGTTTATCGCCTATCTAGGTTCCATCCGCAGGGAGTCCGGCCGAGGTTTCCACATACGGCCACAGACGATGTGTACAGGGTTTCGAGACACCAAACGGGCGCCCGGCATGCCCGACCACGGTGTATCTACCGCGTCATAGCCCACCCCTAGGGCCAGCGCTACGCACGGCCGCCAACACATATCCTATAAACACCATAAACTAGTTGCAACTCCTGGACAGAGAACTAGGGTGGTTAAGAAGCCGAGAGGGTCCATTGGTTTCGGGCCCAATGCGTGGTAGTAGCTGGTTCTTAAATCACACATACAGATCTCGGTGCTTAAGGACGGTTCCAATGAAACAACCCACCATGTACTCCTACATGGCCTCTCATTGATACCTTTACCAAATCGTGTTCAACACACTTAGCTCACACACAGTAGGACATGTTCACAACTTTCCAATTCATCCCCGATGAATCAGACTTGACACAACTCTAAGCAATAGCAGGCATGACAAACAAGCATGAATGAGTAGGCACATCAGGGCTCAAACAACTCCTACTCATGCTAGTGGGTTTCATCTATTTACTATGGCAATGACAGGTCATGCAGAGGAAAGGGGTTCAACTACTGCAACATGTAACAGTTGAATCGTTGTTGTCCTAATGCAGTAAAAGAGAGCAGGAGTGAGAGAGTGGGATTGTATCGGAATGAATAAGGGGGTTTTGCTTGTCTGGCACTTCTGAAGATAGTATAACTCTTCATCGGTGTCATCGAACTCATCATCGGAAGCACGTCTATCGAGAGGGGACAATCACCGGCAACTGAGAAAGAACACAATCAATGCAATGCCACAATATGATGCATGATCATGACATGGCAATATGCTGTGACTTGAGCTAATGCATCTAGCTATGATTTAAATGAAGTTGGTTTGAATACATGAACAAATTCCAACTCCATATATGGTTATTTAAATGCCCTTCATTTGTTTTGTCCAAAACAGAGGACAAATATTGTTCAAACATGCATGAAAATGGCACAGATGGATTCCTTTAATTTTTCTGATAATTTTTCATATATAAATTATTTCATTCTGAGTTATAGATTAATTGCTATGATTTTTAGAAGTTTTAGACATTTTCTGGAATTTTCTAATTACTTTAAATCCAGAAAATGATTAACTGCGTCAGCATGACATAGGTGTGATGTCAGCAGGTCAACTGGGTCGGCCAAGTCAAACCTGACCAGTGGGTCCCAGTGGTCAGTGTCACGGTACTGGCTAGGGTCGCTGACTCGTGGGCCCAGTCAACGGCCACGTCAGCATGGTCAAAGCTAACGTGTGGGCCACTGTGGTTAGGTTAAATCTAAACAGGGGTTTACCCCGTGGTTAATTAGGGTGTGGGGCCCGTTTATTAGTGGCACATGGCGAGATTAATGCAGTAATTAGCTCAAGCTAATGACGCCACGTCATCTCACCGGAGTTGAACGCCGGCGAGCACATCCGACGACGGATGCTCATTGGGATCGAGCTACGGGCAACCATTTGCCTCGCCGTTAGCTCCTACGGGTTCCTCGGGTTCACGCGCATCCAAAGGAGCAAGCAAGAGGAGTCGGGGTGAGCTGTGGCGTCGGCGGTGGCGAGCAAGGCGGCGGCCGGAGTTCGGGAGCAGATGGGTTCGGGGCTGTGGTGTGCTAGGGAGCAGGATGGGCTGCAGGTTGGCTCCCTAGAGATGCTAGGAGCACGTTCGCGTACTCAAGAGCAACGGAAACGCGCTCTGGCCACGGCGGCGTGAGGTCCGGCGGTGGTGATCTCTCGGGTCCGGCAGGGCAGCTAGCTAGGGGACGAAATCGAGAGTACGGAGTGAGCGGAGGAGAAGAGGAGCTCACGAGGAGTCGGACGAGACGCTAAGTGGGCTCGGGGACGTCCTGCGTGCGGCGAATCGACAACGGCGATCACCGGACAGAGACGAGGAAGATGGCGACGATGGCGGCTCCACAGGGCCTCCGCGTTAACTTTGTAACATCCCAAATTTTCAATTTGGAATGTTATACATTAGATCATCATTGCATATCATATTTTACGCAACTCAAGGACCCACGGAGAGAGTTGGGGAATTCATTATTTTCATATTTGAGTTTTCTCAAATTTTGAGAATAGGATCATTTGATTTTATTTATTTTATCATCAATTATTTCTATTACAAAAATATGAGAGAGGGAATAAAATGACTTTCCCAAAATAAAGAAATATTGAGGATTTAATAATAAAATCAAATAAGATTTTATTTCGGAGTTTTTCGTTATTTTATTTGAATTTAGGAAAAATGTTTGTTTTTGAAAATTGCATTTAGGCCCCCAAATAAATGTTCACCTTGTGCGACTTTATTTTAGAAGCTGGGGAAAATTTATTTCGGGATTTTTGGAGTCCGTTTAGTATTTCTTTTTATTTTTCTTCTGCGCGTAATTATTTAAAAAAACGAACCGACCTAGGGCCGTGTCCGACTAGGACTCCCGGCCCGCTAGGCTATATAAGCCGGGGAGAGGCCCAGCGGAAACCCTAGCCACCCCAGCCCCCAGCGCCGCCCCGCCGTCGCCAGCGCCGCCGCCGCCGCACGCCGCCCGAGGTTCGCCACCTCGTTTTCCATGCCCGTTTTTTTTATTTTTTTCGAAAAACCGTCCGGTTTTTCCATCGATTTTTTTAGATTCGGTTTGTTTTTAAATAGATCGGTTTTTCCGCTTTATTTAAATAGCGAGCGTTCGTCCGTTCGTTCGTTCTAGCGAACGTTCGTCGTTTTTTCTTTTTCTCGGATTTAATCCGTGATTTTTGGATCGTGATTTCTGATCCGATTTTCTTTTTAGTATAACTTTTCGCTCGTTTATCGGAATCAGGCGATTCAAGCGCCTGGAATTTCGTCTCGAACCCCTTTATCCGTTTAACCAACTTAAACAAGTTTTTGCTACTGTAAAATTTTCCCTAGATCCAGATTAGTAGAACGACGTTGTTTACTTTTGCCGTTTGACTTTTGTTGCTTCGTTCGATTTGATTCTTTTTGCAAACCGGAGTTCTTAAGTTGAACCTTCTGGTTAGATATCTTATTTGAGTTTTACCCGTGCATTAGATGAGTACTTATTGTATGCTTGTTTGTTTGTTTGCGATAGAGTACCCGGAGTGTGCCGCTTGTTACTTCGAATCACTAGGTTTCCCGGATCATCAGCAAGGCAAGTAACACTTTGATCATACCTTTCCTACTACCCAGTTTTACTGCATTAGATCAATCCTCACACATTGCATGATTAGGATCTAATTAAGTTGTGGGATGGGAAGTAGTTGAGGTAGTACCTATTACCTGTTTATTATCAAACCTTTGGGAGTTACTTCTACGTTTGCTTATTATGCCATGCTATGCTAGTAGACGTGGATTGGGTGAGTGATATCCATGATAGATGTGAGTTTGTTAATTAATGGTTTATCTAAGGTGGCAACTTAAACACACATCTGGGTGGATTGAGGCACCTGGGTATTCCAGGACTTGCCTGTTTTCTTTTGGACCGCCACCCAGGCTCAAAGGGATCATGAGACTATTCATACTAGAAACTTCCGTGTGCAGCCACAAGCTATTATGGGCTCTAGCATAGTTGACTAAGTCGTGCGAACTCTTACAGTGGTAGACTAGCAGATGTAGGGGATGTAGGTGGTACGGTCTACCCGATCGTAAGGTGCTAGCGCTTCTGAAAGACTATGTCTCGGTCATCCGTCTTCTCAAACACCATGTAGTGTGAGAAACCAAACGGAGGCGATCGAGTCTTGTGGGGAAAAGTGCGCAAACCTCTGCAGAGTGTAACAAACTAATCATGGTTAGCCGTGTCCCCGGTTATGGACATCTTGAGTATCTAGTACCTGGATTATCATGTGAATCTCAACATGTTACTCCAAATTAATTTTGTTAGGTTTTGTTTAATGTTGATGCTTAATTGGGATTGAGAACGCTGTCAACCATTCTCAATGTTTAACAACCACCATGATAGTAATTAAATTTATTCCTTTGAGGTAGGGAAAAACTGGATTTACACAAAACTATAACCATAGAGCTTTCCACCAGCCAAATATGCATATAGTATAGCTGTTTCTTTCCATTACCCTCTATGTGTTACATTGCTAGCATATTCCATGTGCTGTCCCGTTTCAGGCTGCAACGTTAATGTTGCAGACTTTTTAGACGACGATTAAGGAGTTTTTAGGTCGTGGTTCTATACTCAGTGACGCCGTTGGAGTTGATGGACTCACTTCTCTTCCAAGCCTTCCGCTGTTATCGTTATTAGATGGCCTTAAGCCATATTTATTTTAATAAGTCCTCTATGGAGACACTCGATGTAATAAGTGTGTGATTGCTACTCTGTTATAAATCCTCCGAGTACTGTCTGATGTCAGCATTACTGATCCAGCGATGAACCGGAGCACAGAGATCAGACTCTTTGAGGTCTAGTTGCTACAGAGATGGTATCAAAGCACACGCTGACTGTAGGACACGACCACTAAGCTAAAGACCTAGATCACTATTCACTCTCTTCTCTTCTGACCTCTCATCTTTTCTACTCTTTAGGATGGCGGATGCAAGGAACAAGTTCACGCAACCAGATGAAGATACACCCTTTGGACGTCACTTGAAGGAAGTCACTAGATACCTGAACATAGGAGTACCAAGCTTCACCGGAACCTACAACGCCACTTTACTTGAAGAAGAGTGCTGGATGATTCGAGTTCAAGTTCCAGGAAGGACGTTCATGCCAGTCACTGAGCCCATAGAGTTTTCTTTTGATGCACCAACTTGGAGTCTAGGAAAGAGCATGGCAGCTCACATCGCCATGGGACGCATTGGAGAAGTCTACCGCAATGATCTCAAGGATACTATCTACCAGATTTGTCGGTGTCGGGATGAGCACTGGGAGATTATCAGCACCCGGAAGGATAGATCAATTGCCGCTTTTATCCCGGAGTTAAACCAGCACATTCGACGATAGGAGAACCAGATGTGCGCCGACATGATAGATCTGAAGAAGGCTAAGACAAGAATCAAGGAACTACAGGAAGAACTTAAGGCTACACGTGAAGATTATGAAGAGGAAATTGAAGTATTGGTGGACAAGAATGCCGACTTAACAATGAAGATCGGGATATTTATGGCAGTCCCTACACCAGTAGACGAAGATGAAGAACCCAAGGAAATTCGCCCGGAAGACTACATCATCATCGATGACACCGATTCGGATCCAGACGATAGCGATGATGATTATGTTGATGAAGCTGGAGCAAATATCATGGAGTCTGCAACCGAAGAATATTTCTAGTAGACCACCTCATCAGTAGTAGTAGTCCACCATGTAAAATAGTAGTTCGAGCACTTTTGCGATAGTTAGATCGATTGTATGCCCTTGTTTAATTGAATGAAGTGAATTGTTTGCTTTTGCCTCATGTGCATATGGGTAGTGTTTTCTCTTTAGACCCCCTCTATTCTTACATCTCATCTTTTCTAAACCCTCAGATGCCTCTGAGACGTGACCCCGGATTTACCTTTCCATCGGAGCTCACCCAGTTGATCCAGCAGCAGAACACATTGATGCAGTTGCTAGTCCAGAATCAGAATCAGGGGAACAACAACAACAACCCACCACCACCACCACATGTTGATCACTTAGCCCGTTTTCTTAGGCTGAATCCGCCGGTGTTTTCTAGTAGCACCGAGCTGATAGTAGCAGATGATTGGCTCCACAAGACAGCTAGAGAGTTGACCACATCAGGATGCATGGATGCGGAGAAGGTGAAGTTTTCCGCACATCAGCTTGAAGGACCCGCAACATCATGGTGGGAGAATTTCACAGCCACTTTCCCTATCGACACTGTCACATGGGACCAGTTTCAGCAGGCTTTTCGCACCGCCCATGTTTCAGCAGGAGCTATGGCCATGAAGAAGCGTGAGTTTCGCAACTTGCGCCAAGGAGAACGGATAGTTGGCCAGTATGTGGAGGAATTTAGTAAGGTAGCACGTTATGCCCCAGATGACGTTGCTACGGATGCAGCGAAGCAGGAGAAGTTTCTAGAAGTACTGAATGATGAGTTAAGCATGCAGTTGATGGTAGCAACCTTCAACAACTATCAGGAGTTGGTAGATCATGCTCTTATGATTGAAGGCAAGCAGCAACAAATTAAGAACCGCAAGAGGAAGTATGGACATGGGAAGTACAATTCAGGAGCTCAGCAAAAGCCACGTTTTACCCCTAGACCAGGAGGACATTTTCAGCATACCCATGGAGAGGTAGCTCGCACAATCACAATGGCACCAGGAATGGTAATGGGAATGTAGGAAGCAACGGCCAGAATCGCACCAACCAATCAACCCCAGCCAAGAAGGACCTGAGCCAAGTCACTTTTTTTAAGTGTTCGAAGACCGGACATTATGCCAATGAATGCCCCGAATTACAAAATGGAAATGGCAATGGAAGCTCTGGGAAGAAGTCGAACCCTTTCAACAGGGGACAGGTGAACCACGTTAACGTGGAGGAGGTTGAAGCTCAGCCTGATGCAGTAATAGGTAAGTTTTTGGTTAAGTCATTTACTGCACTCGTTCTTTTTGATACTGGTGCATCGCATTCATACATCTCAAGGGGATTTGTGGATAAGTATAACCTGTCAACCCAAGCCCTTAGGTCACCCATGTTAGTAACCTCGCCTGGAGCAGAGTATATGGCTAGTCGATGGTGTGATCGGTTACCATTAAGGATTGGTAACTATGTTTTTCCCTCAGACCTAATAGTATTGGAATCCCAAGGATTGGATGTGATATTGGGCATGGATTGGTTATCAAAGTATGAAGGGATTATTGAATGTGCTAGTAAGTCAATTTTGCTTACCACCCCAGAAGGGAGAAGGATCAAGTATGTATCCTGACATGTGCTAAAGAGGGCTCAAGTAAATTGCTTAACAGGAGTTGTGTTGGAGGAAGTACCAGTGGTAAGGGATTTCCCTGAAGTATTTCCAGAAGAGTTGCCAGGCATGCCACCGGATAGAGATATTGAGTTTTTGATTGAGCTATTGCCAGGCACCGGGCCAATATCAAAGAGACCATATAGGATGCCAGCAAAGGATTTGGTGGAAATTAAGAAGCAGATTAAGGAGTTACTGGATAAAGGATATATTCGCCCAAGTTCTTCGCCTTGGGGATCGCCAGTACTTCTAGTGGAGAAGAAGGATGGATCGTTAAGGATGGTTGTTGATTATAGAGGATTGAATGAAGTAACGATCAAGAACAAGTACCCACTACCAATGATCAATGATCTGTTTGATCGATTGCAAGGAGCTAAGGTATTTTCCAAGATCGATTTGCGATCAGGGTACCACCAATTGAAGATTCGAGAACAGGATATTCCTAAGACAGCTTTTACCACCAGGTATGGGCTGTACGAGTATACCGTTATGTCATTTGGTCCGACTAACGCACCTGCATATTTTATGAACATGATGAACAAAGTGTTTATGGAGTTTTTGGATAAGTTCGTCGTGGTGTTCATTGATGATATCCTGGTTTACTCGAAGAATGAACAAGAGCATAAGGAACATTTGCGATTGGTACTTGAGAGGCTTAGAGAACATCAGTTGTATGCCAAGTTCAGCAAATGTGAGTTTTGGTTGAAGGAAGTAGGATTCCTCAGACACGTTATATCCGGAGAAGGAATAGCAGTAGATCTCGCTAAAGTTGATACCGTGACCAAATGGGAAGCACCGACCACGGTTGGAGAGATACGGAGTTTTCTGGGACTCGCAGGATACTACCGGAGATTTATTGAGAATTTCTCAAAGATTGTGAAGCCTATGACTGAGTTGTTGAAGAAGGATACCAAGTTCAAATGGATTGAGGAATGTGAGGCTAGTTTCCAGGAGTTGAAGAAACGTTTGGTTACTTCACCAGTGTTGATTTTGCCAGATCAGACCAAGGACTATGAGGTGTATTGCAACGCTTCACGTCGAGGACTTGTAACAGTGCTTATGCAGGAAGGGAGAGTTGTTTCATATGCCTCAAGACAACTGAAACCTCATGAGTTGAATTATGCTATGCATGATTTGGAGTTAGCAGCCGTAGTGCATGCACTGAAAACATGGAGACATTTCCTCATTGGAAATCATTGTGAGGTGTACATGGATCATAAGAGTTTGAAATACATTTTCACGCAGAAGGAGTTAAACCTCAGACAAAGGAGATGGTTGGAGCTCATCAAAGATTATGATATGAGATTGCATTATCATCCCGGAAAGGCTAATGTAGTAGCCGACGCATTAAGCCGTAAGAGCCATGTCAATACAATAATGACGGGAGAAATACCAAGGAAGTTAGCGGAAAATCTTCATGAACTATGTTTGGAAATAGTTCCTAGAGGCTATGTAGCAGCATTGGAGATTCAGTCAACTTTGATGGATAGAATCAGAGAAGCTCAGAAGACTGACAAGGAGATTGCTTCTATTAAGGAGAAACTTAGCAAAGGAAAGGCTAAAGGATTTCATGAGGATGAACACGACACCCTATGGTTTGAAGACCATGTTTATGTGCCCAATGACCCGGAGATTAGGAAATTGATTCTGCAAGAGGCACATGATTCACCATATTCGATTCACCCAGGAAATACCAAGATGTATTTGGATTTGAAAGACATTCTCTGGTAGACCGGAATGAAGAAGGATATTGCAGAGTATGTAGCAGTTTGTGATGTGTGTTAGAGAGTAAAGGCAGAGCATCAGAAGCCAGCAGGATTGTTACAACCATTGCCGATACCCGAATGGAAGTGGGATAAGTTAGGCATGGATTTTATCACGGGATTACCCAGAACTCGTTCAGGCTATGACTCGATTTGGGTTATAGTCGATCGGTTGACGAAGGTAGCTCATTTCATCCCGGTAAAGACCACTTACACCAGTGCTAAGTTGGCAAATATATACATGACCAGGATCATATGTTTGCATGGAGTTCCGAGGAGTATCGTATCAGATAGAGGAACCCAATTTACCTCAAGGTTCTGGAAGCAGTTGCATGAAACTTTGGGTACCAGGCTAGAATTCAATACAGCTTTTCATCCACAGACAGATGGACAGACCGAGAGAGTCAATCAGATTTTGGAGGATATGCTGAGAGCTTGTGCGCTAGATTATGGATCTAGTTGGGACGACAATTTGCCATATACAGAGTTCTTTACAACAACAGTTACCAAACCAGTTTAAAGATGGCCCCTTTCAAAGCTTTGTACGAAAGGAGATGCAGAACACCATTGTCGTGGGACGAAGTTGGAGACCGCCAGTTGTTTGGACCTGACTTGATTAAAGAGTCTGAACAGAAGGTGAAATTGATTCGCGATAGACTCAAGATAGCCCAGTCCAGACAGAAGAGTTATGTAGATTCTAAATGGAAGGAGACAGTTTATGACGTTGGAGATAGAGCTTATCTTCAAGTATCTCCACTTTGGGGAACAAAGCATTTTGGAGTTAAGGAAAAGTTAGCGCCACGATTTGTAGGACCATATCGAGTTTTGGAGCGTATGGGAGAAGTGGCCTACAAGTTGAAATTGCCTGAAGGATTGTCAGGAGTTCATGATGTGTTCCACGTTCCCCAGTTGAAGAAGTGTCACGCGGAGATGGCTGACATACCCTTAAGAGATACAGTGCCATTGGAAACAATTCAGTTAGATAACGATTTGACCTACGAGGAGAAACCAATTAAGATTCTTGAGTTTGCCAGCCGAGTTACCCGCAGCAAGGTTATCAAGTTTTGCAAAGTTCAGTGGAGCCACCACATAGAGGATGAAGCCACCTGGGAGCGAGAGGAAGATTTTCTCAAGGACCACCCTCACCTATTTTCTAGCCAACCCGAATCTCGAGGGCGAGATTCATCTTAAGGGGGGTAGGTTTGTAACATCCCAAATTTTCAATTTGGAATGTTATACATTAGATCATCATTGCATATCATATTTTATTTGCGTTTGGTTTTGATCCTAGAATTTCTACGCAACTCAAGGACCCACGGAGAGAGTTGGGGAATTCATTATTTTCATATTTGAGTTTTCTCAAATTTTGAGAATAGGATCATTTGATTTTATTTATTTTATCATCAATTATTTCTATTACAAAAATATGAGAGAGGGAATAAAATGACTTTCCAAAAATAAAGAAATATTGAGGATTTAATAATAAAATCAAATAATATTTTATTTCGGAGTTTTTTGTTATTTTATTTGAATTTAGGAAAAATGTGCGTTTTTCAAAATTGCATTTAGGACCCAAATAAATGTTCACCTTGTGCGCCTTGATTTTAGAAGCCCGGGAAAATTTATATCGGGATTTTTGGAGTCCGTTTAGTATTTATTTTTATTTTTCTTCTGCGCGTAATTATTTAAAAAAACCGACCTAGGGCCGTGTCCGACTAGGACTCCCGGCCCACTAGGCTATATAAGCCGGGGAGAGGCCCAGCCGAAACCCTAGCCGCCCCAGCCCCCAGCGTCGCTCCGCCGCCGCCCCGCCGTCGCCGCACCGCCGCCGCCGCCGCACGCCGCCCGAGGTTCGCCGCCTCGTTTTCCGTGCTGTTTTTTTTTCAAAAAATCGTCCTATTTTTCCGTTGGTTTTTTTAGATTCGGTTTGTTTTTAAATAGATCAGTTTTTCCGGTTTATTTAAATAGCGAGCGTTCGTCCATTCGTTCGTTCTAGCGAACGTTCATCGTTTTTTCTTTTTCTCGGATTTAATCCGTGATTTTTCGGATCGCGATTTCTGATCCGATTTTCTTTTTAGTATAACTTTTCGCTTGTTTATCGGAATCAGGCGATTCAAGTGCCTGGAGTTTCGTCTCGAAACCCTCTATCCGTTTAACCAACTTAAACAAGTTTTTGCTACTGTAAAATTTTCCCTATATCCAGATTAGTAGAACGAAGTTGTTTACTTTCGCCGTTTGACTTTTGTTGCTTCCTTCGATTTGATTCTTTTTGCAAACCGGAGTTCTTAAGTTGAACCTTCTGGTTAGATCTCTTATTGAGTTTTACCCGTGCATTAGATGAGTACTTATTGTATGCTTGTTCGTTTGTTTGCGATAGAGTACCCGGAGTGCGCCGCTTGTTACTTCGAATCACTAGGTTTCCTGGATCATCAGCAAGGCAAGTAACACTTTGATCATACCTTTCCTACTACCCAGTTTTACTGCATTAGATCAATCCTCACACATTGCATGATTAGGATCTAATTAAATTGCGGGATGGGAAGTAGTTGAGGTAGTACCTATTACCTGTTTATTATCAAACCTTTGGGAGTTACTCCTATGTTTGCTTATTATGCCATGCTATGCTAGTAGACGTGGATTGGGTGAGTGATATCCATGACAGATGTGAGTTTGTTAATTAATGGTTTATCTAAGGTGGCAACTTAAACACACATCTGGGTGGATTGAGGCACCTGGGTATTCCAGGACTTGCCTGTTTTCTTTTGGACCGCCACCCAGGCTCAAAGGGATCATGAGACTATTCATACTAGAAACTTCCGTGTGCAGCCACAAGCTATTATGGGCTCTAGCATAGTTGACTAAGTCGTGCGAACTCTTACAGTGGTAGACTAGCAGATGTAGGGGATGTAGGTGGTACGGTCTACCCGATCATAAGGTGCTAGCGCTTCTGAAAGACTATGTCTCGGTCATCCGTCTTCTCAAACACCATGTAGTGCGAGAAACCAAACGGAGGCGATCGAGTCTTGTGGGGAAAAGTGCGCAAACCTCTGCAGAGTGTAACAAACTAATCATGGTTAGCCGTGTCCCCGGTTATGGACATCTTGAGTATCTAGTACCTGGATTATCATGTGAATCTCAACATGTTACTCTAAATTAATTTTGTTGGGTTTTGTTTAATGTTGATGCTTAATTGGGATTGAGAATGCTGTCAACCATTCTCAATGTTTAACAACCACCATGATAGTAATTAAATTTATTCCTTTGAAGTAGGGAAAAATTGGCTTTACGCAAAACTGTAACCATAGAGCTTTCCACCAGCCAAATATGCATATAGTATAGCTGTTTCTTTCCATTACCCTCTATGTGTTACATTGCCAGCATATTCCATGTGCTGACCCATTTCGGGCTGCAATGTTAATGCTGTAGACTTTTCAGACGACGATTAAGGAGTTTTTAGGTCGTGGTTCTATACTCAGTGATGCCGTTGGAGTTGATGGGCTCACTTATCTTCCAAGTCTTCCGCTGTTATCGTTATTAGATGGCCTTAAGCCATATTTATTGCAATAAGTTCTCTATGGAGACACTCGATGTAATAAGTGTGTGATTGCTACTCTGTTATAAATCCTCTGAGTACTGTGTGGTGTCAGCATTACTGATCCAGGGATGACACCGGAGCACAGAGATCAGACTGTTTGAGGTCTGATCGCTACACTTTCATCGATGGAGAGGCATGGTGCGAGGTGGCGGAGGTGCTGGACTGATCGGGGAGGCAAGGCATCGGCGGTGGGCGCGACAGCAACGAGCGGCGGCGACGGGCACGCTCGGTGGTGGGGAAGAGAGCGAGACAGGGGAGGGGAGAGAGCAGCGAGTGAGGGAGAGGAAAGAGGGGTCTCCAGGGGGTGTCGTGGCACTCGTAGCGGCGTCGGGGAGGCATCAGGCAGGCAGGAGGTGGCGGTGCGCGTGCGTGCGCGCCGCGGGCACGCGCCCCTGTCCTCCTGGCGAGAGGAGAGGGACGACTGGCGTGGCCAGTCAGCTGGGCCGAACTGCTGGGCCGGCTGGTAAGTGGCCCAGGTAAGCCTCTCTCCCCCTTTTTCCTATTTTGTTTTCTTTTCTATTTCTGTAATTTTGTTTATGATTTAGTAAAATACTAAAGCAGTTTATTTTCTTCTGAAAATTAATATAGGAACTAATTGGATTATTCCGGAGCCCCACAGTAAAAATCAGAATTATTGGACATATAAATATATATATAACATATATATATCCAATGCAAATATTTACTGGATTAACTCAAATGGACAAAAATAAATACTTCTGAGCTCCCAAAAATATTGGTTAGAATTTTAACTCTGGCCAATATTATTTGAGAAAAATAGGAACATTTTCTTCAGCCAATTGAAGCAATTTTTATCTTGATCATTTCCAAAATGATTTTTGAGGCTTTCACAAGTCCCCAATTCAAATTCTTTGAATTTTAAACATGATGCACAAATGACTAGCTAGCCCAGAGCAAACCAGAACTAGGGATGTGACATGTAGGCCCCTGCTGATTCGTTGAGGGTGCTGCGTGTGCGATGGCTATCGGCGGCGGGGAAGATGACTTTAGACGGCAGACGACTAGGTCGGGGGATAAATCCTGTTGTCGTGGACGAGGCGGTCGTAGGAGCGGCAACGACAAGGTGGACGTCGGCGCCGATGAAGCGAGACAACGCGATGAAAGGATCCTGGTCCGACGCCGTGGATGAAGACATCCATATCTTGCAGTGGACGACGGGGTAGGGGTATGCGGCTCTAGCAAGGTGGAGGATGGGGCGGCGGACGGAGGAGGCTGGCCGCAGTGGGGAGGTTGTCGTGGCGCCGACGGTGTATGAATGGGGAAATGGAGGGGGAGGGGGATCTCAAACTTTGGGACGCGCTTGTATGAAATGTGGGAAAGTTATGAACTTATCCCCTGTTTAAAATTTCGGACATCACGTTGGTTGGGGATAGGACGGTAATCTCGCATCTCCCAAATATTTGCCGGTAACGATTTCGGGCGAGGAGAGGGTGTTTTGCCGCCCACAGTTGGTGCCCACGGTGTATGAACGGGGCTGACAGGTAGGGCAGTTGTGTCATGTCTGAGGGAAGTTACACATCTGCCCCTATTTAAAATATTAGCCTACATCGATTTCGGACGAGGAGAGTTTGTTTTGCCGCCCACCATGGATCAATGGGGAGATGGAGGGAGAGACACATGTCTTTCGAACGAGCTTGAATCAAATGTGTTTTGCTGCCCACGTTTGGCGCCCACCGTGTCTAAATGGGCTCAGAGGCCGTCGTGTCACGACTAATTGAAGTTACTAGTCTACCCCTATCGACAGCACTATAAATCCGGTTGATAAGGATGTCAAGTGTCAGGGTAGACAGTAATTTCGATCTCGCAAACACTTGCTTCGGGCAGCCCACAAATGATAGTGGGTGTTTAGCCACTTTGTTCAAAACTTGGGAGAATTAGCATTCACGTTTGCCCTGGCAACTATATCCAAATCCAATTTTTATTCGATTACGAATATCCACAGATAATTCTACATATTGTTATTTATTTCTTGAAAACCACAACTAAGATTTATTCCACCTTTTTATATGATTATGATTTAGAAATGCCATGATCTTCGAATTTAGTAGGTTGGATACACTTTGAGTCAAACAGTTATTTCATCCAATACAATATGCTCGCACGAAAAACAGTTCACCTTATGTCAATCATACAAGTACTGAGGATTACCTCGCCTAAAAAATTCGGATCATTACATCTCATGGACAACATAGGGGGTCTTACAACATAATCCATTTAGAGACATGACACAACATGCAAGTACAATAATCTAATGACAATTTCAACGGGTATCTAAAGAAGAACTGGGATTACCCTGGGCTTCAGATAGCAGAAGCAGCAGGACCTCCTCCATCTTCAAATGCAACATTCTTACTTCCTCCAATTCTTGGGTTGCTTGCATAATGCGTGCAGCTAATTGCATGATTTCCAGCTTTAGGATTGAGATTACCTCATTCATGGCAGCCACACCATCTCTTTTTGCCTCTAGTAGAGCCTCAATAACTATAATATCTATGCTCAGACTGCTCTTCGGCGGTGTTGCCTCTGAATTGCTACCATCTGGTAACATGGATAGCGCATTGCTTCCACAAATAGATTCTGGGGTTGTACATTGTGTCCTAGTGTGAATGGCATCCTGAAAGGTTTCCGCTGGACATAAGTAAGAGATGGTTATCGCATGATCCAGGCAGTAAGCTTACATGGTAAACAACATACAAATTATTGCCGAGCATGGCAAGCTATATTTAAATGGTTCGAAGCAGCATCAGCCGAAAAGAAATTAAAATGGTAAGATGAAACTAGGGGTGTAAGTGGCAAATAAATGACATCCTCCAGTCCCATCTAGTTAGTTTTTGCTAGCTCCCTAGTTCATTTTCCTCAAAAAAGCAAAAACTCTTTTGAACTATCATACCACTAGTGGACTTTAATCGGGATTAAACGGGACCCAGTTGACATCCCTAGTTGAAAGGGAGTGTACCACCACTATATTTAAGTTGCCAAGGCATCTAAGCAGTTGAAATAATCTGAGAAAGCACTTAACAGTGTGGCCTCATATAAACTACGAAGACAGTCTTGTGATGAAGTTCAGAGGAAAAGTTAAGGACTCAAATGAACTAGGCATGCATTTCTTTACAATAGTACAGCAGGAACTGCTGACATATTGGCCAACTCAGGTATAGTGTAACAAGTAACAAACAAGCATTCGAATCAAGCAATACAGCAAAGCAGACAACTGAACTATTTGTAATTCTGTAGGATTATAGGTTGAGGGCACAAGCCAAGAAAGCATCCCACACGCATTACATTTCACATGTACTAAAACACACTGGCTTACCATATGTTGTTGTGAAGCCTCGCTGCTGTTGCAATGTTCTTTGAAGATATCGTCAGCATCCCGTGGTTGCAAATCTAGTTGTTGTAGATATTCTGCACCCTCTATTTAGGTAAAATTAATTTCAATCACATGCACTGGTTCGAATTGATCGTCAATGGTTCATCTAAACTAATGAAAGAAGGGTGTGTGCATACACGACAATATATCTGCTTCTCTCTATTTTTATGCTTGTTCGAGGAGCCAGCCCCAAAAGAACAAATATTTTGCTTGATGGGGTTGGCAGCTCCATAATTAATAGAAGCATCAAACTAGTCGTGCAACTGGGGAAGATCAAGAACACACAAAAAAGTAATGAACAGAGGTTCGGAGCAGTGATGTAATAGCTAGCATCAGAAAATGTAGGGTAAAACAAACAAAAAGCAGCGGAACCACATGCTAGTTTGCTGATGTGTAATTAAGCATAGAGAACATGAAGCAGTACGATGGAACCAATAGGTGGCATCAGAACAACACCATTATCATAAATATATCATGCAAGAAGTAAAATAGTTGGCAGTGATATCTAGGAAGTACAGTAATACTTAGGACAAAACTAAAGGATATTAACTATATGTGCACTGGTATGTCATTTAGCACATGTAACATGTTCACTGCCAGAAGTATGGCCCTACAGGGGCAAGAAGAATAACGCGTCTCATGAAAAATTGAATGATGTCGTAAAGAAATTTAAAGGTGCGGTGCTTATGCTAAGAAAGTGAACGTAGGCGTCGGCCGTTGGATAATAGTACCTGATTCTCGGCGGTGTATGGGTATCATTGTCATACTTGATCGCTAAGGATCGTCGATGGTGCTCGTGTTGTGGTTGAGTTTGAGTCGGCTGTTGCCGTTGCTCAAGCGGCTCCGATGCTTCGGTTGCGGCGCCTGTCGACATGCAAGAAAGCTCATCTGTGGTAAGTGAACAGTTGCATGATCAAGAAGAGAAAAACCTAAGGAGTACAAATCGAAATAACCTGATGAGGCTGCAGTGTCAGTAAAGCTGGGCCGGTGGAGTTGAATATGGCGTCCGTGGAGCGGGTCTGATGCAGTGGACGAAGGCTTCGGCGGGCATGGTGTATAGTGCTTTCGGTGAGGCGGATCTATTGCGGCAGACGAGGGCTTGTATGAAGGGCCAGCGATGGGGCAGACGAGGGAGTCAATGAAGGGCCTACACTGTGGTTGACGAGGACGCCGGTTAAGCAGATTCGGTGCGGTGGACCATGATGGTGGTCAAGGAGATCTGGAGCGGTGGACAAGCTAGTCGCTGAAGCGGCTCCGTTGAAGTGGTGAGTTGGCAGTTGGGGGTTCCAAGGTGCGGAAGGTAGATCCGGTGGGGTGTGAGGTCCACTGGTGCGGCGGAGGACCAAATTCGGCGGCTTGCCATGGCTGGCGGGCCGGGGAGGGGAAGGGGAGGGGCTCTGGGGAAGAATGTTGGGGGAAAGAGGGGAAAACAATGGAGTTACCAAAGCAGCCCTTTTTTGTTCATGTGGCAGGGGTAAAATAGGAATATCGCAGGGCTAAACATTCGGGCGCGAGATATTTCGATGTGAGCGGGAAGTTTCAAAGCTTTTGGCGCTTGAAATTATAAGTGTTCAGCTCTTGTACGGTCGACTATGATATCATGGCCGAGAATTTATTGGTTTTGCACACAAAAAAAGTGCAAGTTTTGAAAATCAATGTCTCCAACTCAAAACTTAGATTGTCCATTCAATTAAAATATGGATCATTGAGCTAGTACAAGCAAATACCATCATACAGTCCAATTCAAATGAAATTCCAAATGTGTTTATCCTAAATATGATGACAAAAGCAAAAATGTGTATGTGTATGAATAAAGTGGATGATTATAAAGTTTGAACATGCTCGTATGTGTATATCTCTAGGTTTGATATATGAATTTGAAATCATGAAATCCCGTCTTAAAAAATGTACCTCCGTTTAAATGACTTACAAAAGCTAATGATGGAGTCGAATTCCAAAATTCCAATCTTAGGTTTGTAATTCTAGTACGTCAAGGTATATCACGCATGTTCAAAAGTATCGTTATCTCATAATCCAAACTGTGAAACGAATTGATCAACCATGAGTGCACACACTATTGACCAAATATATCTCAATTACGCTAAAGTCCCTCAAATATACACACCTCACTCTTTATCTGAAGCCAACCCCCCCCCCCACACA
>NC_041382.1:444111587-444117137 GCF_002162155.2 Triticum dicoccoides
TACACACGAGCACATTAACACCCCCTCTCTTCTAAAGTCCGGACCCCAATATAGGTCTCTATCACTTTGTCTCTCAAGCATGCACACATCTCTTCCCCCACTCTCTAGGTCTCCCGATATCTCTCTTTGCCAAGCACACACACTATGTAGAGTGTATCTTTCCCATACACACAAAACGTCGCCCCCAAACATCTATCTCCCTAGTTATGTGGTTCTCGCACACTCACCTCACACACCACCCCCACTGCAAACAAGCACACTTTTCTCCTTGTGCACCACTCTCCTCTTTCTATCTCTCCCACATGTGGACCCGCCCCAGCTCCTTTCTTGTATACATATTTGTCGTGACTCTTTCCATAGCTCCCTAATGTATCATCATTCTCAATATCGCATGTTGTTCTCTACACCTTTTATTCTAGATCTCTCATGAAGTCCCTATCACACACACGATGACTCGCTTCCCTTGCGTCTCCGTACATAGGCCAATTTCGAACAACATCAGCATTGTCTCTCTATGTATACGCCATTTATGGACACAAACAACCCCTATCCCCCCTCTCTTCCTCTCTCTCTCTCTCTCTCTCTCTCTCTCTCTCTCTCTCTCTCTCCGTCGCTCTCTCTCTCTCTCTCTCTCTCGCTCGCTGTCACACCCCTCTCCCACACACACTCGATGTCTCTTCTAAATAGTCTGCTCCCGGGCCGCACCCATGCTATCCCGCTACTACACATGCTTTTGTCTCTCTGTGACACACATGTGACACCATTCCCCCTTCTCTTATACTAGGTTTACATCATTAGTGGTCTCTCTACTCCACATACACACACTCCCTCTCACACACAAATGCGCACACAAACACACACAGACATGCACAAACACCCATTTATCTGGATCCTCATCTCTCCCCATGTTCACATGTGTATCTCACACACTCACTCTCTGATTATGTCTATGTGTCTCCACGTTACACAACACAAAGCCCCATGTACATGTCTCTCCCTATCCTCCACACACATAGACACAAAGAATCTCTTATCATTGCCTCAGTCTCTAGACATATCACACACGCACACTGTCTCTCTCACACAGACACGCCCAACAAGGGTTTCCCCGTGAATAACTTACCATATATTCATCAACAGTCGTTGCAGTATGGCGAACACGAGACGTGAAAAAGAATAAATCTACACGTGCGTAGACCACCTAGTATGACTACTAGGACTAGAGCAAGCCGAAAACGCGCCACCGTCACCCCCTCCTTATCGGTGACGGGAAAACCTTTGTTTTACACAGTCAAGAAGTCATTGTGCTAAGGCCCCACATGTTGAGGCGTTGAATAGAATGTAGATCCTAGTTTACGAAAACAAATATCGATAATACATTTGTATCTCCATACTTATATTTCTTCTCTTATAAAAAACCGAGTTGGTGATGATGGTGAAGGAAATATGACCTAGAGGCAATAATAAAGTTGTTATTTATATTTCCTTATATCACGATAAATATTTATTATTCATGCTAGAATTGTACTAACCGGAAACTTAGTACATGTGTGAATACATAGACAAACAAAGTGTCCCTAGTATGCCTCTACTTGACTAGCTCGTCAATCAAAGATGGTTATGTTTCCTGACCATAGACATGTGTTGTCATTTGATGAACGGGTCACATCATTAGAGAATGATGTGATGGACAAGACCCATCCGTTAGCTGAGCACTATGATCGTTTAGTTTGTTGCTATTTCTTTCTTCATAACTTATACATGTTCCTATGACTATGAGATTATGCAACTATCGAATACCGGAGGAACACTTAGTATGCTATCAAATGTCACAATGTAACTGGGTGACTATAAAGATGCTCTACAGGTGTCTCCAATGGTGTTTGTTGAGTTGTCAAGCAATGTGACAAATGAGTTTGTTACAGGATGATGCATTACAGAACGAGTAAAAAGACTTGCCGGTAACGAGATTGAACTAGGTATTGAGATACTGACGATCGAATCTCAGGCAAGTAACATACGGATGACAAAGGGAACAACGTATATCGTTATGCGGTTTGGCCGATAAAGATCTTCGTAGAATATGTAGGAGCCAATATGAACATCTAGGTTCCGCTATTGGTTATTGACCGGAGACGTGTCTCGATCATGTCTACGTAATTCTCGAACCCGTAGGGTCCGCACGCTTAATGTTCGGTGATGATCGGTATTATGAGTTTATGTGTTTTGATGTACCGAAGATAGTTTGGAGTCCCCGATGTGATCATGGACATGAGGAGGAGTCTCGAAATGGTCGAGACATAAAGATTGATATATTGGACAGCTATATTTGGACACCGTAAGTGTTCCGGGTTATTTCGGTGAAAACCAGAGTGCCGGAGGGTTACCAGAACCCCCTGGGGAACTAATGGGCCACATGGGCCTTAGTGGAGAGGGAGGGCAGGCCAAGGCAGGGCCGCACACCTTTAGTCCGAATTGGACCAGGGAAGGGGGGCGATGCCCCCCTTTCATTCTCCCTTCTCCTCTCCTTGCTTCCCCCTTCCTCCTCCTAGTTGGACTAGCAAAGGGGGAGTCCTACTCCTACTAGGAGGAGGACTCCTCCCCTCCTTGGCACGCCCAAAGGGCCGGCCGGCCTTCCCCCTTGCTCCTTTATATACGGGGGCAGGGGCACCCTAGAACACACAAGTTGATCATTGATCCCTTAGCCGTGTGCGGTGCCCCCCTCCACCATAATCCACCTTGGTCATATCGCCGTAGTGCTTAGGCGAAGCCCTGTGCCGGTAGCTTCATCATCACCGCCATCACACCGTCGTGCTGACGAAGCTCTCCCTTGACACTCAGCTAGATCAAGAGTTCGTGGGACGTCACCGAGCCGAACATGTGCAGATCGCGAAGGTGCCGTACTTTCGGTACTAAGATTAGTCGGATCGTGAAGACGTACAACTACATCAACTGCGTTGTCATAACACTTCCGCTTACGGTCTACGAGAGTACGTGGAAAACACTCTTCCCCTCTTGTTGCTATGCATCACCATGATAGATCTTGCGTGTGCGTAGGAATTTTTTTGAAATTACTGCGTTCCCCAACAGTGGCATCCGAGCCAGGTCTATGCGTAGATGCTATATGCATGAGTAGAACACAAAGGAGTTGTGGGCATGGGTATATACATATTGCTTGATGTCACTAGTTGATTCTTGATTCAGCGGTATTGTTGGATGAAGCGGCTCAAACCGACATTACGCATACGCTTACGCGAGATTTGTTCTACCAACATGCTTCGCACATAGGTGGCTGGTGGGTGTCAGTTTCTCCAACTTTAGTTGAATCGGATTCAATGAACAGGGTTCTTTCTGAAGATCAAAAAGCAATCACTATACTGTGTTGTGGTTTTTGATGCGTAGGTAAGAACGGTTCTTGCTCAGCCCGTAGCAGCCACGTAAAACTTGCAACAACAAAGTAGAGGACATCTAACTTGTTTTTGCAGGGCATGTTGTGATGTGATATGGTCAAGACATGATGCTAAATTTTATTGTATGGGATGATAATGTTTGTAACAGAGTTATCGGCAACTGGCAGGAGCCATATGGTTGTCGCTTTATTGTATGAAATGCAATCGCCATGTAATTGATTTACTTTATCACTAAGCGGTAGCGATAGTCGTAGTAGCAATAGCTGGCGAGACGACAACGATACTTCGATGGAGATCAAGGTGTCAAGCCGGTGACAATGGTGATCATGACGGTGCTTTGAAGATGGAGATCAAAGGCACAAGATGATGATGGCCATATCATATCACTTATATTTGATTGCATGTGATGTTTATCCTTTATGCATCTTATTTTGCTTAGTTCGGCGGTAGAATTATAAGATGATCTCCCACTAAATTTCAAGGTACAAATGTTCTCCCTGAGTATGCACCGTTGCGACAGTTCTTCGTGCTGAGATACCACGTGATGATCGGGTGTGATAAGCTCTACGTTCACATGCAACGGGTGCAAGCCAGTTTTGTACATGCAGAATACTCGGGTTAAACTTGACGAGCCTAGCATATGCAGATATGGCCTCGGAACACTAAGACCGAAAGGTCGAGTGTGAATCATATAGTAGACATGATCAACATAGTGTTGTTCACCATTGAAAACTACTCCATCTCACGTGATGATCGGACATGGTTTAGTTGATATGGATCACGTGATCACTTAGATGATTAGAGGGATGTCTATCTAAGTGGGAGTTCTTAAGTAATATGATTAATTGAACTTAAATTTATCATGAACTTAGTCTTGATAGTATTTGCATATCTATGTTGTAGAGCAATTGCTCGCATATAGCTTCCCCATTTTATTTATGATATGTTCCTAGAGAAAACTATGATGAAAGATGATAGTAGCAATGGTGCGGATTGGATCCATGATCTGAGGATTATCCTCGTTGCTGCATAGAAGATTTATGTCCTTGATGCACCGCTAGGTGACATAACTATTGCAGGAGCAAATGCAGACGTTATGAACGTTTAACAAAGCTTGGTATGATGACTACTTGATAGTTTAGTGCACCATGCTTTACGGCTTCGAACCGGGACTTCAAAAATGTTCTGAATGCCACGGAGCATATAAGATATTCCAAGAGTTGAGATTGGTATTTCATACTCATGCCCGTGTCAAGAGGTATGAGACCTCTGACAGTACTTTGCCTACAAGATGGAGGAGAATAGCTCAACTAGTGAGCATGTGCTTAGATTATCTGGGTACTACAATTGCTTGAATCAAGTGGGAGTATATCTTCTAGATAAGATAGTAATTGAAAAAGTTCTCTAGTCACTATCACCAAGTTACTAGAACTTCGTGATGAACTATAATATTGTAACGCCCCGAGACCGTTGCACCAGGTGTCTTCCAGTTATTCGCTGTTGTTGCCTTGTCATTTGTTTCGGTGTCATGCATTTCATATCATGTCATCATGTGCATCGCATTTGCATACGTGTTCGCCTCATGCGACCGAGCATTTTCCCCGTTGTCCATTTCGCGATCTGACACTCCTATGTCCTCCGGCGTCCCCTTTTGCCTCTTTTCATGTGCGGGTGTTAAACATTCTCGGAATGGACCGAGATTTGCCAAGCGGTCTTGGTTTACCATCGGTAGACTGCCTGTCAAGTTTCGTGCCATTTGGAGTCTGTTTGATACTCCAACGGTTAACCGGGGATCCGTAAAGGCCTCATGTGTGTTGCAGCCCAACACCCCTCCAAAGTGGCCCAACACCCACCCAAACCCCCTCCATCCTCTTGGTCGTTCGATCACGATCGCGTGGCCGAAAACCGCTCTCCATTTGGACTCTCCTAGCTCCCTCTACCTATAAATATGTGTCTCCTTCCGAAATCTCGCGAACGGACCCTAGATCTTTCTCCTCCGTGCGCCGGACATGTCCACTCCGCCGCCGGACATGTCCGCCGACCACCTCACCCCTACCTATCATAGGCCGCCCCGTCGCCGCTCTCCTCCAACCCCCGCGCGCCACCTCACCCGCCGGCCCTCTCTCTCTCTCCGCACCGC
>NC_041382.1:444117699-444287145 GCF_002162155.2 Triticum dicoccoides
CGCCGTGCGCCTCCCGCGCCACCGCTCGATGATCGCGGCCGTCCGCCGCCGCCACTCCGGTGTCGCTCACGGCCGCCGCCCCGCGTGCCACTGCTGCTCCTTCTGCCGGCGACCGTAGCTGTCGCGCCCTCCGCCTGTGGCCACGCGCCTCCTCCGGCGCCCCGCCGAACTTCCTCCAGTGCCGCCTCGCGCCCTTCTCCGGCCACCGCGGCAAGTCTCCGGCGAGCCCCGCATCTCCGGCCGCCGTCTTCCTCCACTCCAGCGGGAACTCCGGTGAGATCTCGGAGAGTGGATGAGATCCACCACGCCCTCCATCCAAACGCGCGCCCCCATTCCGGATCCCTCCGTCCCGGGTCGAGCCCGTCCCGCGTTGACTTTTCGCGGAGGTGAAATTCCACTAAGTCATTTTCTGATATATTTTCAAGCACTTTTCATCATGCCATAACTTTGTCATCGTAGCTCCGTTTTGCATGCATGATATATCAAAATGTTCATCATTATGTGCTCTTCATTTTATGCCATTGCACCATGCTTGTTTGAGTCCATCTTGATGCCCAAATTGTTGATGCAAGACTGCTATATAATGTTAGTTCCTGTTACTTACAGATCTTGAGCATTTGTCATTTTAGCCATGATTATTTTGTGCTGCATATGGGCATGAGCTCTACATGTGTTTTGGGCTATGCCATGCCATCTTTACAGGGGTGTATGCCATCTATTTTTGTGATCAATGTGGTGACTAGCACAAGCATGCAAACTAGCTCTCGTAATATTGCTATTTTCAGGGACTTGGAATTTCACAGTCATTTCCCTGTTGTTATTTTAATGTCATGTATTCATGTTGCTACAGAGAGATCCATGCTTCTTTTGAGTATATTAAGTAAGGATGATTTTGACATATGGTTATGCTCTATCCATCCATGTCCCTATTTGCATTTATGGAGTACCCTAGCATGACTCAATCTTGCTCTACTTTTGCTATAAAATGTTCCTGGCAGATTGTTTACGTGTTAATCAATTTTGCCAAGGTTGTTGTAGTTGATATATGCATGTTATGAGATTGTTTTTGCTATGTTTAGCTTCTTGATCATGTCTTCTTGCTGGTAGTATGCTTAGTTTGTCATGAAATTCCTTGTGTTGAGTGCATCGAGCTCGCAAACATGCCTTCATAACTCTGTTTTTGCCATGTCCAATTTTCTGCTAAGTCTGAGTCTGATTAACGAAACTTGCTATGTTTACATGGGTGCCATCATATCTTCTGATCCTTTTTGGCTTATGGTCAGTAAGGGATTTCTGTTATATGCTTTGAGTAGATTCATGCCATGTCTTGCATTGCTATGATCTGATCCTGTAGCATGTTGTTATCTTGCTCTATACATTGCTTCCTGATGTTAATTCCTGGCATGTTGTTATTTTCACTAAGTCTGTGATGCTGATATCTTTTGCCCTTTTGCCATGCTTGTTTGAACCTGCTATTGTGTGATTTAGCCGTAGCTCAGTGTTCATCTTTTGTCAAGCATCTTGAGTAGATCACTGCCATGTGCTTTGTTGTTATGTTAGAGTGCAGTAGCTTAGTTTCTTGTTGCATTCTAGTTGGCATCATGCTGTTAATCGCAGAATTGTGCCATTATTGTTTTGCTTGCCATTTGCAAACCGTGCATCCGATTCTGGTGATCTTTATATCGATTTCGACCGAAATCATCTCATCTTTCCAGCTGCACTCTTGGTTTGCCAAGTTGAGGCCTGGTTCAATCCTTTCCTTCCGGAGCTCGCATATGCATTGCATATCACATCCCGCATATCATGTCATGTTTTGCATCATGTTGCTTGCGCATTGCACCATGATTGATTGTTGGTTATTTGCTTGTGTTCTTGCCTTGGGTAGAGCTGGGAGACGAGTTCGTGATCGAGGAACCCGTTGAGTACGCTCACGAGGATCAAGCTTTCGTCTTCTCTGAGAACTTTGCAGGCAAGATGACCATACCCTCGAAATGACTTCTATCTTTGCTTGCTAGTTGATCGCTCTTTTGCTATGTTGCGATACCTACCACTTTCTATATCATCCCTCCCATATTGCCATGTCAAGCCTCTAACCCACCTTTTCCTAGCAAACCATTGTTTGGCTATGTTACCGCTTTGCTCAGCCCCTCTTATAGTGTTGCTAGTTGCAGGTGAAGATGGAGTTTGTTCCTTGTTGGAACATGTTTATTGTTGGGATATCACAATATCTCTTATTTAATTTATGCATCTATATACTTGGTAAAGGGCGGAAGGCTCAGCCTTATGCCTGGTGTTTTGTTCCACTCTTGCCGCCCTAGTTTCCGTCATACCGGTGTTATGTTCCTTGATTTTGCATTCCTTACGCGGTTGGGTTATAATGGGAACCCCTTGACAGTTCGCCTTGAATAAAACTCCTCCGGCAAGGCCCAACCTTGGTTTTACCATTTGCCACCTAAGCCTTTTTCCCTTGGGTTCTGCAGACTCAAGGGTCATCTTTATTTTAAACCCCCGGGCCAGTGCTCCTCTGAGTGTTGGTCCAACCTGTCAGCAGCCGTGACCACCAGGGGAAACTCTGGGTTGGCCTACCGGAATCTTGGACAATCCGATGTGCCCTGAGAACGAGATATGTGTAGCTCCTATCGGGATTTGTCGGCACATCCGGGTGGCTTTGCTGGTCTTGTTTTACCATTGTCGAAATGTCTTGTAACTGGGATTCCGAGTCTGGTCGGGTCTTCCTGGGAGAAGGAATATCCTTCATTGACCATGAGAGCAAGTTGGGACACCCCTGCAGGGTTTGAACTTTCGAAAGCCATGCCCGCGGTTATGTGGCAGATGGGAATTTGTTAATGTCCGGTTGTAGAGAACTTGACACTTAACTTAATTAAAATGCATCAACCGCATGTGTAGCCATGATGGTCTCTTTCCGGCGGAGTCCGGGAAGTGAACATGGTTCTTGTGTTATGCTTGAACGTAAGTAGTTTCAGGATCACTTCTTGATAACTTCTAGTTCACGACCATGCTTTGCTTCTCTTCTCGCTCTTATTTGCGTAAGTTAGCCACCATATATGCTTAGTGCTGCAGCTCCACCTCACTACCCTTTTCCTACCCATAAGCTTAAATAGTCTTGATCGCGAGGGTGTGAGATTGCTGAGTCCCCGTGACTCACAGATTACTTCAAACAGTTGCAGGTGCTGATGATACCAGCGCAGGTGACGCAACCCAGCTCGAGTGGGAGCTCGATGAAGATCTTGTTCGTTGTGTTGTTTCATTGACGTTTGATTAGTAGAGGAGCCCAGTTGGGGCGATCGGGGATCTAGCATTAGGGGTTGTCTTTCTTTATTTGGTTCCGTAGTCGGACCTTGCTTGTATTCTGGATGATGTAATGCTATATTTATGTATTGTGTGAAGTGGCGATTGTAAGCCAACTCTTTATCCCTCTCTTATTCAGTACATGGGATGTGTAAAGATTACCCCTCTTGCGACATGCCTACTATGCGGTTATGCCTCTAAGTCATGCTCCGACACATGGGAGATATAGCCGCATCATGGGTGTTACAAATATGCAAGGGATAACGAAAACAATTCCCAAGATCTTCACGATGCTAAAATCGGCGAAGGTAGAAATCAAGAAAAACATCAAGTGTTGATGGTTAACAAGACCACTAGTTTCAAGAAAAGGGCAAAGGGATAAAAAAGGGAACTTCAAGAAGAATGACAAACAAGTTTTCACTCCCGTGAAGAGGCCCAAAGCCAGACCCAAGCTTGAAACTGAGTGTTTCTACTTCAAAGGAAATGGTCACTGGAAGTGGAACTTCACTAGATACTTGGTGGATAAGAAGGATGGCAAAGTGAACAAAGGTATATTTGATATACATGTTATTGATGTGTACTTTACTAGTGTTTATAGCAACCCCTCAGTATTTGATACTGGTTTAGTTGCTAAGAGTAGTAACTCGAAACGGGAGTTGCAAAAATAAACAGAGACTAGTTAACGGTGAGGTGATGATGTGAGTTGGAAGTGATTCCAAGGTTGATAAGATCACCATCACACACTCCCTTTACTTTCGGGATTAGTGTTGAACCTAAAATAAATGTTATTTGGTGTTTGCATTGAGCATAATATGATTGGATCATGTTTATTGCAATATGGTTATTAATTTAAGTCAAAGAATAATTGTTATTCTATTTACATGAATAAAACCTTCTGAGGTCATACACCCAAGGTGAATGGTTTATTGAATCTCGATCGTAGTGATACACATATTCATAATATTGAAGCCAAAAGACGCAAATTTAATAATGATAGTGCAACTTATATGTGGCACTGCTGTTCAGGTCATATTGGTGTAAAGCGCATGAAGAAACTCCATGCTGATGGGATTTTGGAATCACTTGATTATGAATCTTTTGATGCTTGCAAACCATGCCTCATGGGCAAGATGACTAAAACTCCATTCTCCGGAACAATGGAGCAAGCAACTGACTTATTGGAAATAATACATACTGATGTATGCAATCCGATGAGTGTTGAGGCTCGCAGCGGGTATCGTTATTTTCTGACCTTCACATATGATTTGAGCAGATATGGGTATATCTACTTGATAAAACATAAGTCTGAAACATTTGAAAAGTTCAAGGAATTTCAGAGTGAAGTGGAAAATCATCGTAACAAGAAAATAAAGTTTCTTCGATCTGATCGTAGAGGAGAATATTTGAGTTACGAGTTTGGTCTTCATTTGAAACAATGCGGAATAGTTTCGCAACTCACGCCACCTGGAACACCACAGCATAATGGTGTCTCCAAACGTCATAACCGTACTTTATTAGATATGGTGCGATCTATGATGTCTTTTACCAATTTATCACTATCATTTTAAGGTTATGCATTAGAGACAGATGCATTCACGTTATATAGGGCACCATCTAACCCCGTTGAGACGACACCATATGAACTATGGTTTAGCAAGAAACCTAAGATGTTGTTTCTTAAAGTTTGGGGCTATGATGCTTATGTGAAAAAGTTTCAACCTGATTATGCTATGATTAATGCTATGACTTTAGATATGAAAAAGTTTCCATTATGTTCTGAGATTAATGTTGCTATGACTTTGCTATGCTTAATGCTTGTCACTAGGGCCTGAGTGGCATGATTTTAGATCTGAACCTATTATGTTTTCATGAATATATTTGTGTTCTTGATCTGATCTTACAAGTTATAGTCCCCTACTACGTGTTATGATCCAGCAACCCCGCAGTGACAATAGTCGGGACACTTCCCGGTGATGACCATAGTTTGAGGAGTTCATTGTGACGCCCCCGATTCAATCATACACTAATCATACACGCAAATGGGTACGATCAAGATCAGGGACTCACAGGAAGATATCACAACACAACTCTAGACACAAATTAAAATGATACAAGCTTTATATTACAAGCCAAGGGCCTCGAGGGCTCGAATACATAAGCTCGAAAACACAAGAGTTAGCGGAAGCAACAATATCTGAGTACAAACATAAGTTAAACAAGTTTGCCTTAAGAAGACTAGCACAAAAGCATCTATGATCTAAAAGGCAAGGCCTCCTTCCTAGGATCCTCCTAACTACTCCTGGTCGTCGGCTAACTCGTAGTAGTATCCACCCTCGGAGTAGTAGTGGTAGTCATCGGCGAGGACAACTGGCTCCGGGGCTCCGTCATCTGGTTGCATCAAATTGATATGGGGAGAAAAAGAAAGCAAAGCAACCGTGAGTACTCATCCGAAGTACTCAGCAAGCAAGGATCTACACTACATATGCAACATTATCAAAGGGAGGCTATATATGTGGACTGCACTGCAGAAATGCCAAAATAGAGAGAAGGCCTAGTCCTATCGAAGACTATCATCTTCAGCATCTTCAAGCATCTTGCAGCATTTAGAAGAGTACAGATCAACATAATGTAAAGTAGAAGTAGTGTTATCAACCTCGCCCAGAGATTCTTCCTCGACTCCCTACGAGAAAGCAATCCAGAGCCATACTATCTATTTCTTATCACAAGTATCCAATTCTAGTTGTATCAATCGGGATACAACTCCGAGCATCCATTAGCGTAGTACAGGCTATCGATAGATGTTTTCTCCCCTGCAGGGGTGCACCAACTTACCCAACACGCTCGATCATCTCCGGCCGGACACAGCATTAGGTCATGACCGCCCTCGACTGATCAACACACCGCAGTCCTACCTAGGCTCGTCAGAGAGGCCAGCACGTCGGTTGACATCCTAAGCGCGTAGGGGTCTTAGGCCCATCGCCTTTTGCACTCCTGCATGTTGTGTACGCGGCCGATGAGCAGACCTAGCCCCCCTTATACAAGGTGAGGCGTTCTAGTCCAACCTGACGCACGCCGCTCCATCACTGACGTCCGTTGAGCTTTTGGTTGATACATACGACACAGAGTGCCCATACTTATTCCCGCGTGATGGTTAATGCTATCAGGCCAGAGGCCCCTCGGATCAAATATCCAAATCATAGTGGATTATGAACGCGCGGTAACGAGCAGAGACTCATGATCAATTTTACCCCGTCGCCCCGTCTCGAGGACTCGCGGCAAGGGCAAAGAATGCACGGCCACGCCTCATAATTATCTCGCGGGCACCTTCCAGGTCAACCAGACTCCACATCACTCGCAATTAAGCTCGCGCGGGTACCCCTCGGGGCCAACCCATCTTTAGTAACGTGGTTCAGTGTAAAGTCATAGTAACCATAGTAAGTGTGTGTCTAACACCAAGGGGAACCCTGAGGAATCACTCTCGATGGAATTCAACCTGATGTTATTGTCAAGGTGAACGAAGGAGGAATCACCCTCGAGGTCCACTCTTGAGGAGTTGCACGACGGTGTCGTTATCGGAAGTGGAGAAGGACGAATCACCCTCGATGGCCATAACCGATGAACTAACCTGAAAGGTTAACATCAGAAGTGCTGATGAGGTATCACCCTTGGCACTCGATAGTAACCCAGTAGTGTCTAGCAACTAAGGGGAACGTGATGTGCGGTGCCGGGGCCTGGTCTTCGATCCCGTTGATCGGGTCTTCTGATAATCCAGTGGGGCAGTCGGGACAAAGTGGGGGTCTCTGATGGGTCTCTACCCAGCCTATACTAAATAGTTTAGGATAAGCAGGTAGGGAACAATAATAGGTTACAATAAACAGGCTATGCGGCATAAATAGGATAACAGTAGTAGCAGCAGATTCTAATGCAAGCATAAGAGAGAAGGGAATGGGCGATATCGAAATGCTCAAGGAGGGTTTTCTTGCGTGGAAGCTCTGTTGAAAAGGAAGAAGTGTCATCGGTGATGTAGTCGATCACAGGGGCAACATCGGTCTCGGGGTCTACCAAAGAGAAGAGGGGGAAGAAACAGTAAATACAGTGCAAATAGAGGTATCACTAAGCAGGACATGACGATATGCAGAGCTAGGGGTGTTCTAACGCAGTAGTACACATTGCAGACGGAGAGGGAAAACATCCGTAGAGGTTTTCCCGGCGTTTGGCTTTTTCCGGACACACGAAAGAGAGGGGACGGTTCCATATTCAGCATGCTAGGGGCATGTGACAAATGAACGGACCGCGTATTTGGGTCCGTTGGATTTTTTTGAGCAACTTTCATATATGAAGTTTTTTGATCCGAGCTACGGTATATTTTCTATGAATTTCTAAAGTTTTAAACATTTCTAAATTTATTTATCTATTTAAATCTAAAATTATACAGAATAGTGTCTACTGATGTCATCATGGTGCAATGCTGAGGTCATCAGTCAATAGTGCGGTTGACTGGGTCAAATCTGACATGTGGGTCCAGTGGGACCCATGTGTCAATGACTGAACTAGCTAAACAAAGTTCATCTAATCTAATTAACCTAATTAGCGGGTGGGGCCTACTGGTCAATGAGTGTTTAGTACTTTAATTAGCTAACTAACTAACAGTCTATTTATTTATTTTAATTCGTTTATTTATGCGGGACCCACATTTCATAGACACAGGGGCAGCCATGTCAGCGTTGACCCAAGTCAACAGGTCAAATGGGGCTCCTAGGCCCACCAGTCAGTGGCCCACGCGGTACCACGTGGATGCCACGTCGGACACCGGCTGGAGACGCGCCAGAGCTGACTCCGACGAGCCAAATGCAGCGGCGCGGCCCGAGAGGGGCGCGGATTTCGCACACACGGGGTTTGCGGGGTTGTGGTTGGGCGCGTTCGACGCGGCTCGGCATCGCGCGTCGAACGGTGGTGGCCGGAGTGGCTGGAACGGACGGGAGCGAGCGCTTCGAGCTTGTCGGCGGAGAGGTGCTTCGGGCGAGTAACGGCAACGGTGGTTCGGGACACGGCTCGTTGTGCGGAGCGGCTCTACGGGCGGCTGGTGCTTGTGCGCATCCATTGCCACAGTCGGTGGTAGGCGGGAGGCGACGAGCTCACCGGAGATGAGCTCGCGGCGGTGGCCGGAACACTGGCCCATCAAGGACGGCGCCAGGGGGAGCGGGAGGAGTAGCGGGCGCATGCAGTGGGTGCAGACGGAGGTGCTGAGCACGACGGGGTGGTTGACTGCGAGCTCCGCGAGACGTGGCCATTGCAGCGAGCACCACCGTGGCGACGAGCTCAGGCACGACGGGGGAAGCAGCTACGGGGGGAGAAGAGATGCGCGAGGAGAGGGGAAAGGAGCCGGAGCTCAATGGGAAGGCACAAGGAGGCCTGGCGACAACTTAGTAGCAGAAGGGGGCCGGAGTGGACGGCGACGGCGACGACCGAAGCGGAGGAATGTGGCGATCCGGTGAGGCGGAGGGGCTCCGAGGTCCATGGCATGGTCGTGGTCGTCGCGGTCGAGAACGAGGGGGGCTCCTGGACGCAAGAGGGCGAAGGACGGCCGCCGGTGGCCACGCGCACGGCGAGGCTACGATGATGGCTACGCCTGGGCTAGCACGGCGTGGCAGATCTAGGGGAGGGGGAGAGAGGAGAAGCTAGGAGGGCGAGTGGGTGGATGAGAGCGGGCGTCAAGGCGTCGAGGCGTTGGCTGCCTTTTCCTCCTCCCAGCGTCGCCAGCAAGGTGGTCGGGTGGGAACGACGCCTATAGCGGCCCGGGTCAGAGGAACAGGGATGAGGGGTATGACTGGGGAGGGGGAGTGGGCCGTCTAGCTAGTCGAGGTGGGCTAAAGCCGAGTAGGGCAAGGGAGCCCTCTCTCATTTACCCTTTTTCTTATGTTCTTTTCTTTTTACAGAAAATGTTTTTGCAATATTTGAGCTGCTAAAAGGGATTTTGTAAAATGTGGGACTTGGTCACATAATTACATTGCAATAGTTGGCACTGCCACAAAAAGATTGTGAGGCTTTTGAAAAAGTTTGCCACTTTTATAAATTGGAAAGGCATTTAATCTATTATTTTAGCCGCTGCTTTAATTGGTTTAGGCTATTTAAACACCTTGAAAAAATGTTGGTTCACCACCAATATTAACAAGTGAATATTTGCCACATTATGAACATTTTTGTTTTCCTGTTTGAGAAGTTTTGAATTTTGACTAAAATTTGGATTTGAAGTTGAATTGTGCTTGAAAGCAAATGAGGATTAGCAACAGTAAGAGTGATGACATGGCACCATCAACAGGGGATCACTGTAGCATGATTCTTCGGGTGTTACATTCATGTATTCACTAAGTGCTAATGCTTTGTTCTGGTTCTCTATTAAAAGGTGGCCTTAATATCCCTTAGTTTCCATTAGGACCCCGCTGCTACGAGAGGGTAGGACAAAAGATGGCATGCAAGTTCTTTTCCATAAGCACGTATGACTATACTCGGAATACATGCCTACATTATTTTGATTTATTGGAGCTAGTTCTGTGTCACCCTTGGTTATAACTGTTGCATGATGAATGCCATCCGACATAATTATCCATCATTGATCCATTGCCTACGAGTTTGTTTCATATTGATCTTTGCTAAGTTACTTTTCCGTTGCCACTATTACAATTGCTACAAAACTTCTACTGTTACTTTTGCCACTATTACCGTTACTTCCATATTACTTTGCTACTAAATACTTCACTGCAGATATTAAGTCTTTCAGGTGTGGTTGAATTTACAACTCAGCTGCTAATGCTTGAGAATATTCTTTGGCTCCCCTTGTGTCGAATCAAAAAATTTGGGTTGAATACTCTACCCTCGAAAACTATTGCGATCCCCTATACTTGTGGGTTATCAACCTTTTTCTGGCGCCATTGCCGGGGAGCATAGCTCTATCCTTTGAGTCACTTGGGATTTATATATGTTGATCACTGAAAGTGCAACTATCCCTGGGTGGTTTTGGTAATTCCTAACAACATATAGCTCATTGAACTAATGCTCTTTCAAGATGATCATTTCAGAAAATTCAATGATTGGCATGGCATGGACTAGGAATGTGGACCACCTCAAAATGCTAAGGACACATATTGGCTCAAGCTCAAGACTCTGCCTTTCCATTTTAGCGATCCAAGATCACATTGAGTCCATAGGAAAAGCCAATACTATTAAAAGGGGATGAGATGTTGCTTAATGGCTTGGTTGCTCAAAATGCTTAGTGATATGCTCCAAAAGCCCTCAACCACTTTCTCATATCCACATTTGTCCCAAACCAAAAGTCAAACTCGGCCCCACCGATTTGATCTATCCGGCACCACCGAGTTCATTTGACATAGCCATTGCCAGAAACCCTAATCAGTTCGGTCTCACCGATAGGGATCTCGGTCTCACTGAGATGGGATTGCAAACTGTTTGTTTCCCTTTGTAACATTTCAGTCTAACCGAGATGAGCGGTCGGTCCCACCGACTTCACAATGCAAACTCTCTGTTTCCTTTTCGTAATGTTTCGGTCTCACCGAAATGAGCGATCGGTCCCACCGAGTTTGCCTATCCAACTCTCTATTTGCCTATTACAGAAATCGATCCCACCGAGTTTATGTGATCGGTCTCAGCGAGATTATGTTATGCCCTAATCCTAATGAAATCGTTCCCATCGAGTTGACATGTCGGACCCACCAAAAATCCTAACGTTCACATTTTGAACTAAACTGGTCTGACCGAGTTTCATGATTCGGTCCCACTGAGTTTGGTAAATTGTGTGTAACGGTTAGATTTTGTGTGGAGGCTGTCGGTGTTCTGGGAATGGGGGTCCCCAGACTTGCCTGCCTACGGCCCATGGCGTGGCTGAGCCAGCAGGTCGTACGGCATATCTTCACCAACAAGGCACCCAAGACCCTCGCGAGGGGCCAAGCCTCGCGAGGCAGACAATGCAAGACCTCCTCTGGAGCGGCCTGGTCAGGCGGGCTCGTGAGGAGCAGAGATATCAAGGCGGGGCAAACCTCATGAGGCTCTCGTGATGTGAGCCATGACGATCGACACCAGGCGGGTGCCAGCGCATGCAGCGTCCTTATTTCCTCTTTGGTGCAAAGGAGGCAAGCGCAGCCGCGGAGCACCGAGACCGGGAGAGACCTGAAGAGACCTCAAGAGACCTCGTCAGACCCAGAGAGACACACAAGTCCGAAAGCACAAGAACACCTCAACCTTAGGGGGGCTGTTCTTCCCCTTGTACTATTCATCATCAACCCAAGAGGCAATCCACCACCACACTAGAGTAGGGTATTACACCACAACGGTGGCCCAAACCAGTATAAACCCCGTGTCTTTCTGTGTTGCGAGTTCGTCGGGTTCGTCCGCAAGATCTTAGCGAGCTGGAGCGTAGATCAGTAGGAGGGAAAGACTTCGCGCGCACCCCAGTGTTCAAACCTTAAGGTTAGACGGAGCCCCACATATGACATTTGGCGCGCCAGGTAGGGGTGCGCCAGAGCTTCTTCTCCGCCAATCAGCTCTCCGACATTCACCGGCTACGATGTCTAGCGACCCAAGGGCCGGATCCGACCGCTGGGCAGCCTGGCCGGCCCGGACGGCGCCGCCTGCCCCTGAAGATCTCGACCCCGCACCCCAAGCGGCGCGGGTGCCACCAAGCTCCGCCGGGCGTGGACGGCGTGGCCAAGCATCATCCACCCTCACCCCACGGCAAGCATGAGCCGCGGCGAGAGCAGCAAGTCACGCCACAGCAACAGCATCGCACTCACGGCGGGAGCAAGCGAACATGCGGGCGGCACTCACAGTGGCAAGGGAGCTGCTGCGATGCAGGCTGATGGAGAGCGGCCAGGACACGCTGCTTGAGCATGTTGCTGAACTGCTGGATGCAGCGGCCTCGGGAGCGCCGCTCTTCTGCTATCGACTCCCCCCCAGGCCAATGCAAGGTCGCGCGGCGAGCCTCACCACATCTGCGCGCCATCGATTACGCCCGGGGGCTTCGTCAACATCAGCACGACTGGCGGCGTAGGGGGCTCCAACCCCCCCCCCATGCCGCCCTTGACAAGCACGAGCGCAAGCGTCACCCCACATGGTCCCGGGTAGATGCTATATTATCATTCCTAGGACGCCATCATGGGCGGAGCAACATGGAGCGTGGGGCACCACGGCGAGGTGTTCGGGGTGACGGCCCCGGAGGCCTACATGCCCCGCATGATGGACCAAGGGGACGCACTAGAGGATGACATCGGCTCATTCGTTGGAGAAGATTGGGGAGAAGGGGTGCTAGGAGTCGAAGCCTTCCAAGAGCCAGCGGAGAACCACAACGATCGCGCAGGCGACGGCAACTACAGGGTACCGCTAACCTCTCAGGAACATACTTATGCTAACCATGGGCTGCACATGAATCAGGTTGCAGCATCGATCGGCGACCCTGGCACGGCGGCACCCATTTCAACAAGGGAGACACGTTGGGTGCCGCCGGGAGGGAGGCAGTAGCAAGGCCCCTCCCCAAGGCACGCGAAACCAGGGGACACCTGGAGGTAGGCCCTCTGCCGGGGTGGCTTCAACAACCCTTCCCCGATAGAGGACATGTGGTCGCCGAGGGAACCTCTGGCGTCCTCTTTCCCTCCTTTGCGTCGTCCTGGTCTCCGGTCGGCTCAAAGGAGGTCAAGAGTGGCGCAAGGCGGGGCCCTCGTCTGGTGATATGAAGCAAGGCCGGTACCTATGAAGAAGGCCCGGTGCCTGTGAAGCTCGCCGCCCGTGACACTCTCACGTAATAATGAGTTGGGGTTGTACACGCCCCGGAGTCTCAGGAGCGCCGGCCTCAGGCCCTGGGGATCCCTCCCACGCCTAGTGGACAGCACTTAGCTCCGCGCTGGTGAGAAGACTTGAAGACCCGAAGACTAGACTAGGTGCCGGACGCGGCCTTTTGCTTTGGATCTCTCTTTCTATGGCTTTGCTTTTTGATTCTGGACTTAAGTTGAAGCTGAATTTTTATCGATGCATGCGGGGGGTGCCTTTTCTCGTCCGAGTCGTTTCTCGCCTTCTGGATCTTGTTTGGTTTGGGACTCACATCCATCGCCTTTCCCTCGCAAAGCTCCTCGCGAGCCGGACCACGCAAAGCACGTGCTAGCACTATGCCTGGTGCTCACCCCTTGCGGGGCCCCCTCAAACGGGGCGATAAGCTCCGCAGGATTCTCAGGAACTCGTCGCCTTGCGATCTAGCCCTAAGTTGGCGCTGACTAAGGTAAACCACGTCAGGAAACTCACCCCCAGCTTCATGAGCTCACGAGGACACATACCCACATCGCATAGGAAAGTAAAAACTGCAATTTGCTTACACGAGGGGCTCCCCCCTCTCAAAATGCTCTTACGAGTTTTCCAAGGGCCACGCCCGAGTTTTGCATGCGGAATAAAACAACAGAGGAATATAGGATCAGCCAGAGACATCGCTCGCTGTGTCGTCCAGGGACGCGTCACTCACATCGTCATCACCTTCGTCGGAATCGTCGCCGCCGTCGGCGATGCCCCCATCACCGTCGTTAACCATGTCACCTTCGTCTGCGACGACCACCACCCCATCGTCCTCCGAGGTGAAGGCCCTGACCAACGCATCGACATGGTCCTCTACCCAACGCGCCAGGTCGCCTCGGACGGCCATGGGTACAGGGGCAATGGCGGCATCGAAGTCGAAGTTGGGGTCGGCGTTCAGAAGGTGGCTGAAGACACGGGAGAAGGCACGCTGAAGCAGGCCACGACCCCTCTCCTCCACAAGCTGCCGAGCTCTGGCAGGTTGAGCCTCCAGGCGCGTCACCACCTCGGCGAAGAAGGTCAGGTGGCTGGCGTAGTCACTTGAGTGAGGGGTCGGGGCGTTCTCGTCGCAGATGTAACCCAGGGCGGTGTTGGCCTTGTTCCGAAGGTCTTGAAGCATGGGAGCATGCTCGCGCTCCAGCGTCCGACGTTGAAGCACTTCCTCCCTGTTTTGCCGTGTGACGGCCTCGGCATCATCAACTCGTTTCTGGAGGGAAGACAACTCGGCGCAGGCGGAGGCCAAGTCTGCCTACGCCATGACCAGGGCGGTAGCTGTGGCCTCCGCACGCCTTTCAGCCTCGTCCAACCTGGGCGTGAGGGTGGCGGCCCTGCCCGCACCCTCCTAACCAGCGAGCTTCAGCTTCAAGTCGTACCTGCCTTCTAGATCTGTGCGAACCTTGGCCACCCGGCGATTGATCTCCTCCTCGACTCTGGCCTCGCGGGCCCCGACGGCATCTTCAGCTTGAGCAACTTGACGCTCCCTCGTCTCCAGTCGCTCGAGCTCGAGGCTGCGCTCCACGGCTTCCAGGGCCAGCCTCTCCTTGCGCTGCCGGACCTCCTCTTCCTCCACAGGCGTCCCCCTCATCGATGCAAGGGAGGCCTCACGCGCCTCGACCTGCTGCTCAAGGGACGCGCTCCAGGCCTGGAGCTCCCATGCACGCTCCTCCGCAGCCTCGCGGCGGCGATCGGCCTTGTGAACTTCTTCCAAGGCTCGCGAGCGGGCCTCATTGGCAATCTTGAGGGATGCCTCAGCCTTCGCGTTCTCGAGGTTGCGATGATAACGACCGAGGTTGATGGCCACTCACAGCTCGCGTCACTCCTCCACCAACCGAAGATTTTTCAGCCTCAAGACGTGAGTCGACACCAGCAAGCTCTTCACCAAGGCGGTTCATCGCGCCCATCGCCTCCTGGAAGATCTCGTGGCGGACCATGTTGCGCCCACGCTCGAGCTCGAACGCTCGGCCCACCTTATCCTTCACCTCGGGGGCTGCGGGTGGAGCATCAAGTGGCGCACCACCTCCCGGTTGGGGGCTGGGGGCTGGCGCGGCCCCAGGCGCCAGCTGACCCTCGCGGGGAGCCCGAACCGAACAAGGCCCGCTGCTTGAAGGAGACTCCAGGATCGAGGCTAGCCATCTACCAACCATGACCAAGGGAGGAGCCATTGGCACGCCTACTGCGCTCCGAGCAAGGCCGCGAAGAAAGGATGGCGAAGGCGCAAGCTCGGGGCGCCTTGATGACGGACCAACTCCCCTGGCTGACCCCATGTCGTGGGTAGCGTCCGAGCCTATAGCGCTGGAGCTTGGTGGGCGCGATGGGACGAGAGGGATCTGCTTCTCTGGAGATTTCGTGGCCTTAGCAGAAGGGGACCTGAGGGGACAATTGTCAGGAAAGGAAGGCGGCACATAGAAGATCACCAAGATAAGGTACTTACTTGTTGATAGCGATGTACTTCCGTCGCTTCAACGGCCCAAAGATGTTGCTGCTGCTGGGAGATCCCTTCCTCTTGCGGAGATCCTCGAAGTCCACACAAAGGCGACCGAAGCACTGGAAGTGACAGCCGGTGCGCGGTGGAGCCGAAGAAGAACCAAGAGGGATAGCCTCAGGGGAGCCCGGCTATGGCGAACAGCCCGACTCTTCCTCACTGCGACCTCCCGAGGCTCTTGGAGCCTTGGCCTCGGGAGCCGCATGCCGCATCTCATCAACGACAGGCGCCTTAGGAGGGGCGTCGCAAGCTCCCGAGGACGACGCCCCCGGATCACCGCTCGGCATGTGCTCCTCAACATCTGAGCAGCTGGCCACCGTCGCCGCTCGCTCCCCCGCACCATCACCTGGGGCGAGCTCGGCACCGGCGGCAAAGAATGGGACCATGATGACAGGATTCTCGCCGGGCCCCACCAAGCCAATTGGGCGCAGCCCCCACTCATCAAAGGAAGGCATGTTCGCGGCAAAGGTGGCCTTGTTCTCGTAGCGGTACAACATGCAGCTTTTCCCGGGCATCTCGTCCGGCAAAGGGACACCAGATAGGACCGTGAGCACCGTTTGCCGCACAGCGAGAGGGAGCCCCTCCTCCTGAACCCTCATGTTGTCATGACTGCTGAACAAGTCCCACATCGGGCGAGAATGGTGCTGAAGCGGAGCAACTCGACGCCTGACGAACTCCCTCACCACCATGGGCGCAGTCACGCCAAGGTCCTTCAACCACCTCAGCCTAGCCCAGGCGGGGGTAAGGCAGGGGCTCATGACCTTCTGATGGCCCCAGCCGGAGTTTGGAATGGCAGGCCCCACCGAAGCTTGGAGCAGAGGGTTGAGCACGCCGGCATCAACGAACACCCATCGCATGCGGAACTCGCTTGCGGATGAAGGGAGCTCAAAGTCGATCCCCATGCCTGCTGTCGCAGCCACGGCCTGGAAGCCCACACACCCTGAGCTCTGCCGGGCACCGGTGAAATGCAGCGAGAAGAAGTGGCGGAGGAGTGCCACAGAGGGGGCGATGCCCACCATGGCCTCACACACGAAAGCAAAGACAGCAAGAAGGGTCACAGATTCAGGGTCGAGATGGAGCATGTGGATCTGATAGTGCTCGAGCACCGCATTGAAGAAGGCAGAGAAGGGAGGAAGCAGGCCAGCCCAGAGGGCGTCAATGAAGACCGGAACCTCGGTGACTGCCCGAGCCATGCTGGAGCAAGACGCAGGCCAGGCCGGTGTCTCTCCCCACTCGTTGAAGCTGGAGGCAAGCATGGGGCGCACCTTGCCCATGGCCTCGTCGTTGAGCACCCGAGGCCGACCGAGCGCCAGCTCGAAGGATGGAGGCACATTTGGCGAGGACAAGGGTTTCTTTCCCTTCCCGGCCTGTTTCGGCGCCATGGCAGTGAAGCGGGCGGAGCGCAAGTTGGATTGGGAAGGCGGAGCAGGACGTCGAAGGAGCAGGGAGATTGGAAGAGCCGGGCGCAGTGAGGGAAGAATAACTGTGCAAGAGCGGGGCCGCATAGCAAGGCGGATTCAAGGGCAACGTGGGGAAGCGGAGATGCCCACGTCCAAACAACCGCCACACGTTAACCGAGGCCACAGGCTTTTGGGGCCCGTGATGCACCTTGGGCCCGGGGGCTACTGTCGGCGTTCTGGGAATGGGGGTCCCCAAACTTGCCTGCCTGCGGCCCATGGCGTGGCTGAGCTAGCAGGCCGTACAGCCCATCTTCACCAACAAGGCACCTAAGACCCTCGCGAGGGGCCAAGCCTCGCGAGGCGGACGACGCAAGACCTCCTCTGGAGCGGCTTGGTCAGGCAGGCTCGCGATGAGCGGAAATATCAAGGCGGGGCAAACCTCACGAGGCTCTCGTGACGTGAGCCATGACAATCGACACCAGGCGGGCGCCAACACGCGCAGCGTCCTTGTTTCCTCTTTGGTGCAAAGGAGGCAAGCGCAGCCGCGGAGCACCGAGGCCTCAGGCAAAGGTTGCCATTTCAGTGCAACAAGACCAATACCATGGACTGCAAGATGGAGGTCATCATGGAGCCCAAGACGGCGTCACCACCAAAGCTTTGTGCAGGCGAAGACCGCTTTTGTCAAGATAGCTTGTACTAGTTGTCCCCCTTCGAATTAGCCCACCATTGTTGGCTCCCTTCCCGCTCAATATTTGGGAAGAGGACCAGGGCCTCTATAAATAGGACTAGCCATCATAGTAGGGGAGAGGGCTGGAGAGACCGGGAGAGACCTAAAGAGACCTCAAGAGACCTCATCAGACCCAGAGAGACACACAAGTCCGAAAGCACAAGAACACCTCAACCACAGGGGGTTGTTCTTCCCCTTGTACTGTTCATCATCAGCCCAAGAGGCAATCCACCACCACACTAGAGTAGGGTATTACACCACAACGGTGGCCCGAACCAGTATAAACCCTGTGTCTTTCTATGTTGCGAGTTCGTCGGGTTCGTTCGCAAGATCTTAGCGAGTTAGAGCATAGATCGGTAGGAGGGAAAGACTTCGCACGCACCCCAGTGTTCGAACCTTAAGGGTTAGCCGGAGCCCCACGTCCGACAGAGGCTATTTATACCCCTCCACCCACTCTTCATTCGTGGAGGGAGCCATCAGAACGTGCCTACACTTCTACCATTCATTTTCTGAGAGAGAACCACCTACTCAAGTGTTGAGATGAAGATATTCCAATCCAACCACAAGAATCTTGATCTCTAGCCTTCCCCAAGTTGCTTTCCACTCAAATCATCTTTCCACCAAATCCAAATCAGTGAGAGAGAATTGAGTGTTGGGTAGACTATCATTTGAAGCACAAGAGCAAGGAGTTCATCATCAACACACCATCTGTTACCTTTTGGAGAGTGGTGTCTCCTAGATTGGTTAGGTGTCACTTGGGAGCCTCCGTCAAGATTGTGGAGTTGAACCAAGGAGTTTGTAAGGGCAACGAGATCGCCTACTTCGTGAAGATCTACCCAAATGAGGCAAGTCCTTCATGGGTGATGGCCATGGTGGGATAGACAAGATTGCTTCTTTATGGACCCTTCATGGGTGGAACCCTTCGTGGACTCGCGCAACCATTACCCTTCGTGGGTTGAAGTCTCCATGAACGTGGATGTACGATAGCACCACCTATCGGAATCATGCCAAAAATCTCCGTGTCTACATTGCATTTGCTCCCTCTAAACTCCTCCCTTTACCTTCATGTGCAATGATTTACATTCTGCTGCTATACTTTTATACTTGCATGTGTAGGTTGATTGCTTAACTTGTGCTAAGTTGCTAAAAATTTGCCAAGACTTAAAATTGGGAAAAGGCTAGATTTTTATTTGGTCAACTAGTCTAATCACCCCCCCTCTAGACATACTTTCGATTCTACAAGTGGTATCAGAGCTTTGGTCTCCATTTGCCTTGATTTCCATAGCTTTAGTGATTAGAGCCTTGGTTTCACAACCTAGGAGAGTATGGCGTCTAGTGAGGGAAATTACCACTGTAGAGATCCTTACTTTGATAGTACTAATTTTGCTAGTTGGAAGCATAAGATGAAAATGCATATTCTTGGACATAACCCCGTCGTTTGGGCTATTGTGTGTATTGGCTTGCAAGGTGAATTCTTTGATGGTAGATAACCAAACCGTGAAGCTACCGCGGAAGAGTTGAAGATGTTGCAATACAATGCTCAAGCTTGCGATATCCTCTATAATGGATTGTGCCCCGAAGAATTCAACAAAATCAGCCGTCTTGAGAATGCAAAGGAAATTTGGGATACTTTGATTGATATGCACGAAGGTACCGACTCCGTCAAGGAATCCAAATTGGATGTGCTTCAAAGTCAGCTTGACAAGTTCAAAATGGAGGATGGTGAAGGTGTCACTGAAATGTACTCTAGGCTTGCTCCCATCACAAATGAGATTGCCGGCTTAGGAAGTGAAGAGATGACCAACAGATTCATCATCAAGAATATCCTAAGAGCCTTGGATGGAAAATATGATACTGTGTGCACATTGATCCAAATAATGCCCAATTACAAAGATCTCAAGCCAACCGAAGTCATTGGTAGAATTGTTGCTCATGAGATGTCACTCAAGGATAAATAAGAGCTTCACAACAAGTCAAGTGGTGCTTACAAAGCCTCATGTGATGCTCCTACATCATCAAGTGAGAAACAATCCTTAAATGAGGAATTGAGCCTAATGGTGAAGAACTTCAACAAGTTCTACAAGAGTAGAAGCAAAGAAAGAAGTTCCAAGTCAAGGTCCTACAATGACAAAAGATCCTCTAGTCGTAAGCATAATTGCTACAATTGTGGAAGACCCGAACACTACTCCAATGACTGTACGGCTCCCTACAAAAGAAGAGAAGACTCACACAAAAGGAGAAGTAGAAGAGAAGAATCACCTCCAAGAGAGAGAAGGAGTAGAGATGATTGTTATGAACGAAGAACCTCTTGCAGAAGCAAGGATTCGGAAAGGAAGGACAAGTCATCAAGGAGCTACACAAAATGAATACATGAAGCTCATGTTGGCGAATGGGTATCCGGCTCCGACTCCGACCATCACTCCGAGAGAAGTTATCACTCCGACTCCGAATATACTCAAGATGAAGGTGTTGCTGGTCTAGCACTTGTGTCAACCAACTCCTACGACATATTTTACTCATGAAATGAAGGAATTGTAAGATGCTTCATGGCTAAAGGCCCAAAGGTATCACACCCCGAGTATGTTGATTTCAATAGTGATGAAGATGACTTGCTAGGTGATGATGATTGACTTGTTGACAACTCTAATGATGAAAACTATGATGAAATTGCTATTAATCATGCTAATCAAGATAAAACTAATGATGATAATAAGAAGGAGATTGAGTGTCTAACTAAAGAACTAAACACTCTTAAGTTAGCTCATGAAACTACCTTGGAAGATCATCGAGAGCTTTTAAAGACTCATGAGAAGCCACGCTTTGAAAAGCTCAACCTTAAGCAAGAGCATGGGTTCTTAAAAGCAATCAATGATGATCTTCGCTAGAAAAGTTCTTCTTACATTGCCAAGTGTTTACTCTTTTCTACTTACATGCCACAAGTAAAATCTAGCAACAAGAACAAGAAAGATTCTTCTTCTAGTAGTAACAATAATCATGTTAAATCCAATGTTGTTGCTTCTAGTAGTACTCTTGATTCCACTAATGAGTCTCTTAGCCAAGTTACACTTGAGCAAGAAAATAGCTTATTGAAGGGAATTATAGAGAAAGGTGTTTACAAGAGCCTTGCCGGAAGCAAGCAATTTGAGGAAATTGTACGCAAGCAAAGAAAGCACCAGAAGAATCAAGGTGTTGGTTTCGAACGAAATTCAATGCCAATGGAGTTGAGTGGGAAGAATATCAATAACCCAAGATGAAGTTTGTTCCTCAAAAAGAAGTATGATCCTACTTCTTTCAAGGGGACACAAGCTCAAGATGATCTTCCACCACAAGACCACAAGCAAAAAGGCAAGGACAAGCTTCAAGAGGAGATTGATGCATTTGAAGAAACTCCAAATGCCTTGGTTAAGTGGGTTCCCAAGACTACATCAAGTTCTACTTCATCAAGTACGACTACAACTCCAAGGATTCCCATCAAGATGACGTGGATCCCGAAGAAGAAGAACTAGAGAGTTCTTGAGGGTGGCTCCGAGAACATACTTCACTCATATCATCTTGGCGAGGACAAGTGTAAACAACTTTCACATTTTGCACTACTTCAAGGAGTCACAAACCCTATTTTTGGTAAGACAAGGTAACCTAATGCTTTCATGGACATCATCTTGTGTGAACTACACTCTATGTCTATGGATATCCTTGTTTGTTCCTTGTGGGACTAACCCATGTAGGTATTGAAAGTGCAACTCACTCCAATGGATTGCTCCGAATGATCTACATCAACTTTGAGCATCCACATCTTCAACATCTACATGAAGTCATCATCGACAAAACCCATACCCTTTCCTCCTAAACCATCCAAGAAAAAGGATGATGAGGATTTTGAGTGATTTGCTGAAATGATTAGACCTATCTTTTTGCGTATGTGTTTGACTGATATTCTGAAATTGTCTCCGTATGCCAAGTATATGAAAGATATTATTACTAATAAAAGAAAGATACCGGAGGCTGAAATTGTCTCCAAGAATACCAACTATACCATGCTCCATTAAAAGAAACTATGTTAAACTTCTTTATGTGATTTGGGAGCCAGTGTTAGTGTTATGCCTTTCTCTTTGTATCGTAGACTTGAATTGAATAAGTTGACACCCATTGAAATCTCTTTGCAAATGGCCGATAAATCAACTGCTATACTGATACGTCTCCAATGTATCTATAATTTATGAAGTATTCATGCCAATATATTATCATTCTTGGATGTTTTACTATCATTTTATAGCAACATTATATCATTTTTTGGGACTAACCTATTGACCCAGTGCCCAGTGCCAGTTGCTGTTTTTTGCTTGTTTTTTACATCGCAGGAAATCAATATCAAACGGAGTCCAAACACCGTGAAACTTTTTGTGGATTTTTTATGGGCCAGAAGACTCCCGATGGGCCAAAGCAGCAGCTAGGGTGCCCCGAGGGGGGCACAACCCACCAGGGCACGCCAGGGCCCCCTAGTGCGCCCAGGTGGGTTGTGCCCACCTCGATGGCCTCCCGCACCCCTTCTTTGTACTATAAATTCCCAAAATATTCCGAAACCCTTCGGGGTTGACCTAGATCAGAAGTTCCGCCGCCGCAGGACTCCATAGCCACCAAAAACAAATCTAGACCTGTTCTGGCACCCTGCCGGAGGGGGGAATCATCTCCGGTGGCCATCATCTTCATCCCGGCAGCCACCATGATGAGGAGGGAGTAGTCCACCCTCGGGTCTGAGGGTTTGTATCAGTAGCTATGTGTTTTATCTCTCTCTCGTGATCTATATCATGGGCTTTGTTAGCATAGATGGATCATATGATGTTTCTCCCCTCTATACTCTTGTTCTGATGAATTGAATCTTTACCCTTTGAAGTTTTGTCTTGTCGGATTGAATGTTTAGAGTTGAGAACACATGATATATGTCTTGCGGTATGAATACTTGAGGTGACAATTGGGGTATCTTATTGATTAACTTGATATATGTTATGGCATTCAACTTGCGGATTCCCACGGAGATATTGGGGTAATCTATGCATAGGGGTTGATGCACGTTTTTACTATCTTTTCTCTGATGGAAACTTTGGGGTCTTTTATAGTTCTTTGTGTGGATTGAGTATTATGAATATGAATTTTCTTTGGTGTTATTCTAGTACGAACTCTAGGATAGATCGAACGGAAAAAATAGCTTTGTGTTATTTTAGTATGGACTCTTGAATAGATCGAATGGAAAGAATAGCTTTGAGGTGGTTTAGTACCCTACAAACAATTCCTATCTTTTGTTCTCCGCTAATAGGAACTCGGGAGTGATTCTTTATTACACTTTGAGGGATAATCATATGATCCAATTATGTTAGCATTGTTGAGAGATTGCACTAGCGAAAGTACGGACCCTAGGCCTTGTTTTTAAGCATTGCAATACCATTTTCATGCCCATTTACTATTTGGTAGCTTGCTGTTTTTATTTATTTAGATTATGAAAATATATTTCTACCATCCATATTGCACTTTTATCACCATCTCTTCGCCGAACTAGTGCACCTATACAATTTGTCATTGTATTGGGTGTGTTGGGGATACAAGAGATTTCTTGTATTTGGTTGCAGGGTCATTTGAGAGAGACCATCTTCATCCTAAACCTCTCACGGATTCATAAACCTTAGGTCATCCACTTGAGGGAAAATTGCTACTGTCCTACAAAACTCTGCCCTTGGAGGCACAACATGTGTATACAAGAATAAAGTTGCGTAGTAGACATCAAGCTCTTTTCTGGCGCCATTGCCGGAGAGGTGAGTGCTTGAAGGTATATCTTTAGATCTTGCAATCGAATCTTTTAGTTTCTTGTTTTATCAGTAGTTTGGTTTACAAAAGAAAACTACAAAGAATGGAATTGAGGTTGCATCATATTATTCATCTTTATAATGTCTTCCGTGAAAATGATGGGAAAGAAAATTGTGCTCAATTGATAGAAGAAGAATTCAATATAATGTTCGATATAAATGATGAGCATGATTGCAATGTTGTTACTTTGAATTCTTTTAATATTCATGATGCTAATGATATGCAAAACCATAAGATTGGGGATGCTATGTTTGATGAAGATGATATTTTTAGTCCCCCAAGATTTGATGTGCAAATTTGTTATAATAATTGCATGCCTCCTATTTAATATGATTATATTGATGAAAGTGGATTTGGAGAGGACATGACTTTATTCAATGATGATTCCACTACTTTGGAAGAGGTTTCAATTGACTATGATAAAAAAGTTGGTATCTATGATGATTATGGTGATGACATGTATGCTATAAATAATAATGATAACCATGAAACTTGTCATCATGATTTTAATTTTTACTCTCATGATAGTTATTTTGTTGAGTTTGCTCCCACTACTATTGATGAGAAGAAATTTGCTTATGTGGAGAGTAATAAGTTTTCTATGCTTGTGGATCATGAAAAGAATGATTTATGTGATGGCTATATTGTTGAATTCATTCATGATACTACTGAAAATTATTATGAGGGAGGAACTTATGCTTGTAGGAATTGCAATAATATCAAGTTTCCTCTCTATGTGTTGAAATTTTTGAAGTTGTGCTTGTTTTGCCTTCCTATGCTAGTTAATTCTTGTTCCCATAGGTTGTTTGCTCACAAAATACCTATTCATAGGAAGTGGGTTAGACTTAAATGTGCTAGTAATGTGTTTCATGATTCTCTTGTTATGTTTCAATTCTTATCTTTTATGCGAACATCATTGAACTCATCATGCCTAGCTAGAAGGCATTAAAGAAAAGCGCTTGTTGGGAGACAACCCAACACTTTTACCTACTTTTTGTGTGTGTTCACATGATTAGGCTACTGAATTAATCATGTTTTATTGCTTTTATTTCAATAAAGTGCCAAGTAAGACCTTTGGGATGGCTTACGATGATAGTTGATTTGATCTTGCTGAAAAATAGAAACTTTTTCGCTCAGGAAAACAATTCTCATTTTTAACAGAAGCGTGATAAAATGATGATTCTTTTTTATTAAGATTAATAGAAAAAATTCTCATATTTTCCTAATTTTTCAGAATTTTTGGAGTAGCAGAAGTATGGTTTGAGTACAGATTACTACAAACTGTTCTGTTTTTGACAGATTCTGTTTTCAATGCATAGTTTGCTTGTTTTCTAGTTTCTATGGCTTATATTGCTCAATACGAATTGTAGAAATGATGTGTTACATTAGTCATTGTGTGAGAACAATTATGAATCTTGTCTTTGACAGTACCCAAAGTGAAATGGTTTGCTCTTTATCATACTAACCTATCTCACAAAGTTCCGTTAAGTTTGGTGTGATTGAAGTTTTCAAGTTTTGGGTGAGATATTGATATGAGGAGAATAAGGAGTGACAAGAACCTAAGTTTGGGGATTCCCAAGGCACCCCCAAGGAAATATTCAAGTAAGATCCAAGCAACTAAGCTTGGGGATGCCCCGGAAGGCATCCCCTCTTTCGTCTCCAACATTATCGGTAACCTCACTTGGAGCTATGTTTTCATTCTTCACATAATATGTGTTTTGCTTGGAGCATCAATTTATTTTGTTAGGATTTGCTTTCTGTTATTTAGAATAATGTTTTGCATCTTTTATTTCAATGAAAGTGGTAATGATAGCCTTTACCATGCTTATTGTGTAATTATACATGTTGCTGTTTAAAAACAGAAAGCTTACCGTTGTTGCAAACATCCCCTAGAAAAGTCAGAATGTGATAAAATGTTGAAACTTTTTGAAAAATGAGATGTGATAAATTTTATACAGTGTGGTAAATTTTCATAACTTTTGGAGTTAGGGAAGTATTGATACTCTTGCATTCTTTACAGATTGTACTATTTTGGCAGATTGTTGTTATCTTTGCATTGTTTGCATATGTTTGCGTGTTTAATGATCTTATTTGAGGATAGGAGTATTAAATATGCAGAGGCATTTAGTATGCAGTGTTGAATAATAATTTTAGTGATTTGCTATAGTAGAGAGTGATAAGGTTTTGCATTGGTTTATACTAACTTATCTCATGAGTTCTTGTTGGGTTTTGTGTGGATGAAGCTTTTGAGATTTAGGGAAACGTGATATACAAGGAATTAAGGAGACACAAAAGCTCAATCTTGGGGATTCCCAAGGCACCCCAAAATAATATTTCAAGAATTCTCAACCATCTAAGCTTGGGGATGCCCCGGTAGGCATCCCATCTTTCTTCTTAAACAATTATCGGTTAGTATCAGTTGAGCCTAAGTTTTTGCTTCTTCACATGAGTTGTGTTATTCTTAGAATGTAATTTTATTTTCATTTTGCTTGCTGTTTTAATAAAACACTTAGATACGATTTTTTAAAATAAAATAGAGTCCTCAAATAGTTGCCAGGGAAGCTAAGTAAGCGGCATTCACATCCCGTCAACGAAGCTCTTTTCTATGTCATTTACTCGTGTGCTTCACTTATATCATATGAGTAAATTGTTGAATAAATTGAATGTCATGAAGTTGAAATCATATCATGCCTAGTGGTAGCTTCACATTGGGTTTATAAAGTGAAATATTTTGAGGCTTGACAATCAAAATATTGATCATACAAGCAATTCACGAATAATTAGTATAAGGTAGAGAACTTTCACATATAAATACACTATCATGGAAATCTTTTGTGATTGTGAGCCCCCATCAAAATATTATATGCCAAAACTGTTGACGTTGGACAAGGAAGACAACGTAATGGTTTATGTTTGTTCATATTCACATAGAAGTTATATTGTCATAGATCCTTCAACATGTGGTGTTTGCCCCCCATCTTTGCTAGCCAAAAATTCCGCACCAAATAGAGATACTACTTGTGCATCCAAAAACCCTTGAAACCAAATCTTATTTTCAAGAGTCCACCATACCTACCTAAGGATTAAGCAAGATCCTTGAAGTAAGTTATCATCGGTGCAAAAAGGTAATAAAAATTGCTTCTAAAAGTGTGAGATCATTTAGTGTAAGAGAAAATTGAGCGTTGTATTGTGATGGCAAAGTAATAAAAGCGACGGACTGCATAATAAAGGTTGTTATCATAAGGGGCAATACAACATGACATTCTTTTGCACTAAGGGATTGAGCATACAAACAAATAAGCGCATGGCAACCTCTGCTTCCCTCTGCGAAGGGCCTATCTTTTACTTTTTAGTATTTACTTTATGCAAAGAGTCAAAGTATTCCTCTCTATTCCTTTTTATTCTCTTTTGGTAAGCATCATGTGGTGAGGAAAGATCTAGGAACATATGTCCAGTTGAATATGGGTAGCATGATTTATTATTGTTGACACCACCCTTGAGTTGAATACGTTGGGAGGCAAAACAATAAGCCCGTATCTTTCTATGTGTCCTCTTGAAACGTTTTGCTCATGTGTATGCGGTGAGTGTTAGCAATCATAGAAGACTATATGATGGTTGAGTATGTGGAGCTCTTACTTAAACTCTGTTGAATAACTTGAATTGCAATTGCTTGGTGACTAAGAACATAGGTTGTTGGGTTTCAAGAGAATTCATTGTTTGAACCTTAACATGTGAATTGGTTGCCACTATAACATGAGAAGTTTCATAAGAAAGAATTGCTGTTATGATGCTAGGAAAAGTGATTGAAATTATCATTGATCAAACTTATGCACTTTGCTAGCATTCACACTTCATAAATTATTTCTTTTATCATTTACCTACTCGAGGACGAGTAGGAATTAAGCTTGGGGATACTGATACGTCTCCAATGTATCTATAAATTATGAAGTATTCATGCCATTATATTATCATTCTTGGATGTTTTACAATCATTTTATAGCAACTTTATGTCATTTTTTGGGACTAACCTATTAACCCAGTGCCCAGTGCCAGTTGCTGTTTTTTGCTTATTTTTTACATCGCGGGAAATCAATATCAAACAGAGTCCAAACACCGCAAAACTTTTTGTGGACTTTTTATGGGCCAGCAAACTCCCGCTGGGCCAAAGCAGCACCTCGGGGTGCCCCGAGGGGGGCACAACCCACCAGGGCGCACCAGGGGCCCCTGGGCCCAGGTGGGTTGTGCCCACCTCGGTGGCCTCCTGCACCCCTTCTTTGCACTATAAATTTCCAAATATTTCAAAACCCTTCGGGGTTGATCTAGACCGGAAGTTTCGCCGCCGCAGGGCTCCGTAGCCACCGAACACCAATCTAGACCCGTTCCGGCACCCTGCCGGAGGGGGGGATCATCTCCGGTGGCCATCTTCATCATCCCGGCAGCCACCACAATGAGGAGCGAGTAGTCCACCCTCGGGGCTGAGGGTTTGTACCAGTAGCTATGTGTTTTATCTCTCTCTCTCTCTCTCTCGTGGTCTATATCATGGGCTTTGTTAGCATAGATGGATCATATGATGTTTCTTCCCTCTATACTCTTGTTCTGATGAATTGTATCTTTACCCTTTGAAGTTTTGTCATGTCGGATTGAATGTTCAAATTTGAGAACACACGATATATGTCTTGCGGTATGAATACTTGAGGTGACAATTGGGGTATCTTATTGATTCACTTGATATATGTTATGGCATTCAACTCGCGGATTCCCGCGGTGATATTGGGGTAATCTATGCATAGGGGTTGATGCACGTTTTTATTATCTTTTCTCCGACAGAAACTTTGGGGTCTCTTTGTATTTCTTTGTGTGGATTGAGTATTATGAATATGAATTTGCTTTGGTGTTATTGTAGTACGAACTCTAGGATAGATCGAACGGAAAAAATAGCTTTATGTTATTTTAGTACATACTCTTGAATAGATCGAACGGAAAGAATAGCTTTGAGGTGGTTTAGTACCCTACAAACAATTCCTATCTTTTGTTCTCCTCTAATAGGAACTCAGGAGTGATTCTTTATTACACTTTGAGGGATAATCATATGATCCAACGTTAGCATTGTTGACAGATTGCACTAGCGAAAGTACGGACCCTAGGCCTTGTTTTTAAGCATTGCAATACCGTTTTCGCTCACTTTTACCACTTCTTACCTTGCTTTTTTTATATTTTCAGATTACAAAAACCTATATCTACCATCCATATTGCACTTGTATCACCATCTCTTCGCCGAATTAGTGCACCTATACAATTTGCCATTGTATTGGGTGTGTTGGGACACAAGAGATTTCTTGTGTTTGGTTGCAGGGTCGTTTGAGAGAGACCATCTTCATCCTACCCCTCTCACAGATTGATAAACCTTAGGTCATCCACTTGAGGGAAAATTGCTACTGTCCTACAAAACTCTGTGCTTGGAGGCCCAACACGTGTCTACAAGAATGAAGTTGCGAGTAGACATCATATACCCATCGGTATTTGTGAGGATGTGCCTGTTGTGGTTGCAAACATTACTATCTTAACGGACATTGTTATTCTTGATATTCCCGAGGATGACAATATGTCGATCATCCTTGGTAGACCCTTTTTGAATACTGCAGGGCTGTTATTGATTGCAACAAGGGCAATGTCACTTTTCATGTTAATGGTAATGACAATACGGTACACTTTCCGAAGAAACAACCTCAAGTTCATAGTATCAATTCTATTGGAAAATTTTCAACTATTACTATTGGAGGTTTTGAATTCCCTCTTCCTATTGCCGAAAAGAAATATGATATTCTTATTGTTGGGGACATGCATATCCCCGTTGAGGTAACCTAGTGTTATTCAAAAATTCGCCGGTTTCATGTCATTCGGAAGAAGTTTGTTAATAAGACTTGATCAACCTTGTTAATGGATTCCTTTTGATGGGCATGAGATGGATGAATTTAGAAAGAACAAAATTCTGTACCCACTTTTTACTTTATGTTATTTAGAACAAATAAAGAAAAATAGTATTATTTGTCTGTTTTCTGAACTACCCGTGCAATAAAAAATGTCCCGAAAATAAAAATTCTCCAAATGCCCTGAAAATTTAGTATGATTTTTATAGAATATTTTAGAATGTCTGGCACTGAGAATGCACCAGGGGGATACACCAGTGGACCACAAGGGTGGAGGGCTTGCCCTACCCCCTGGGCGTGCCCCCTGCCTTGTGGGTCCCACATGGGTCCCCCTCACTTATTCTAGCACCCATCCACTTCGTCTTCCTCAAGAAAAAATCATCCAGTTGCTCAAACCCGTGTTCTAGCTCATCTTGCTGCCATTTTCGATCTTCTTGTGCAAAGCTCCATTTGCAAAACTGCTTTTGGGGATTGTTCTTCGGTATGTGACTCCTCCGATGGTCCAATTAGTTTTTGTTCTAGTGCTTTATATATTGCAAATTTTTGCTATTGTGGTGACCTTGTTCTTGAGCTTGCATGTCAAATTTATATGGTCCAAAGTAGTTTCGATGCATGATATAGCCTCTAGACAGTTGTGGGAGTAGTTGCTATCAATTTTGTTGAGTTTGGTTCACTTTTATTTTGAGACGCTATTTTTTTGAAAATTTCAGAGGAAGAAAATGACGAGGAGATTGTTAAGAGGATCTTCAAGTTGGGGTTGAAAATGAAGATAAGAAGAAACCCAAGTATAACCTTCCTCGCACCGCGGAGGTTCGGCCATGTGAATGGCCAAGTGATGCATTCTTGGGGGCGGCCGGAATTTATGATGATTTCTATTATTTGGCTGAGAATGCAGGCATCACCGACTTTCTCCATGATAAGTGTGATCAGTACCTCCTACTCACTAATACTTTCATGCAAAATTTTCACTTTCATATAGGAGATCACCACCCACGATAGAATTTTATTTATATGATTAGCACAAGGAGATGACACTTTATGACTTTTGTGAGGTTTGTAAATTACCTTATGTGGGCATCGTCGATGAGCCACGTCCTAGAGATGTGGAAGATTATATTGATGAAGTTACCGTAGGGGAAAGGAGAAAGGTATCGAAAGTGAGAGTGGCTAGTTTACATTTTCCTGTTTTGCGCTACTATTCATTATTTGCGGGGAGATGTTTAATTGGTCGCGGGAGAGTGGAGGTCTTAGTGCTCCTGACCTTGCTATTTTGCACCATGCTTTACTTCGCGATAGAACTTATAGTTTGGGTGCTAAGGTTGCTCGACGGTTGATTTTAAACCGTATGAAGGGTCTTATCTTTGGATGTATCTATGCCTCCCGCCTCTCTAAACGCCTCGAGATACCCATTAGGAATGATGACAGAGACAGGAGAAGTTGCTGCCCACTATATACTTAGATTATGACAGTATGGTAGCACATGATTTTATTAAGAAAGACGATGACAAGAGACTCATCTATAACTTGGTATTTAGCGAAGATAATTGTCAGATTATTACCCCACCTGCACCTTCTTTGTTCGATATTCATTCAGGAAGGTACCTCATCATGCCCGATGACATTTACGCATACTAGGAGCGGACGCGGTCCCTAGTTCCTGAGCCAGAACATCACCTGATTCGTATCAGGAGTCTGTTTATCAGTGGGAGCCACAGGAGCTTGCTAACCAGTGGAACCCTCATGATCCTCCTCTGTACCCAGGAGAGGGCCACTTTGATCCATGGGCTTAGACCAACTTAGGCCAAAAGCCTAAGCTTGGGGGAGTACGTATTTCTCACCGACATTACATTCATGTTCACACATTCATTGCAGTTGTCGGTGTTCATACTTTTTTATTGTATTATCCATGTTAGATTATTTCGTTTTCTCGCTTTCTTGTTGTGTGTTTGAAAAACTTTGTTAAAAACCAAAAAAAATAGTTGTAGCTTCTTTTCTAGTTTCCTTTCCATGTTTATTTAGTAGTACTATTAAAGAAAACCCAAAAAGATTTCCCGCTCTTCTTTTGCTTGTTGGGAGCTTTCCCGTGTAAATAGTTTTTCTCGTTCATGTTTTACTTTCTTCAGAAAAACAAAAACTTCAAAAACATTTCAGTGTGTTTCTTTGAAATTATTTTCTTTGGGGGTCGAGAGGAGAAGACCACGATGAAAATGATGAGTGGATCTCATATGCATTATTATTGATCTAACAAAGAGCCCATATTACCTTGTCTTCTCATTTGAAATAAATGTTTGCAGATTCCAGCTTAGTCCAATGCACGTGCACTATTATTATTATCCACACCGTTCAGTCATGCAAGTGAAAGGCAATAATGACGATATATGATGAAATGATTGAGATGAGGAAAAGCTGGTATGAACTCGACCTATCTTGTTTTTGTAAATATGATCAGTTCATCGTTCTTGATTCAGCCCATTATGAATGAAACATTTTTGCAATGACAATTAGATATTATAGTTACTCATGCCATGCTTAAATTAGCTAGGAGTTTATAATGGTTTACCTTGCATGCCAACATGCTTTTAAAATGGTTGTGATGTGGTATGATAGGATGATATCCTCCTTTGAATGATTCGAGTGGCTTGACTTGGCATATGTTCACGCATGTAGTTGAAACAAAATCAACATAGCCTCCACGATATTTATGTTCATGGTGATTTATAATCTACTCATGCTTCCACTCAATGTTGGTTAATCTCAATGCATGTTTATGACGGTTGTCACTCTCTAGTTGGTCGCTCCCCAGTCTTTTTCTAGCCTTCACTTGTACTAAGCGGGAATACTGCTTGTGCATCCACTTCCATAAACCCAAAGTTATTCCATATGTCCACCATACCTACTTATATGCGGTATTTACCTATCGTCCAAGTAAATTTGCATGTGCCAAACTCTAAACCTTCAAATGATAATCTGTTCTATATGCCCGAATCGCTCATGTAGCGACTAGGGGCTGTCAGTATATTCCATGCTAGGTGGGTTATTCTCATGATGAGTGGACTCCGCTCATCATTCACGAGAAAATGGCTGGTAACCGGGATGCCCAGTTCCATGCTCAAATCAAATCAAAATATAATTGCAAACAAAACTCCCCCAGGATTGTTGTTAGTTGGATGGTACCCATTGTTTCGGATCAGCCGTGGAATGTGCTTGTTGGTGGAGGGGGAGTATAAACTTTACCATTCTGTTTGGGAACCGCCTATAATGTATCTAGTATGGAAGATACCAAGATCTCTTGGTTTTTATGTTTACAATGAGGGCATACCGCTCAAAATTATATTCATCTCTGTTTTAAAAGCTCGAGCTCTGGCACCTCTGCAAATCCCTGCTTCCCTCTAGGAAGGGCCTATCTATTTACTTTTATTGCTGAGTCATCATCCTCTTATAAAAAGCACCAGTTAGAGAGCACCACTGTCATTTTTATGAATTGTTATTAATTGATATTGAGTATGATTGTGACTGGATCTCTTTTACCATGAATTACAATGTCTAATCGGTCCTTGATCTTCAGGGGTGCTCTGCATTTATGTTTTGCGATCTCAGAAAGGGCTAGCGAGATACCTTTTTGTTATATCATATCATGATTGTTTTGAAAAAAAGTGTTATCATCTGAGATTCATTATTATTGCTCGCTAGTTGATTATGCCATTGATATGAGTAAATGTGAGACCTAAATGTTATGGTGAATATGGTTAGTTCATAATCTTTGTTGAAAACTTGAATGCCGGCTTTACATATTTGCAACAACAAGATCAAATAGAGTTTGTAAAAGTTTTTCTTTATCACTTTCAGTTTGTCAATTGAATTGCTTGAGGACAAGCAATAGGTTAAGCTTGGGGGAGTTGATACGTCTCCATCGTATCTACTTTTCCAAACTCTTTTGCCCTTGTTTTGGACTTTAATTTGCATGATTTGAATGGAACTAACCCAGACTGACGTTGTTTTCAGCAGAATTGCATTGGTGTTATTTTTGTGCAGAAATAAAGTTCTCGGAATGACCTGAAAATCCACTGAGAATATTTTTGGAATATATAAAAAATATTGGCGAAAGAATCAACCGAGGGGGACTCACCAGCTGTCCACAAGGGTGGGGGCGCCCCCCTAGGGTGCGCCCCCTGCCTTGTGGGTCCCCTGGACTTCCACCGACCTCAACTCCAACTCCATATATTCATGTTCGGGAGAAAAAAATCAGAGAGAAGGATTCATCTTGTTTTACGACATGGAGCCGCCGTCACCCCCTGTTCTTCATCAGGAGGGCAGATCTGGAGTTCGTTTTGGGCTCCGGAGAGGGGAAATCATAGCCATCATCATCACCAACCTTCCTCCATCACCAATTTCATGATGATCACCATCGTGCGTGAGTAATTCCATCATAGGCTTGCTGGATGGTGATGGGTTGGATGAGATTTATCATGTAATCGAGTTAGTTTTATTAGGGTTTGATCCCTAGTATCCATTATGTTCTGAGACTGATGTTGCTGTGACTTTGCTATGCTTAATGCTTGTCACCAGGGCCGGAGTGCCATGATTTCAGATATGAACCTATTATGTTTTCATGAATATATTTGTGTTCTTGATCCGATCTTGCAAGTTATAGTCACCTATTACGTGTTATGATCCGGCAACCCTAGAGTGACAATAGTCGGGACACTTCCCGATGATGATCATAGTTTGGAGTTCAAGTATTCACTAAGTGCTAATGCTTTGTTCCGGTTATCTATTAAAAGGAGGCCCTAATATTCCTTAGTTTCCATTAGGACCCCGCTGCCACGGGAGGGTAGGACAAAAGATGTCATGCAAGTTCTTTTCCATAAGCACGTATGACTATATTCGGAATACATGCCTGATGATCTACAAGTATATGGTATCAATTGTAGATCTTTTCGATAAGTAAGAGTGTCGAACCCGACGAGGACCGGAAGGAAATGATAAGTGGTTTTCAACAAGGTAATGTCTGCAAGTGCTAAAATTGTAAGTAACACAGTAGTTTGATAGCAAGATAATTTGTAACGAGGGTTTAAGCTTCTGTCACTCTCGCAACCCTTCATCTAATAACTACTCCACAATGCATTTCGTTAGGCCCAAGTATGGTGAAGTTTCATGTAGTCGATGTTCACATGACACCACTAAGGGAATCACAAGATACATACTATCAAAATATCAAACACACATCAAGTTCACATGATTACTTGCAACATGATTTCTCCTATGTCCTCAAGAACAGAAGTAACTATTCACAAATGATAATCATGCTCAAGATCAGAGGGGTATTAAATAGATATAGGATCTAAACATATAATCTTCCACCAAGTAAACCATATAGTAATCAACTATAAGATGTAATCAACACTACTAGTCACCCACAAGCACCAATCTATAGTTCTGGTAACAAGATTGAACACAAGAGATGAACTAGGGTTTGAGATGAGATGGTGTTGTTGAAGATGTTGATGGAGATTGCCCTCCCCAAGATGGGAGAGTTGTTGGTGATGATGATGACGATGATTTCCCCCTCTCGGAGGGAAGTTCCCCCGGCGAAATCGCCCCGCCGGAGGGCAATATTGCTCCTGCCCAAGTTCCGCCTCGAGTCGGCGGCGCTCCGTCCCGAAAGTCCTCTCCTTATTTTTTTCTAGGTCAAAATGACCTATATACCAGAAGATGGGCACTGGAGGTGGGCCTGGCTGAGCACAACCCACCAGGGCGCGCCATGGTGTCTTGTGCTCACTAGGGTGGGCCCCTTTGGTACTTATTTGCCCCAATATTCTTCATATATTTCATAAAAATTCTCTGTGAAGTTTTAGCTTGTTTGGAGTTGTGCAGAATAGGTAGCCCGACGTAGCTTTTCCAGGTCCATATTTCCAGCTGCCGAAATTCTCCCTGTTTGTGTGTACCTTGCATATTATGAGAGAAAAGGCGTTAGAATTACTTCAAAAAGCATTATTATGCATAAAAACATCATAAATAATAGTAGGAAAACATGATGCAAAATGGACGTATCAATGCCTACATTATATTGATGAATTGGAGATAGAGTTATGTGCCACTCTAGGTTATAACTGTTGCATGATGAATGCCATCCGACATAGTTGTCCATCATTGATCCATTGCCTACGAGTTTGTTTCATATTGATCTTTGCTAAGTTATTTTTATGTTGCCACCGTTACAATTGCTACAAAACTACTACTGCTACTTTTGCCACTGTTACCATTACTTCCATATTACTTTGCTACTAAATACTTCGCTGCAGATATTAAGTCTTTCAGGTGTGGTTGAATTGACAACTCAGCTGCTAATACTTGAGAATATTCTTTGTCTCCCCTTGTGTCGAATCAATAAATTTGGGTTGAATACTCTATCCTCGAAAACTCTTGCGATCCCCTATACTTGTGGGTTATCAGTTGACCACGCCATGCCGAGAACACCAACACGATGGACGACGGCGAGACCGAGGAAGGGAATGACCCGGAGGCGGCGAAGCCACGGCAGTGGAGGGACGTGGGTGAGTAGAGGGATGGACGGGCCAACAATGGAGGTAGTAGGGGGCGGAGAGGCCTACGCGGCAGCACAATGGGCCACGGGAGGCAGGAATAGGCGATCCCGTCAGTGCTGGATTTGGTGGCTGGAGCAAGAAGATCAGAGATTGAAGAAGCATGACGGTCGTTGGATTGACATCCAATGGTCACTTCTGCTAGAATCCTTTGTTAAGTACATAATAAGTAAACAAATCTTGCATACGCGTCAACTTAATAGGCCCACAAGTCAGCCCATTCCCTATTTTTTTCTAATAATTTACAACTCATAGCAACTTCTTATGCAATTTGCAGTCCATTTTTTTTGTTGGCCAGGGCCAGTGTTAAAAACTTAAACGAAATTTCGCATATTTCGGTGGGTTCCAAACTATTTTTAATACCAAAATGTTGAGCCAGATTTAAAGTACTTTGAAGATATATTTAAATTAGGTTAAAGCCCAGTGAAATTGGAATCTGAAAATGTGAAAAAGTTCAGAAAGTTGAAAGTAATTGCCAATTTGTTGTGTGTTTTTTATATTTACAACCCATTTCATATTACTTTGAAGATTTGCGGTCGTCTTGAAAGAGTTGCCACCCAGTAGGGCGGAGAAAAATAAGTAGGCATGGGTTGGATATTCTTTAGAAAAAATAAACTGGGCTAGCCATTTTCACAAAGAAAAAATAGCTGGGTTGGTCATGTGGTGAACATAAAATAGAAGCATGGGCTAGACAGGCCACAACTGATAACCCCCGAGTATAGGGGGTCGCAACAGTTTTCGAGGGTAGAGTATTCATCCCAAATTCATTGATTCGACACAAGGGGAGCCAAAGAATATTCTGAAGTATTAGCAGTTGAGTTCTCAATTCAACCACACCTGAAAGACTTAATATCTGCAGCAAAGTATTTAGTAGCAAAGTAATATGGAAGTAACGGTAACAATGGCAAAAGTAACAATGGCAAAAGTAACAATAGCAGTTTTGTAGCAATCGTAACAGTGTCAATGGAAAAGTAACGGAGCAAAGATCAATATGAAATGAACTCGTAGGCAATGGATCAATGATGGATAATTATGTCCAATGGCATTCATCATGTAACAGTTATAACATAGGGTGACACAGAACTAGCTCCAATTCATCAATATAATGTAGGCTGATACGTCTCCAACGTATCTATAATTTTTTATTGTTCCATGCTATTATATTATCTGTTTTGGATGTTAATGGGCTTATTTATACACTTATATATTATTTTTGGGACTAACCTACTAACCCAAGGCCCAGTGCAAATTGCTGTTTTTTTCCTATTTCAGTGTTTCGCAGAAAAGGAATATCAAACGGAATCCAAACGGAATAAAACCTTCAGGGAGTTATTTTTGGAACAAACGTGATCCAGGGGACTTGGAGTGGACGTCAAGCAACCAACAAGGAGGCCATGAGGCAGGGGGCGCGCCTACCCCCTTGGGCGCGCCCTCCCCCTCGTGGGCCCCTCGTGGCACCACCGACCTACTTCTTCCTCCTATATATATATTCATATACCCCGAAAACATCCAGGAGCACCACGAAACCCTATTTCCACCGCCGCAACCTTCTGTACCCAAGAGATCCCATTTTGGGGCCTTTTCCGGAGCTCCGCCAGAGGGGGAATCGATCACGGAGGGCATCTACATTAACTCCATGGCCCCTCTGATGATGTGTGAGTAGTTTACCTCAGACCTTCGGGTCCATAGTTATTAGCTAGATGGCTTCTTCTCTCTCTTTGGATCTCAATACAATGTTCTCCTCGATCTTCTTCGAGATCTATTTGATGTAACTCTTTTTGTGGTGTGTTTGTCGAGATCCGATGAATTGTGGGTTTATGATCAAGTTTATCTATGAACAATATTTGATTCTTCTCTGAAATCTTTTATGTATGATTGGTTATCTTTGCAAGTCTCCTCGAATTATCAGTTTGGTTTGGCCTACTAGATTGATCTTTCTTGCAATGGGAGAAGTGCTTAGCTTTGGGTTCAATCTTGCGGTGACCTTTCCCAGTGACAGCAGGGGCAGCAAGGCATGTATTCTATTGTTGCCATCAAGGATAAAAAGATGGGGTTTATATCATATTGCTTGAGTTTATCCCTCTACATCATGTCATCTTGCCTAATGCATTACTCTGTTCTTATGAACTTAATACTCTAGATGCATGCTGGATAGCGGTCGATGTGTGGAGTAATAGTAGTAGATGCAGAATCGTTTCGGTCTACTTATCGCGGACGTGATGCCTATATACATGATCATGCCTAGATATTCTCATAATTATGCACTTTTCTATCAATTGCTCGACAGTAATTTGTTCACCCATCGTAATACTTATGCTATCTTGAGAGAAGCCACTAGTGAAACCTATGGCCCCTGGGTCTATTTTCCATCATATAAGTTTCCAATCTATTTTACTTTGCAATCTTTACTTTCAATATATATCATAAAAATACCAAAAATATTTATCTTATTATTATTATCTCTATCAGATCTCACTCTCGTAAGTGACCCTGAAGGGATTGACAACCCCTTTATCACATTGGTTGCGAGGTTCTTATTTGTTTGTGTAGGTACGAGGGACTTGCGTGTAGTCTCCTACTGGATTGATACCTTGGTTCTCAAAAACTGAGAGAAATACTTACGCTACTTTGCTGCATCACCCTTTCCTCTTTAAGGGAAAACCAACGCAGTGCTCAAGAGGTAGCAAGAAGGATTTCTGGTGCCGTTGTCGGGGACATCTACGCACAAGTCAAGACATACCAAGTACCCATCACAAACTCTTATCCCTCGCATTACATTATTTGCCATTTGCCTCTCGTTTTCCTCTCCCCCACTTCACCTTTGCCTTTTCTTTGCCTTCTTCTCGTATGTATCTTTATTTGTGTTTCCTTGTGCCTTCCATTTGTTTGCATCTTTGCTGGCTAAAAACCTATTGATGTGGATCCACTTAAAGTGTTCTACTTGGATCATCTTCGATCCTTATGTGCTCATGCTGAAACCCCAACTAGCCTAGTTGATGGGAAATCTTTAGATGAGCATGCTCATTTTGTGCGTCACCGTTTGTCTGAAAAAGGGAGACTCTTATGGGATCAAATAAACAGATTGTTGTGTTATGCTTGGAATCTTTGTGAAATTTGTGATTTTACTTGTTGCTCTAAGAACCCTAAAAAACACCTCCCCTACCTATGTGAGTTTAATGATAATGAAATCTTATCTTCTTATGCAAAGGGTGTTTATAGTTACTACGATATCGAACAAATTGAAGAATTTGTTGCTTTTAAGGGTGCTTATGAAGTTGCTTCTTTGATTGGAAAGTATGATATTACTCTCTACGAATCGGAAAATTTTGACATACTTAAATATTGCTATGAAAACTATGCTCATAATGTCTATGTCAAAGAATTTATTGAAATAATGACCGTTGCTTTGGAAGAAAATAATTATATGCATGAATCTATAAATAATTATGATTCTTATGATTTGATTGAAATATCCCTTGATGAACATGATGCTTGCTATTCTTATAGCCATGATGCCAATATTTATGAAAATGAGTTTGCTATAGTTCCTTATGTTAAACATGAGATCGTTGCTATTGCACCCATACTTGATTGTTCCTTTGATGAAAAGCATGATTGCAATGATGTTATTATAAATTCTCTTAGTGTCAATTGTGGTAATGATATGCAAAACCTCAAGCTTGGGGATGCTAGTTTTGCTATGACTACTACTTCTTGCAATGATCATGATTGGGGTGATACTTCTTTTGATCTTGAAAATTTATTTAAGCCCCGTGATGAATATGAGATTGATAATGGTGTTTGAAATATTATTGAAAGTGGGTTTGGAAGAGTGTCAACTTTAGATCCCACATATTTGGAGAATGTTCAATCTTATGAAGTTTTTGATAAAAGTGGGTTTGGAGAGGTCATGACTTTAGTTAATGTTAATCCCACTATTTTGGAAGAGTGTCAACTTTGCATACATGTGGATCTTGTTAAGAATATGTTTTTTGATAGCTATATTGTTGAATTTGCTTATGATCCTACATGTAATTATTATGAGAGAGGAAAATAAGGTTGTATAAATTTTCATGTTACTAAATTGCCTCTCATTATGTTGAGATTGCTATTGTTTCGTTCTGCTTCTTTGCATATGCTAGTTTTTGCTTGCCTTGATAATTTGTTTGCCTATAAGATGCCTATGCATAGGAAGTATGTTAGACTTAGATGTGTTTGTCACGTGTTTTATGATGCTCTCTTTGTGCTTCAATTCTTGTCTTTCATGTGAGCATCATTGAAATTATCAATGCCTAGTTAGGGGCGTTAAACGATAGCACTTGTTGGGAGGCAACCCAATTTTATTTTTTTTCTTTCTTTTTGGTTCTGATTAGTAATAAATAATTCATCTAGCCTCTCTTTAGATGTGGTTTTGTGCTTTTAATTAGTGTTTGTGCCAAGTAGAAACTTTGGGAAGACTTGGGGAAAGTCTTTGCGATCTTGCTGTAAAAAACAAAAACTTTAGCGCTGACGATATTTGCTACCATTTTTTACTGGAGAGTGCGATTAGGTTGATTCTTTTTGAAGATGATTAATAGATAAATTCCTCACGTCCACAAATTTATTTAGAATTTTTGGGGTTACACAAGTATTCGAAACATACATATTACTATAGACTGTTCTGTTTTTGACAGATTCTGTTTTTCGTGTGTTGTTTGCTTATTTTGATGAATCTATGGCTAGTATCGGAGGTTATGAACCATAGAGAAGTTGGAATACAGTAGGTTTAACACCAATATAAATAAATAATGAGTTCATTACAGTACCTTAAGTGGTGGTTTGTTTTCTTTTACTAACGGAGCTCATGAGATTTTCTGTTTAAGTTTTGTGTTGTGAAGTTTTCAAGTTTTGGGTAAAGATTTGATGGATTATGGAACAAGGAGTGGCAAGAGCCTAAGCTTGGGGATGCCCATGGAACCCCAAGGTAAAATCCAAGGACAACCAAAAGCCTAAGCTTGGTATGCCCCGGAAGGCATCCCCTCTTTCATCTTCTTCTATCGGTAACTTTACTTGAGGCTATATTTGTATTCACCACATGATATGTGTTTTGCTTGGAGCGTCTTGTATGATTTGAGTCTTTGATTTTTAGTTTAACACAATAATCCTTGGTGTACACATCTTTTGGGAGAGACACACATGAATTGGAATTTATTAGAATACTCTATGTGCTTCACTTATATCTTTTGAGCTAGATAAGTTGCTCTAGTGCTTCACTTATATCTTTTAGAACACGGTGGTGGTTTACTTTATAGAAATTATTGATCTCTCATGCTTCACTTATATCATTTTGAGAGTCCTTTATAACAGCATGGTAATTTGCTTTGGTTATTAAACTAGTCCTAATATGATAGGCATCCAAGACGGGTATAATAAAAACTATCATAGAAAGTGCATTGAATACTATGAGAAGTTTGATACTTGATAATTGTTTTGAGATATAAAGGTGGTGATATTAGAGTGTGATAGTTGAGTAATTATGAAATTGAGAAATACTTATGTTGAAGTTTGTAAGTCCCGTAGCATGCACGTATGGTAACCGTTGTGTAACAAATTTGAAACATGAGGTGTTCTTAGATTGTCTTCCTTATGAGTGGCGGTCGAGGACGAGCGATGGTCTTTTACTACCAATCTATCCCCCTAGGAGAATGAGCATAGTGCTTGGTTTTTGATGACTTGTAGATTTTTGCAATAAGTATGTGAGTTCTTTATGACTAATGTTGAGTCTATGGATTATACGCACTCTCACCCTTCCATCATTGCTAGCCTCTTCGGTACCGTGCATTGCCCTTTCTCACCTTGAGAGTTGGTGCAAAACTTCGCCGGTGCATCCAAACCCCGTGATATGATACACTCTATCACACAGAAATCTCCTTATATCTTCCTCAAAACAGCCACCATACCTACCTATCATGGCATTTCCATAGCCATTCTGAGATATATTGCCATGCAACATTCCACCGTTTCATTTATGACACGCTTCATCATTGTCATATTGCTTTGCATGATCATGTAGTTGACATCGTATTTGTGGCAAAGCCACCATGCATAATTTTTCATACATGTCACTCTTGATTCATTGCCCTTCCCGGTACACCGCCGGAGGCATTCATATAGAGTCATATTTTGTTCTAGTATCGAGTTGTAATCATTGAGTTGTAAATAGATATAAGTGTGATGATCATCATTAATAGAGCATTGTCACAAAAAAGGCCAAAAAAAGAAAAAAAGAAAAAAAGAAATAAAAAGGGGCAATGCTACTATCTTTTTTTCCATACTTGTGCTTCAAAGTAGCACCATGAACTTTATGATAGAGAGTCTCTTGTTTTGTCACTTTCATATACTAGTGGGAATTTTTCATTATAGAACTTGGCTTGTATATTCCAACAATGGGCTTCCTCAAATGCCCTAGGTCTTTGTGAGCAAGCAAGTTGGATGCACACCCACTTAGTTTCTTTTGTTGAGCTTTCATACATTTATAGCTCTAGTGCATATGTTGCATGGCAATCCCTACTCCTTGCATTGACATCAATTGATGGGCATCTCCCTATCCCGTTGATTAGCCTCATTGATGTGAGACTTTCTCCTTTTGTCTTCTCCACATAACCCCTATCATTATTCTATTCCACCCATAGTGCTATATCCATGGCTCACGCTCATGTATTGCATGAAAGTTGGAAAAAGTTTGAGATTACTAAAGTATGAAATAATTGCTTGGCTTGTCATCGGGGTTGTGCAAGATGAGAGCATTCTTGTGTGACGAAAATGAAGCATGACCAAGCTATATGATTTTGTAGGGATGAACTTTCTTTTGCCATGTTATTTTGAGAAGACATGATTGCTTAGTTAGTATGCTTGAAGTATTATTATTTTTATGTCAATTAAACCTTTGTCTTGAATCTTTTGGATCTGAATATTCATGCCACAATAAATAAAATTACATTGAGATTATGCTAGGTAGCATTCCACATCAAAAATTCTGTTTTTATCATTTACCTACTCGGGACGAGCAGGAATTAAGCTTGGGGATGCTTGATACGTCTCCAACATATCTATAATTTTTGATTGTTCCATGCTATTATATTATCTGTTTTGGATGTTAATGGGCTTATTTATACACTTTTATATTATTTTTGGGACTAACCTACTAACCCAAGGCCCAGTGCAAATTGCTGTTTTTTGCCTATTTCAGTGTTTCGCAGAAAAGGAATATCAAACAGAATCCAAATAGAATAAAACCTTCGGAAGAGTTATTTTTGGAACAAACGTGATCCAGGGGACTTGGAGTGGACTTCAAGCAACCAACAAGGAGGCCACGAGGCAGGGGGCGCGCCTACCCCCTGGGCGCGCCCTCCCCCCTCGTGGCTCCACCAACCTACTTCTTCCTCCTATATATATATTCATATACCCCGAAAACATCCAGGAGCACCACAAAACCCTATTTCCACCGCTGCAACCTTCTATACCCAAGAGATCCCATCTTGGGGCCTTTTCCGGAGCTCCGACGGAGGGGGGATCGATTATGGAGGGCCTCTACATCAACTCCATGGCCCCTCCGATGATGTGTGAGTAGTTTACCTCAGACCTTCGGGTCCATAGTTATTAGCTAGATGGCTTCTTAGCTCTCTTTGGATCTCAATACAATGTTCTGCTCGATCTTCTTGGAGATCTATTTGATGTAACTCTTTTTGTGGTGTGTTTGTCGAGATCCGATGAATTGTGGGTCTATGATCAAGTTTATCTATGAACAATATTTGATTCTTCTCTAAAATCTTTTATGTATGATTGGTTATCTTTGCAAGTCTCTTCGAATTATCGGTTTGGTTTGGCCTACTAGATTGATCTTTCTTGCAATGGGAGAAGTGCTTAGCTTTGGGTTCGATCTTGCGGTGTCCTTTCCCAGTGACAGCAGGGGCAGCAAGGCACATATTGTATTGTGGCCATCGAGGATAAAAAGATGGGGTTTATATCATATTGCTTGAGTTTATCCCTATACATCATGTCATATTGCCTAATGCATTACTCCGTTCTTATGAACTTAATAGTCTAGATGCATGCTGGATAGCGGTCGATGTGTGGAGTAATACTAGTAGATGCAGAATCGTTTTGGTCTACTTGTCGCGGACGTGATGCCTATATACATGATCATGCCTAGATATTCTCATAATTATGCACTTCTCTATAAATTGCTTGACGATAATTTGTTCACCCACTGTAATACTTATGCTATCTTGAGAGAAGCCACTAGTGAAACCTATGGCCCCCGGGTCTATTTTCCATCATATAAGCTTCCAATCTATTTTACTTTGCAATCTTTACTTTCAATCTATATCATAAAAATACCAAAAATATTTATCTTATTATTATTATCTCTATCAGATCTCACTCTCGTAAGTGACCGTGAAGGGATTGACAACCCCTTTATCGTGTTGGTTGCGAGGTTCTTATTTGTTTGTGTAGGTACGAGGGACTTGCGTGTAGTCTCCAACTAGATTGATACCTTGGTTCTCAAAAACTGGGGGAAGTACTTATGCTACTTGGCTGCATCACCCTTTCCTCTTCAAGGGAAAACCAACCCAGTGCTCAAGAGGTAGCATAGGCATGTATTCCGAATATAGTCATACGTGCTTATGGAAAAGAACTTGCATGACATCTTTTGTCCTACCCTCCTATGGTAGCGGGGTCCTATTGGAAACTAAGGGATATTAAGGCCTCCTTTTAATAGAGTATCGAACCAAAGCATTAGCACTTAGTGAATACATGAACTCCTCAAACTATGGTCATCACCAGGAAGTGTCCCGACTATTGTCACTCCGGGGTTGCCGGATCATAACACGTAGTAGGTGACTATAACTTGCAAGATAGGATCTAAAACACAAATATATTCATGAAAACATAATAGGTTCAGATCTGAAATCATGGCACTCGGGCCCTAGTGATAAGCATTAGTCATAGCAACATCAATCTTAGAACATAGTGGATACTAGGGATCAAACCCTAACAAAACTAACTTTATTTCATGGTAAATCTCATCCAACCCATCACGGTCCAGCAAGCCTACGATGGAATTACTCACGCACGGCAGTGAGCATCATGAAATTAGTGATGGAGGATTGTTGGTGATGATGATGGCGATGATTTCCCCTCTCCGGAGCCCAAAACGGACTCCAGATCTGCCCTCCCGAGGAAGAACAGGGCTTGGCGGCGGCTCTATATTGTAAAATGTGATGAATCCTTCTCTCTGATTTTTTCTCCCCAAACATGAATATATGGAGTTGGAGTTGAGGTCGGTGGAGGTCTAGGGGGCCCACAAGGATAGAGGGCGCGCCCTCCACCCTTGTGGCCCGGGTGTGGGCCCCCTTTGGTTGATTCTTTCGCCAATATTTTTTATTTATTCCAAAACCGATCTCCGTGAAGTTTTAGGTCATTCCAAGAACTTTTATTTCTGCACAAAAATAACACCATGGCAATTCTACTGAAAATAGCGTCAGTCTAGGTTAGTTCCATTCAAATCATGCAAATTAGAGTCTAAAACAAGGGCAAAAGAGTTTTGAAAAGTAGATACGATGGAGACATATAAACAACCCAGTTGAAACCCTACTCCGTCTCAACAATAACAAAAAAATACTGCTCAAACAACTACGTCCCATGTGTCAGCCGATCTTGTGTTGTTCTCTTGTCTATTGACTATACGCTGACAATGTCATGGGTCTCGGATGTCAGAAAACCACTAGGAGGAAGCATTTTCTTTTTCTATACGCTGACAATGGAGTATATAACAAAAAATGAGGAATTTGCTTGCGTACGGCCATGGACATGGTGGGTCCCTACTGTCATCCTCTCCACATACAGTCCTCTCCTGATTCCTCTTGTTTGTTGACCATGTTGACAACGCGAGAGGGCAGCACCACGGCGAGCGCACCAAAGCGTGTGGAGGACGACGGCGAGGCCTCGGACATCGGCATTAACGATTTAGAAGACGGTGGGGCGGCGATGCGTGTGCTCAAGCGCAACCAGTCATGGGAGGTGGAAGCAGGCGGCCCCGCCGGCGATGGTTTGGTTTTGGCGGCTGGAGGAAGATGAGACTGAAGAAACATGGCAGGCTGTAAAAGCAGCAGGAGTACTTAACAACCTTAACTGAAACCAGTAGGGGCACTTAACAACCATAGCTGAAAGAAATATGAGTACTTATACAGGTCCAATCGTACAAAGCACGCCTCGAACAGTGCTACTTTGCCTACAGTTAACCAAGGGTGAGGCCACCAAGCCCCAGGACAAGGCCCAGGCGCCACCCCGCACATCCACAACCTTCTGAAAGCGGCTTCATGTCGCAATGTGGTCAATAAATAGGATATTCGCTTTAGAGCCATGGAAAAGCATGAGCATAACCTTCTGTCATATTCTCCAAGATTGGACGGGCCTTCATTATTTGAGACCACCCATGAATAAGTATATTTTCACCTCCAAGGGAAATGGAGTAGGTCAACATAAACATCATGTTGTGACCAAGCGCAAGTCTGACCCGACGATGGTTAGGCATCTATATAGGAACAATAGAACTGGGCAGTTTCTATTTCAAGAAGATCGATCACAGCTTTAAAACTATGTATAAGCAAGAGTTTATGAACAACATATATAACAGAAAATAGCTCGTACCATAAGTTTCTTGACACAGTTGGACCTGTTCAACGTGTGCACCAGTGGCACACATATCCCACATGGCCTTCCACCATTGAAACGCCCCACAAGGACCTCAAGGCGATCAATAAAGTGTAGGAAATGGTGGATGCACTACTGCAGGATGCTACTAACGCGACACTGCGATCAGAGACCATTCGAAAAACTGTTGTGATGCAATGATCGCAAGTGGTGTTGTATGAAAACCGTCAGAAATGTGTAAAACGTTTGCGATGACGGATGCATCAAACACGGTTCAGGTTTTAGTTGCATGTGCGATGAAGGGCATACGGTTCAGTTCAATGAACTGTTTGCGACGAGGCAACACAAAATAAACGGGAAGCCAAATGGAGGTGTGTGCGATACACAACATATGGTTCACTCGGATGAACTGTTTGTGATTAGGCAACACAAAAGAAATGGACAGCCCGATCAAGGTGTGTGTGATGTACAACATGCGGTTTACTCGGATGAACTGTTTGTGATCAGGCAAGAGAACAGAAACGGTTCAATATAACAAGATGTGTGTGATACACGGCAAACAGGTCTGTAATCAGAAATGTGTGCGAAGACCGACAATAACACAGACGATTGCTTCTAATAAGACATATGTGATATGACCTGTCTACACAAAATCTATTGGCCATTGTGGGATGGGCGGTCATCCGGATATGCCATAAGGATGCGAAGAGGCATTCCTATCAGGAAGGACTAGCTGTACCACTAGTAGCTCATGTAAGAAAACTATCAAGTTAAGTGTGCTCAGGCTAGATCAGCTATCGAATGGGTGACTGGATGGGAAGTTGTGTCGATGTTAAATTAGGTTAACCTCGAGGTCCTTGTTTTTTTAACACATGTTAAAGAAGGTCTACCGTGTTACTTTTTGACAATGTGCGATACATGGCATACAGTTGATCCATCTGACCTATTTGTGATGGAATAGTCCGTGTGTGTTGTGGGCAAACGCTTGCTAGTATTTGAGATTGATGAATTCATCACCGATGGGATCCCTAGTGTGGCCCATGTTCATATGATCATCATCTACTTCTTGTGCTAGCTCGATGCTAAGTTTCCATTAATTGATGGCGTTTTATGAACATGCCACTGTTTCCCGCCATTTCCTCACCTGTTTCCCGCCACCCTGCTATATTGCGCATAGGGGGCGCACGACGCACAGAGGCGACAAGCGCAGCCTGTAGCACATCCACCTTTTCCAAGCATGCCAACCCACCAAAGCGCCGCCTCTGCCATCAACCTCGTTGATGAGGAAAACGAGCAGGCGCCACGGCCCTTCGAGGCTGAGACGCTCCCCGGCAATGCGATGGACGATGCTATGATGCGCGTCATCGCCAGGGTTGAGCAGACCTTTGGCGCATGGCGCTTGAGCGCCATGGATCAAGATAGGCATGTCAGCGCCGACAGGCTGCAGCTCGCCGCACAACATGATCGATGGCGTGCCGCAAAGCAAGCTAGGCGCGTTCGCACCGATAGGCTGCGGCTCGCCGCATGGCGAGATCGTTGGAGCGCCGCAGAGCGAGAGGCGCGGCGCGCCGCACAGCAAGAGCGGGTCGATTGGCGCTTGCCTGCTATTGACACGGCGTCGCAGCTAGGTACACGTCCTGTCAGTACCCCCATTCCTCGCCAGGAGTGGGCAGAGGCCCTCAGCGTCGTACTTGCACCAGATGCCGGCCACGTCGTACTTGCACCGGACGCCTGCGATGCCGTTCGAATGGGTGCCGCCATTCACCTTGTCTGCGGCCTGCTGGATGCCAACGCGCTGGTCCGTAGGCTCGACCGCCTCCTTGGCCCAGGTGTCCACCTAGGCACAGTAGAGGAACATGGTCGTCGCATCCTCGAGCTGGTGATCTCCGATGAAATAGCCAACTTGGAGCTCGAGATCGCGCTCCAGATGTACCGCGAGCGTGTCGACCACTTAGACGAACGCCTACACAAATTCACGCAGAGCCAAGAGCTACCCTAGGCAAGGGCTGCTGGTCGGTCTCATGGACGTGTTTTATTTTGAAAAGTTGTTTCGACATGGATAGCTTTGTATTCACAACAATCATAGTATTGCTCTGTTTATTGCTCTGTTTCAATGTGTGTACTCTGTTTTCCATTCGTATATGTTCTGTTTCAATGTGTGTATATACACTTTCCATTCTGTATATGTGGATGATAACAGCTAGATTCAACTTAGTATACAAAACAGATAGAAAATGGAATTCATAATATATATATATATATATTAATTGTTCATTAGATCATCACAGAATATATATATATATAATATCATCACATATACGTGATGATACTTAACTACTAGGTACAATGCATAAAATTGAAAACGAACAATACTAAAACTAATAATCCCTCCTGGGGCCAGTATTCCGGCAGCCCCTCGCTAGCAGCTCCCTGGTGCGCGGCGTCTCCCCAGTGCGGAGGCAGTACTCTGACTCCTCCGCCTCACAGCGCTTGACATACCGATCTGCCTCTTGCTGGCGGACGCGCGCGGCTGATCTTGCCATTTCGTTGGGCACCCACCAGAGCTCCTTGTCGGTGGCACGCTGGAGCTTATCGACCCACCTCCATGCAGCAACGAGGCGCCCAGCGCCTATGACCTTCCTCGTGAAGTACCCGTCTTCGTACGCCTCCTCGGCACGACAACGCGTCCGCCCCCAAAGCTTCGTCGCCTCCTTTTTCCAAGTGGCATCACGGGCTTCACAGGCCGCCTGGTACCTGGCTTTCTCCCCTGCCATCTCCTTCTTGAACGCCACTTGCCTGGCTTTCTCAGCCGGCGGCAGCGACTTCCGCAGACAAAGATTGTACTGGCCCCAAAACCAATCCAAAGTTGGGGGGTCTGGTGCAACCTCGTCAGGCGGCGCGTAGGGGTCCTCATCGCTGCTAATCGAGTGAGCGTCCTCGGGGGGCGGCGACTCCTCGTCGGTGCGTGGGCAGACCGGCGGCGCCATGGCAGAGATTTGACACACACACACACACATAGAGAGAGAGAGAGATATGGCGAGCGAGGGGAGGATGTAGATGAGAATGCAGGCGGGACGACGTGAGCAAGGTAGTATTTATTGGCAGCTGGAATCTAGATCGACGGGGACAGTGATAGAGGCAAAGGTGTCCCGATGTTTCGATGAGATGGTGGCTATCGTTTTCAGTGGGAGTCGACCTTGACAATCCGACTACGAATGTGCGAGACGTCGCGCCTTAGCAACCGCTAAACCAACTTCCGAGGGGTTATTGACCATGCCAGAGCACGATCAACCTGACCACAAGCGTCTGTTTCCTGCGAGCAAACAAAGAACAAGCAAGAAACTGAGATTGCAATCTGGATATTGCGAATAAAAGAGGAAAGCTTTATTAATGAAGGTGGGTTCTGTGACGTCTTGTTCTGGTCGTTGGACACAAACGAAGTATGCGAAGTTGCAGCTATGGTGAACTTTTAATCTAAACAAAACCCCCAAGTCTAAACAACGCCGTAAGGGTTGTATATATGGAGGAAGAAGGGGGAATTTCGTGGCCCTTGGAGGAGGGGTTCGAAACCAACCCTAACTCTTGTTTCGCCACACATACGAACTCTAAAAACAGCCTATACTTAAGTATTTCGAAAATACATGGGCCTGGCCCAATAATAAGGTGACGCGGCACCTAGAATAGCCTCTGGACGAAATTTATGAAGTGGCATCTTGTATATTTCGTCCAAGGCTTCATGCACTCCTTATGGTGGCTTCAAAGTCCTGAAATCATCACTTGTAACTCAGTTCTTGATCCCCTTGCGCATGCCATCATCTTGCTTGGATTTGCTCCAAGGTTCATCTTTCTTGTCCAAACTAGGCCATTCATTTGTAAGCAAAACAAATGTATCCAATTTAGGCAACATCATATTCTCATGAACATTAGAATCGTCACCAAGAAACGAAAGTACCTGATAATTCAATTGGCGTGCGCGAGCTCTAGTAATTGGTCCAGTATGTATAGCAGCAGGGGATGTGGGTGTAAAAATGGTATTGATGTCCTCATCATCCTCCCCTTCTTGAAATGAAGTCGTCCTCGACGAAAGCTCATCCTCCTCACCCAAATAAGGCTTCAAATCTGCAATGTTAAAAGTGGGACTAACCCAAAATCTACAGGCAACTCAAGTTTATATGCATTATCATTTATTTTCTCTAACACCTTAAAAGGACCAGCAGCACGTGGCATTAGCTTTTATTTGCGCAAATTAGGAAATCTATCCTTACGCAAATGTAACCAAACAAGATCTCCAGGTGCAAACACAACATGTTTTCTACCCTTATCTCTAGCAAGTTTATATTTAGCATTCATACGCTCAATGTTTTTCTTAGTTAACTCATGCATTTTTAAAAATCAATTCAGCATGTTCTTTAGAATCAAAATTAACCTTCTCTGAAGATGGAAGAGGCAACAAATCAATAGGTGCACGAGGTAGGAAACCATACACAATTTCAAAAGGGCACATCTTAGTAGTAGAATGCAATGAACGATTATAAGCAAATTCAATATGAGGCAAGCATTCTTCCCACATTTTCTTATTATTCTTCAAAACATCCCTAAGCATAGGAGACAATATTCTATTGACTACTTCAGTTTGTCCATCAGTTTGGGGGTGATAACTAGTACTAAAAAGCAACTTAGTCCCCAACTTAGCCCATAAACATCTCCAAAAATGGCTAAGAAATTTAGTATCACGATCTGAAACAATAGTATTTGGCACACCATGCAAGCGAATAATTTCACAAAAGAACAAATCAGCAACATTAATAGCATCATCGCTTTTATGACATGGTATAAAGTGTGACATTTTCAAGAACCTATCCACGACAACAAATATGCTATCCCTCCCCTTCTTTGTTCGAGGTAAACCTAAAACAAAGTCCATAGATATATCCTCCCAAGGAACACTAGGTACATGCAAAGGCATATATAAACCATGAGGATTGAGTCGTGACTTAGCTTTTTGACATGTAGTGCAGCGAGCAACAAAACACTCAACATCCCGTCTCATCTTTGGCCAAAAGAAATGTGTAGCAAGTATATCCTCCATCTTCTTGACGCCAAAGTGTCCCATTAATCCTCCTCCATGCGCCTCCTGCAACAACAAAAGATGAATGGAGCTAGCTGGAATGCATAGCTTGTTAGCACGAAACACAAATCCATCGTTAAGAACGAACTTATTCCAAGTTCTCCCTTCCTTAGAATTTTGCAATACATCTTTAAATTCAGCACCATGCACATATTGATCTTTGATGGTCTCCAAACCAAATATTTTAAAGTCAAGTTGTGAAAGCATAGTATAATGACGAGACAATGCATCATCAATAACATTTTCTTTACCCTTCTTGTGTTTAATGACATAAGGGAAAGTCTTAATGAATTCAACCCATTTAGCATGTCTACGGTTCAGTTTTGCTTGACTTTTAATGTGTTTCAAAGATTCATGATCAGAATGTATACCAAATTCCTTGGGCCATAAATAATGTTGCCATGTTTCTAAGGTCCGAACAAGAGCATATAATTCTTTATCATAAGTAGAATAGGTCAGACTAGGCCCACTCAATTTTTCAGAAAAGTATGTAGCAGGTTTGCCATCTTGTAATAACACACCTCCTAATCCAATTCCACTAGCATCACATTCAAGCTCAAAGGTCTTATTAAAATCGGGAAGTTGGAGTAAAGGAGCATGTGTCAACTTATCTTTCAATACCGTGAAGGCTTCTTCCTGTGCGGTACCCCAAACAAAAGGAACATCCTTCTTTGTAAGCTCATTGAGAGGTGCAGCAATGGTGCTGAAATCTCTCACAAAACGCCTATAGAAACTAGCGAGGCCAAGGAAAATCCTCACTTGTGTGACCGTTTTGGGCTACGGCCAACTCTCAATAGCTTCAACCTTAGCTTTATCAACTTCAATTCCCTGTGGAGTAACAACATAGCCAAGAAAATATACTCAGTCGGTGCAAAAGGTGCACTTTCCAAGGTTACCAAACAAATGTGCATCACGCAGAGCAATAAAAACAGCACGTAAATGTTCCAAATGTTCCTCCAAAGATTTGCTATAAATCAATATGTCATCAAAGTAAACTACCACAAATCGTCCAATGAAAGCACGTAAAACTTCGTTCATTAATCTCATGAAAGTACTAGGTGCATTAGTTAACCCAAAAGGCATGACTAACCACTCATATAATCCAAACTTAGTTTTAAATGTTGTTTTCCATTCATATCCCAATTTCATACGAATTTGATGGTATCCACTACGCAAATCAACTTTGGAGAATATTGTAGAGCCACTCAATTCATCAAGCATATCATCTAGCCTAGGAATAGGATGACGATAATGAATAGTAATATTATTAATGCCTCTACAATCAACACACATACGCGATGTACCATCCTTTTTAGGCACTAGTATAATAGGAATAGCACAAGGACTAAGAGATTCACGTATATAAATTTTGTCGAGCAGCTCTTGTACTTGACACATAATCTCCTTTGTCTCCTCTAGATTGGTATGGTATGGTGCACGGTTGGGTAATGATGCACCGGGAATTAAGTCAATTTGATGCTCAATCCCTCGAATAGGTGGTAATCTCGGTGGCACGTCTTGTGGAAAGACGTCAACGAACTCCTGTAAAATGTTAGTGACAGCAGGAGGCAAAGAGGAAGGCACGTCCTCGAATGAAAATATTGCCTCTTTGCACACAAAAGCATAGCAAACAGATTTGCTAAAATCTAGATCATCAATATCAGATTTGGTGGCAAGTAAACACACACTTTTCAATTTAATTTCAGAAACAACACTAGATGGTTTATTATTAGGCTTCATTTGTTGCTCAAATTCTTTTGCCACAACCTGATTTTCACTCTTATTTTTCTCCTGTTTTGCTTTATTAGCTCTATTAATATCATCTTTCAAAATGGAATCAGGAGTCATAGGAAGCAAAGTAATATTTTTATCCTTATGAACAAGAGTATACTGATTGTTTCTACCATGGTGTACAGAATTTTTATCAAATTGCCATGGTCTACCAAGTAATAAGGAACATGCTTGCATAGTTACCACATCACAATCAACATAATCAGCATATGTAGAGATACTAAAATGCACACGAACAGTATGTGTTACCTTAACCTTGCCGCTGTTGTTGAACCATTGGATGTAGTAAGGATGTGGATGTGGTCTTGTGGTGAGAGATAGCTTCTCCACCATCTCCATGCTAGCCAAGTTATTGCAGCTCCCTCCATCTATGATGACGCGAACAGAACATTCCTTCACAACTCCCTTTATATGGAACAAATTGTGCCTCTGATTTTGCTCAGCTTGTGTAACCTGCACACTCAAAACACGTTGAGCAACTAAACATTCATACCTGTCAGCATCTTCAGCAGCCATATATTGTGTATCATGATCAGAATCATCTCCGCCGTGTTCTTCATGTGTAATAAGAGCCAAAGTCTCCTCATCATAGTCACTAGCGGACACATACCCGCCATCCTCACTAGCAATCATCACACGATGACATTTACATTCTATCGCAAAATGTCCTCTTCCCTTACAACGATGACAAATAATATCACTTGTGTGCCCTGTTGATGCCATGGAAGAAGAAGAGCTCTGCGCAGGCCCAGCAGGTGTGCCTTGGCAGATAGTGGTGGTTGTGCCTGCTTTCTTGTATCATGGCTGGATGTGGCACCTGATGGAGGTGCTGGTGCAGTGGAAGTAGAGGATGCACGTGGTGTCCATGATGAAGATTGACCTGAAGAAAAGTTAGTTCGTGCCAATGCCTGTCGATCTTGCACTTCACGTTCAGCTTTACAAGCAAGACGGAATAAACGAGTGATATTAGTATACTCATTATACTCTAGAATGGTCTGAATCTCTCTATTTAATCCACCCATAAAACATGCAAGCATAGCTTCATTCTCCTCAACAATACCACATCTAATCATGCCAGTTTGTAATTCCTGATAATATTCTTCTACATAATTTTTTCCTTGTCTTAAATGCAGTAATTTTTGAAGTAATTCACGTTGATAATATGGTGGAACCCAACGAGTACACATAGCAGTTTCCAAAGCAGCCCAAGTAGTTGGAATAGGATATAATCTACAATGTTCAGACCACCAAACACATGCGAAGCTAGTGAAAGCACAAACAGCAGCAGGAACATGTCTCTCCTCAGGATATTGTAAACATGTAAAACGTTGTTCAGTTTCTAACTCCCAAGTAAGATATATATCAGGAACATATCTACCCTCAAATGGTGGAATATTCAATTTCAGTTTAGGAAGATGGTCATGATCTCATACCTCATGTGGTGGTGCAGTCCAACCATTGCGATGATATACCTGAGGACAACCTGGTGGTGGTGGTGTTGGTGGTTGCACGTAATTCTGATTTTGATCAACCTCATCCTCGTAATGGTCCTCCACCTCTACTGTAGCAGCAGGAGCTACAGAAGCATCAACAGTGGCACCAGAATTTTGCCCAAGGTGAATGGGAACATGCTGTGCTCGTCCCACTTGATTTGGAAGGCGACGCTGTTGTTGTTGCTGTAGAGGTGCGTTAGGTGCAGCCGGTGGTGGTGGTGGAAGACGCGCGAGCAATTCATTAAACTTGTTATCGAGCTTTGTTTCGAACGTCTTCTCCATGTCATCTATCTTCTCCATGGCCTCTTCAAATCTGTTTAGCACATCATGCACCTGTCCACTCATCATTTGCTGAAATTTATCATGCAACTCCTTATTCGTCATGTTCTCCCAGTCAGTCTCATCAGCTTGTGATCCTGCCATGGTTAGCAGCAATATATACACACAAGAATATGATCCTACAGACTACTAACAAGAGGTGGTGGTGGGTGTCACAAATCTGTCAAGCAAATCTCAAATTCTTACCAGTTCTTACCCAACAGCAGGCGGTGATCGGCAACCGTCATAGTCAAAACTCTCAAAGCTTGGATAGAGCGATTACCAGGGAGAGTCAAACGCACGACATAGATGTATGTGGAGCTGGGAAGGCTTATAATATGGTAGCAAAAAGGGTCAGCAATAATCAATTCAAAGATGCAAAGTTGAATAAACGCTCAACGACGGTACTGTGCTGGTCCTAGGCTAGACCGTGCTAGAGACGCGAGCCTAGAACACTAACAAAATCACGGCGCTGCACGTAAACAAGGGAAAAGCACACGCTGGAACTTTTTTCGCTCTATTTTTTTGGCGCTCCTCTTTTTTTGCGCTCTTTTATTTTTGCAAAAAATCACTATAATGGCGAGTGTCTCAAAACTCTTCCCTCGTCAAACTGACAGGATGGGCACGGAATTTTTTTGACTTTTTTCCGGAAATCAGGGCAGCGACGACGAAAAAGTGCGACAAAAAATCACTATGATGGCACGTGGCTCAAAAGACTTAGAAAAGCCTAAAAGTAGGACAGGGAAAAATATTTTTGCCTGTGAAAATTTTGGCCTAAAAACAGCCCGGGGGTCTCCAGACTCTTTTTTTCACACTTTTTTTTCTTTTTCTTTCACTTTTTTTCTCTGATTTTTTTTACTTTTTTTCTCTCATTTTTTTCTCTGTCTTTTTTCTCTCTCCCTCTTTCCAAAATAAACTAGATAAGATGCAAATTGGATCAAGCGAAGATGTGAACGATCTCAATTATGATTATGACAATGAACGGTGGGTAGCACGTGGTGCAAATTGATGGATGGGTGGTGGATAGCAAAAGGGATAACGATGCAGCGGCGGCGTGACTAATGTGAACAGAACTTGAAACTCTAAACGAACTAGACACTAAGACCAGCAACTCGACACGACGATGCAACCGATAATTCAACTATGCAAGCAATGAAAGGAAATTGCAAAGGCTCAGACTAGCTTGGACAAAGGATGAATAGATCTAACTTTTTTGTGGCTTTTTCTTGGACAATAGGTAAGAAAATAAATCCAATCTAGGAAAAATTGGAAATTCTCACCGAGCAACCTGAAATCTGATACCACTTGATAGAGGAGGGGTCCGAAACCAACCCTAACTCTTGTTTCCCCACACATACAGACTCTAAAAACAGCCTATACTTAAGTATTTCGAAAATACATGGGCCTGGCCCAATAATAAGGTGACGCGGCACCTAGAATAGCCTCTGGACGAAATTTATGAAGTGGCATCTTGTATATTTCGTCCAAGGCTTCATGCACTCCTTATGGTGGCTTCAAAGTCCTGAAATCATCACTTGTAACTCCGTTCTTGATCCCCTTGCGCATGCCATCATCTCCATGCTTGAACTTGCTCCAAGGTTCATCTTTCTTGTCCAAACTAGGCCCTTCATTTGTAAGCAAAAAAATGTATCCAATTTAGGCAGCATCATATTCTCATGAACATTAGAATCGTTACCATGAAACGAAAGTACCTGATAATTCAATTGGCGTGCGCGAGCTCTAGTAATTGGTCCAGTATGTATAGCAGCAGGGGTTGTGGGTGTAACAATGGTATTGATGTCCTCATCAGACAGTACACACACGGTCGCCGGAATTTATGAGTGATGTAGTTTGAATTACACACAATTCCCGCGGCAAATCCGTGTGTGAACATAATAGCCAAAATCCGTGTGTGAACATAATAGCTGACGGTTTCCAATGCAGAACCGTGTCTGATTAATGATCCCTGCCATTCACCTACCAAACCTTGAGCCGCAAGATAGACTGCCAATCGTGTGGGGGCCAGTTGTCTTGCCAGATCTTTACAGTTTCTTTTTTGAACACCAGATATTTGCATCGTCTGATGATTTTTTAACTCGCACACAAGTACACAAAAATATGATTTTTCAAACCGTTTTGGTTAGGCGTTACATGTAGATGTAGTTCAAATTTGAATTACGGTCATTAAATGGTTAGAAAATCACTTAAATGTCTTTGAAAGGTCAAATGACCCCTAGAATTTTCCAAATTTTCACATTACAGTAGTAGTAGTGCACGTTAGACGTTGAAAAAATTTCAAGGCTGTAAGAGGAAGCTATCTTCCGTTCGTCATCAAACATGCATTGTTCCCTCTCGGAACCATGACCTTCTAGAGAGTTGCTCCGGTTTGTGAGGGGTGTGTGTCCAAACTTTCATCAAACATGCCAATTTCTTTACCACATCATCTTGGTGGCATGACATTAAATCAAGCAAGGTTTCATGTTTTTCTGATCATTTTTTATTTTTTGGAATTAAAATGCCATGGCATGTACTCCATGCATGTGCCCATGCCTTGACACCAATATGTTTGAATATTCCTTTGAATTTACTGCACATAGAATTAACTCGCACACAAGTACACAAAAATATGATTTTTCAAACCGTTATGGTTAGGCGTTGCATGTAGATGTAGTTCAAATTTAAATTACGGCCATTAAATGGTTAGAAAATCACTTAAATGTCTTTAAAAGGTCAAATGACCCCTGAAATTTACCAAATTTTCACATGACAGTTGTATTAGTGCACGTTAAACGTAGGAAAAAATTTGAAGGCCGTAAGAGGAAGCTATCTCCCGTTCATCATCAAACATGCATTGTTCACTCTCGGAACCACGAACCTTCTAGCGAGTTGCTCCGGTTTGTGAGGGGTGCGTGTCCAAACGTTCGTCAAACATGCCAATTTCTTTACCACATCATCTTGGTGGCATGACATTACATCAACTAAGGTTTCATGTGTTTCTCATCATTTTTCTATTTTTTGAATTAAAATGCCATGTCACTCCATGCATACATATGCATGTGTCCGTGTCATGAGACCAATATGTTTGAAAATTCCTTCTAATTTATTGCACATGGAATTAACTCACACACAAGTACACATATATGATTTTTCAAAACGTTTTGGTTAGATGTTGCATGTAGATGTAGTTCAAATTTGAATTACGGTCATTAAATGGTTATTAAGTCACTTGAATGTCTTTAATAGGTCAAATGACCCCTAGAATTTTCCAAAATTTTCACATTACTGTTGTAGTAGTGCACATTAGACATTGAAAAAATTTCAAGGCCGGAAGAAGAAGCTATCTCCCGTTCGTCATCAAACATGCATTGTTCCCTCTCGGAACCACGAACCTTCTAGCGAGTTGCTCCAGTTTGTGAGGGTGTGTGTCCAAACTTTCGTCAAACATGCCAATTTCTTTACCACATCATCTCGGTGGCATGACATTAAATCAAGCAAGGTTTCATGTTTTTCTGATCATTTTTTAATTGTTTGGAATTAAAATGCCATGGCATGTACTCCATGCATGTGCACATGCCTTGACACCAATATGTTTGAAAATTCCTTCGAATTTACTGCACATGGAATTAACTCCCACACAAGTACACAAAAATTTGATTTTTCAAACCGTTATGGTTAGGCGTTGCATGTAGATGTAGTTCAAATTTGAATTACGGTCATTAAATGGTTAGAAAATCACTTAAATGTCTTTAAAAGGTTAAATGACCCCTGAAATTTACCAAATTTTCACATGACAGTTGTATTAGTGCACGTTAAACGTAGGAAAAAATTTGAAGGCCATAAGAGGAAGCTATCTCCCGTTCGTCATCAAACATGCATTGTTCCCTCTCGTAACCATGAACCTTCTAGCGAGTTGCTCCGGTTTGTGAGGGGCGCATGTCCAAACGTTCGTCAAACATGCCAATTTCTTTACCACATCATCTTGGTGGCATGACATTACATCAACCAACGTTTCATGTGTTTCTCATCATTTTTCTATTTTTTGAATTAAAATGCCATGTCACTCCATGCATACATATGCATGTGTCCGTGTCGTGAGACCAATATGTTCGAAAATTCCTTCTAATTACTGCACATGGATTTAACTCGCACACAAGTACACATATATGATTTTTCAAAATGTTTTGGTTAGGCGTTGCATGTAGATGTAGTTCAAATTTGAATTACAGTCATTAAATGGTTAGAAAATCACTTAAATGTCTTTAAAAGGTCAAATGACCCCTAGAATTTTCTAAAATTTCACATTACAGTTGTAGTAGTGCACGTTAGACGTAGAAAAAATTTGAAGGCCGTAAGAGGAAGCTATCTCCCGTTCGTCATGAAACATGCATTGTTCCTCTCGGAACCACGAACCTTCTAGCGAGTTGCTCCGGTCTGTGAGGGGTGTGTGTCCAAACTTTCGTCAAACATGCCAATTTCTTTACCATATCATCTTGGTGGCATGACATTACATCAACCAAGGTTTCATGTGTTTCTGATTTTTTTGGAATTAAAATGCCATGCCACTCCATGCATACGAATTCATGCATATGTGTCCATGTCGTGATACAAATATGTTTCAAAATTCCTTCTATTTTACTACACAAGGAATTAACTCGCACACAAGTACACAAATATAATTTTTCAAACCGTTTAGGTTACGCGTTGCATGTAGATGTAGTTGAAATTTGAATTATGGTCATTAAATGGCTAGAAAATAACTTAAATGTCTTTAAAAGGTCAAATGACCCCTAGAATTTTCAAAAATTTCACAATACAATTGTAGTAGTGCACGTTAGACGTAGAAAAAAAATTGAAGGCCGTAAGAGGAAGCTATCTCCGGTTCGTCATCAAACATGCATTGTTCCCTCTCGGAACCACAAGCCTTCTAGTGAGTTGCTCCAGTTTGTGAGGGGTGTGTGTCCAAACTTTGGTCAAACATGCCAATTTTTTTACCACATCATCTTGGTGGCACGACATTACATCAACCAAGGTTTCATGTGTTTCTGATTTTTATTTTATTTTTTGGAATTAAAATGCCATGTCACTCCATACTTAATTGTGTCATAGCCGTTAGACCAATATGTTTGAAAATTCCTTCCAATTTACTGCACATGGAATTAAATCGCACACAAGTACACGAAATATGAGTTTTGAAACCATTATGGTTAGCTGTTGCATGTACATGTAGTTCAAATTTCAATTACGGTCATTAAATGGCTAGAAAATCACTTAAATGTCTTAGAATATCAAATGACCCCTGAAAATTTCCAAAATTTGACATGACAGTTGTATTAGTACTACAAAATTTCCCGTTCATTTGAAACACAATCCGTTAGCACCTTATTCCAAATTCGTCTTTCACAGCTAATAAAAAATACCTACAACATCACACAGAGTTGTTTTCAAGGAACCGTTTGCGGTGAAAATATCTAGGTCTATTTAAGTCTCCCTCCTTAAGCTTCGTCGGCTCGTCTGCTCTAGTGTCGGCAACCCCCGAATCCATGAATCTCGATCCCCATTCCCGCACCCCTTCTTGCAAAGATGACGTCGTGGAAACGCTTTGTGAAGGCCCGTACGATGGCCGCGTCCCCCTCGAGCGCCGCCGCCTGCGCCGAGAGCGTTGCCGCATCCGCATTGAGCGTGGCCGCTTCCGCCGAGAGGGCGTCTGCGGCAGCCGACGGAGCAGCTGCAGCTGCTGCTGCGACGGCGGCTGCAAACACCGAGAGCGCTCGAGCTGCCGTTTGTGCCGCTGATGCCACCCTGGCCCGGGTCGAGGCCATCCACGCAAAGATCGAGGATGCACACGCCAAGATGTTCCAGGCCACCTCGGACTCTAGCATGCAACCCATGTCTGAAAAGGCAGCGGCGGCCATGGAGCACTTTCTTCCTCATGAGGTCGCCGAGTGGAAGCTGGAGATGCAGGAGGCGGCAGAGATCGAGGAGCGCCGGGAGGAGGAGTTGCGCATGGTTGAGGTCGAGGTAGAGAAGAGTCTGTCCGTCGAGGAATCGGCGGTGGAGTACCAACGCGAGCTCTGGTGCAGTCACTACTACGAGTACTACAACCTTGAGGGCGGCGCCAAGGACGAGGATGAGGACGAGAATGCGATCGACTTCAGCAGGGGGAACGCGGAGTCCACCAACGGCGGCATGTCGCTAGGACGAGTCATCGACGTCTCATCTCACACCGGCGATGCATAGGCCGGCGCGGCGGCGAATTTTTAATTATGCGTACTTAGGCTTTGTTTTTACTTTTTAATGCTGGTCTTTTGTTAGAGCAATGTTTAGGTCAACTGGCTCTGTGTAATTACTAAAATTGCTCGATTCAGTAAGTGTGGTCTGTTTGTTGTATGCTCTTTTATGTTTGCAAATTAGCAAGCGATGTTAAATTATGCAATGACGTACCCGGGGAAATTTCCACCAAAATTTGAATTATGAAACTCATCCCATGCGCGTAAAGCAGAAGAATCGTTTGCGATGCACACAATCGTTCAAAGTGAATGGTCCGGAGGCACCGCGCGCAAAGTTTCCCTCCGCATTTCCAAAATTTTGGCCTACCACCAAAATATATACCCCCTTCCCCCCTTCCCCACCCCCTTTTCTCCCCGACCACAAGTCATATTTTCTTTGTTTCCTCCTTTCTTCCTTCCTTGCTAAGATATAGCCGCTTCCTCGCTCTCGCCGTCTCGCATCCTACCACCGGGGTCGCCATGGTCTTCTTCAAAGACATCTCCAGCGGTTCCTCCTCCGGCGACTACTCCTTCACCACCAGGGTATGCCTCTCTTCTCTCTCTCAGGCTATGACTTGGAATGAAGGATTTTTACCCGAAGGTCGATTTAAGTCGTTTCTTCCTCTTGTAGCTCCCTAAGACCATCAGTGGCAATGAATGGAGTGGGGTGGCTGAAGATCTATCTGCTCGTTGTCACCATCAATCTCCATGCGTGAAGCTACTTGTGTTTGATTCTGTGGACACTGGGAGGAAGTTTCTGACATGTGCGGAGAAGGTTAGACCCTCTTCTGTTGTTACAAATCATTTGTTAGATGTGATTCAGACACTGTCACGGTCCCAACCCATTCAAACCACACCTTCAACCAAATGCATCCTAAGACAGTGTCACAGTTTATACCTAGTATCTTAAATTGTTGCCATCTCACCAGCGGTGCCATTAGAAAATTATTTGGCACCACTTCAGCAGTTTGTGCAGCCAACTTTGGTCCACACATCCAAGCAGATAAGCAGTAAAAATACTAAATCTTTATGGCATGAAGGAACTAGGTATCGGAGCAACTACGTGCTCCAAAGTCCGGGTCCCTGATTTTTTTTCCGCTGCATCGGCTCGCCAGTTCAGGGCACCGGTGCGAGATGTAGCAACAGTTGTCTTTACACCAATTTTGGCATACATAGTGGACGGCCTTAGTGCTATTAGTTCTATGTTACTAAATTTGTGCATGTACACACCTGTTAGTATCAATTTGCTACCATCCAAACACTATCGCTATGCTGTTGCAGTTATATTTACCTTCCTCATAAAATGTTCAATTTGTTATTTATTGTACATGAGTAAGAACTTGTAGCGTCGTTGTAGTTAATTATAGCTTCTGATGTTCCAGAATTTGGTTGTTGTCTCGATACCAATTATTTCATTTGCACATTGATCTTTTTGAGAAGATATGTCATAATTAACATGTTTCTTCAGTTTTTCAAAATAAGCATTGGAGATTTTCTATGTTGCTATAAACCCATTTCCCCTACAATTGTTACTGATCTAGTTTTAAATATTGTAGGATGAACGGAAGTGTTCTTACTTGGAGTGGGTTGATCAAGAGTGGCCACAGTCTTTGAAGATGTGCCTAACGAAGCTCTGGAGCATGTATGAGGAAGTGAACACAACTAGGCTTAGAGAAAGTCTTGTCAACGCTGAAGCATATTTCAAGATGCTGGATAAAAAGTTGAAGGTGGAGAATGAGCTCAGATTTAAAAAAAGACTTTCCTAAGATGGTGTTGGTGAAGGAGGAGGCACTTTCCCAGTTGGCCCGTGCAAAATGGGTTCTTGCTGAACTGAAAGCAGAGGTGGATAAGAAGAGCCTGGATGATCTCGATTAGGAAATGAATATACTGTTCTTATGAAGTTGAACTAGCTATATGTTGTACTGTGTTGTTTTCGTGTAGCTACCATACTGTGATGTTATAATATATTTATGTGCCTGATATGAAATTGGCAAACAACTGTTCGATATGAAATGTGAATTTGCGTAATACTGGAATTATTAATTGTAAACTAATAAACCTACTAAATGTGTCATGGACCTTTGCAAACGGTTCTAGTAGTAAAAGCGGTTGCGATGGATAGCCCAATGCCACAAAGTCTTCTTCATCAAATCGTGTGTGATATAGTTGATAAAAGCAAACAGTTAACCAAGGAAGACCGTGTGTGATAGTTACAACTTTCACACATGAGCCTACACATAAAACTGTGTGGTATTTACGTCCGAACGGAAACATTTTCCCTGGATTGACTGTGTGGGATGTACATAAGAACGGAAACATATTCCTTGGATTGACTATGTGTGATATACATACGAACAGAAATGTTTTTCTGGGATTCACCGTGTGGGGTGTACATACCTACGGAAATGATTTTCTCGGATTACCGTGTGGGATATATGTACATACGGAAATGATTTCTGGGATTCACCATGTGGGATGTACATACCTACGGAAATGATTTATGGGATTCACTGTGTGGGATGTACATACCTACGGAAATGATTTCTAGGATTCACCGTGTGGGATGTACATACCTACGGAAATGATTGGGTTTCGATGCCTCACCCAATCACACACGGCCCCAGCCTAGGTCCCAGGAGGGCCTATCCCCAATGATTTCTGGTTCATGTGGGAAGGATACCCTCTCGCACACACTCATTTGGCGACGGTTCCAAATGCCGTCGCGGAAAGGGGTAAAAACCGTTTGTTTAGGACCGACGCGCACCAGTGATGTCGTCCCAGTCAACTTCAGTGTCATCAATAATAGTCGAGTTCTTATAGAATAACAAACGAGTAGTGTGCTGAACTTTGAAATAACCTACACGTGCCACTAATTATAAGAAATATTAGTTAGAAGTAGCATCTCCGTGAGAGAAGGGAATCGCAAATCGTTGCTATTTAGAAAGTCAAATTGTGATTAGTTAGACAAAACAGGTGGATTAAGAAGTAATCGAGGCAACATGCAAGAACCAGATACAAAAATAACATGGATGAACTACTAGAACGACATCGGGGTGGAAGATCACAGTGAAGATAAGACCAGGTTCTGCTATTTCCATCAATATTCATGCGCCAACTTTCAGTCTGTAACACTTGAGAAAGTTTATCCAAGTTTGGCCATAAAAAAAGTAGCGATCTTCTTGGTTCATGAACTTATATCCATGGCTTGTCTTTAATGTGACCATTAAACTGGTGTATTCAGTTATCGCAAGGCTGGCCATCTTGAGTACATGTGTTCTGGCAGAGCAAGGAATGCACTGCAGGGAAAATAATATGAGAACACAATGTATTCGCTATCCAAATCTACAAATAATTTCCTATTTCATGTCAGTGTTAACCATGATACGTACCTTTTATCCAAATATAGCAATCCAAATTTTCAAATTAGTCGACAATATGTTCAGAAAAACCCACCCTCCCGGATAGAAAAGAGGATTCTAGGAACATACTGTGCGTGTTTTAAAATCCTATGTTAGGATGAGAAGGAACAAGTGTGGCGTCTCACCGAGGGCGCATAAACATGTAGGATCCTCGCACTTTGGGCACTGCAAATGAAACACACTAGATTCAGTAGGAAGAAAAATGCATCAACGGCGGCGGCTGCCATCCTAGGATTACTCGCGACCAAGGGACTAGGATTTATCACGGACGGATGAAGAATTTGTACCTGGTTCTCCATGATAAAGCCCTACACAATCGCCGAGAGTAGGTTTTCTCTGAACAAGCAGACGAGGGGGAAGGGGATTCAGGCCCGATGAAATATTGTTGCTTCGTCCGTCCAACTTACTGCTACTGCTGGAAAGGTGTTTTATTTTGTGATTTGACGGCTCATTGGGCATTACTGTGGCTCTATGACCGGGGTGAGTCTACCGTGCAGTTGGGCACTCTAATTTGGTGCATGGCACATGGACCCCGTTGTCAGATGCCCTGCATATCAGCGAAAGGAAGTAGAAAGGCAGGAGTAACTAGTTACACATAAATATATTTTTGATACATAGATACTCCCTCTGTAAAGAAATATAAAAATATTTTGTATCACAACTTTATACATAAGAAAAATCAAGGGGAATATATATAACATAATATGCGGGTTCAGATGAGAATATAATACTCAAATAGGTTGACGGTTCTGGACTTTGGGCCATAGGCCAGTGGGCCTGCATGTTTGGGGGCCCATGTGTTCTAACTCAGCGCATTTCATATTGCAAGCGATCGGTACGACCCTGGTTTTAGATGCTGTCGCAAGGCGAATACAAAAAATTAAATAAAGCACGACAATTGTTAGAATGAAATCAAACAGAAGTTCCTAACCAATAATTGATGACCCACAAGTATAGCGGATCACTTGTAGCTCTTTTCGATAAGTAAGAGTGTCTAACCCAATGAGGAGCAGAAGGAAATAACAAGTGGTTTTTGGCAAGGTAATGTCTGCAAGTGCTAAAATTGTAAGTAACAGAGTAGTTTGATAGCAAGATAATTTGTAACGAGCAAGTAATGATAATAGTAGCGAAGGTGCAGCAAGGTAGCCCAATCCTTTTGAGGCAAAGGATAGGCCAAAACGTCTCTCATGATAAGCAAAGCGTTCTTGAGGGTACACAGGATTTTCATCTAGTCACTTTCACCATGTTGGTTTGATTCGTGTTCGGTACTTTGATAATTTGATATGTGGGTGGACCGGTGCTTAGGTGATGTTCTTACTTGAACAAACCTCCTACTTATGATTAACCCTCCCGCAAGCATCCGCAACTACGAGAAAAGTATTAAGAATAAATTCTAACCATAGCATTAAACTTTTGGATCCAATCGGTCCCTTACGGAATAGCGCATGAACTGGGTTTAAGCTTTTGTCACTCTCGCAACCCATCATCTAATTGCTACTCCACAATGCATTCCCTTAGGCCCAAATATGGTGAAGTGTCATGTAGTCGACGTTCACATGACACTACTAAGGGAATCACAACATACATACTATCAAAATATCAAACACATATCAAGTTCATATGATTACTTGCAACATGATTTCTCCCGTGACCTCAAGAACAAAACTAACTACTCACAATCGATAATCATGCTCAAGATCATAGGGGTATTAAATAGCATATTGGATCTGAACATATAATCTTCCACCAAATAAACCATATAGTAATCAACTACAAGATGTAACCAACACTACTAGTCACCCACAAGCACCAATCTAAAGTTCTGGTAACAAGATTGAACACAAGAGGTGAACTAGGGTTTGAGATGAGATGGTGCTGTTGATGAAGATTGCCCTCACCGAGACGGGAGAGTTGTTGGTGATGATGCGGACGATGATTTCCCCCTCTGGGAGGGAAGTTCCCCCGGCAGAATCGCTCCGCCGGAGGGCAAAAGTGCTCCTGCCCAACTTCCGCCTCGAGACGGCGGCGCTCTGTCCCGAAAGTCCTCTCCTTATTTTTTTTCTAGGTCAAAATGACTTATATACCAGAAGATGGGCACCGGAGGTGGGCCTGGGTGAGCACAACCCACCAGGGCACGCCTGGGCTCCCTGGCGCGCCCAGGTGGGTTGTGCCACCTAGTGGGCTGATAACCCACAAGTATAGGGGATCGCAACAGTTTTCGAGGGTAGAGTATTCAACCCAAATTTATTGATTCGACACAAGGGGATCCAAAGAATATTCTCAACTATTAGCAGCTGAGTTGTCAATTCAACCACACCTAGAAACTTAATATCTGCAGCAAAGTGTTTAGTAGCAAAGTAATATGATAGTAATGGTAGCGGTAGCAAATGGTAATGATAGCAAAAGTAATGTTTTTGGTATTTTGTAGTGATGATAGCAATAGCAACGGAAAGTAAATAAGCGGAAAACAATATATGGAAAGCTCGTAGGCAATGGATCGGTGATGGAGAATTATGCCGGATGCGGTTCATCATATAACAGTCATAACCTAGGGTGACACAGAACTAGCTCCAATTCATCAATGTAATGTAGGCATGTATTCCGAATATAGTCATACGTGCTTATGGAAAAGAACTTGCATGACATCTTTTGTCCTACCCTCTAATACGTCTCCAACGTATCTATAATTTTTGATTGCTCCATGCTATATTATCTACTGTTTTAGGAAATATTGGGCTTTATTATCCACTTTTATATTATTTTTGGGACTAACCTATTGACCGGAGGCCCAGCCCAGATTTGCTGTTTTATGCCTATTTCAGTGTTTCGAAGAAAAGGAATATCAGACAGAGTCGAAACAGAACGAAATCAATTGGAGAAGTTATTTTTGGAAGGAAACACACCTGATGGACTTGGACCCCACATCAGGGGAGACATGAGGTGCTCACGAGGGTGGGGGCGCCCCCCCTAGGGCACGCCCCCTGTCTCGTGGGACCCCCGTGGCTCCTCTGACGTCCTCCCTGCACCCATATATACCCACGTGACCTAAAACTTCTAGAACGCAAGATAGATCGGGAGTTCCGCCACCAGAAGCCTCCGTAGCCACCACAATTCAATCGGGACCCTGTTCCGGCACCCTGCCGGAGGGGGGGGGAACCCTCACCGGTGGCCATCTTCATCATCCCAGCGCTCTCCATGACGAGGAGGGAGTAGTTCTCCCTCGGGGCTGAGGGTATGTACCAGTAGCTATGTGTTTGATCTCTCTCTCTCGTGTTCTTGAGATGATACGATCTTGATGTATCGCGAGCTTTGCTATTATATTTGGATCCTATGATGTTTGTTCCCCCCTCTACTCTCTTGTAATGAATCGAGTTTCCCCTTTGGAGTAATCTTATCGGATTGAGTCCTTAAAGATTTGAGAACACTTGATGTATGTCTTGCCGTGGATATCTGTGGTGACAATGGGATATCGCGTGCCACTTGATGTATGTTAAGGTGACCAACTTGCGGGTTCATGAACATATGCATAGGGGTTGGCACACGTTTTCGTCGTGATTCTTTGGTAGATCTTTGGGGCACTCTTTGAGGTCCTTTGTGTTGGTTGAATAGATGAATTGAGATTGTGCGATGCATATCGTATAATCATGCCCACGGATACTTGAGGTGACAATGGAGTATCTAGGTGACATTAGGGTTTGGTTGATTTGTATCTTAAGGTGTTATTCTAGTACGAACTCTAGGGCTGTTTGTGACACCTATAGGAATAGCCCAACGGATTGATTGGAAAGAATAACTTTGAGGTGGTTTCGTACCCTACCATAATCTCTTCGTTCGTTCTCCGCTATTAGTGACTTTGGAGTGACTCTTTGTTGCATGTTGAGGGATAGTTATGTGATCCAATTATGTTAGTATTGTTGAGGGAACTTACACTAGAGAAAGTATGAACCCTAGGCCTTGTTTACCATCATTGCAATACCATTTACGCTCACTTTTATCACTTGCTACCTTGCTGTTTTTATTATTTCAGATTACAAAAACTATTATCTACTATCCATATTGCACTTGTATCACCATCTCTTCGCCGAACTAGTGCACCTATACAATTTACCATTGTATTGGGTGTGTTGGGGACACAAGAGACTCTTTGTTATTTGGTTGCAGGGTTGCTTGAGAGAGACCATATTCATCCTACGCCTCCTACGGATTGATAAACCTTAGGTCATCCACTTGAGGGAAATTTACTACTGTCCTACAAACCTCTGCACTTGGAGGCCCAACAACGTCTACAAGAAGAAGGTTGTGTAGTAGACATCAAGCTCTTTTCTGGCGCCGTTGCCGGAGAGGTGAGTGCTTGAAGGTATATCTTTAGATCTTGCAATCGAGTCTTTTAGTTTCTTGTTTTATCACTAGTTTGGTTTATAAAAGAAAATTACAAAAAAAATGGAATTAAGTTTGTCTCATACGCTTCACCTTTTTAATATCTTTCGTGAGTATGATGGAAAGAATAATTGTGCTCAAGTGCTAGAAGAAGAAATCTATAAAATGTTTGGCACTAAATATTTGAATGATGAGCATGATTGCAATGTTGTTAGTATGAATTCCTTGAATATCCATGATGCTAATGATATGCAAAGCCACAAGCTTGGGGAAGCTATGTTTGATGAAGATGATATTTTTTGTCCCCCAAGTTTTGATGAGCAAATTTATTATGATGAAAGCATGCCTCCTATCTATGATGATTATTGTGATGACACGTATGCTTTAAAGAATAATGATAACCATGAAACTTGTCATCTTGATCTTAATTTTCAATCACATGATAGTTATTTTGTTGAGTTTGCTCCCACTATTATTCATGAGAAGAATTTTGCTTGTGTGGAGAGTAGTAAATTTTGCATGCTTGTAGATCAGGAAAAGAATGCTTTAGGTGCTGGTTATATTGCTGAATTCATTCATGATGCTACTGAAAATTATTATGAGGGAGGAATATATGCTTGTAGGAATTGCAATAATATCAAGTTTCCTCTCTGTGTGCTTAAAATTTTGAAGTTATGCTTGTTTTACCTTCCTATGCAAGTTGATTATTGTTCCCACAAGTTGTTTGCTCACAAAATCCCTATGCATACTAAGTATGTTAGACTTAAATGTGCTAGTCATATTCTTCATGATGCTCTCTTTATGTTTCAATCCTTATCTTTTATGTGAGCATCATTGACATCATCATGCCTAGCTAGGGGCGTTAAACGATAGCGCTTGTTGGGAGGCAACCCAATTTTATTTTTGTTCCTTGCTTTTTGTTACTGTTTAGTAATAAATAATTCATCTAGCCTCTGTTTAGATGTGGTTTTATGTATTCAATTAGTGTTTGTGCCAAGTAGAACCTTTGGGAAGACTTTGGGAAAGTCTTGTTGATCATGCTGTCAAAAACAGAAACTTTAGCGCTCACGAGAATTGCTGCCATTTTTATTTGGAGAGTGATATTTAGTTAATTCTTTTTGAAGATGATTAATAGATAAATTCCTCAGGTCCATAAGTTTATTTTAGAATTTTATAAGTTCCATAAGTATAAGTTTGATCCACATTACTACAGACTGTTCTGTTTTTGACAGATTCTGTTTTCTATGTGTTGTTTGCTTATTTTGATGAATCTATGGATAGTAAAATAGTTTATAAACCATAGGTAAGTTGTAATACAGTAATTTTAACACCAATATAAATAAATAATGAGTTCATTACAGTACCTTGAAGTGGTGATTTATTTTCTTATACTAACGGAGCTTACGAGTTTTCTGTTAAGTTTTGTGTTGTGAAGCTTTCAAGTTTTGGGTAAGGATTCGATGGACTATGGAATAAGGAGTGGCAAGAGCCTAAGCTTGGGGATTCACAAGGCACCCCAAGGTAATATTCAAGGATATCCAAGAGCCTAATCTTGGGGATGCCCCGGAAGGCATCCCCTCCTTCGTCTTCGTTCATCGGTAACTTGACTTGGAGCTATATTTTTATTCACCAACATGATATGTGTTTTGCTTGGAGCGTCAATTTATTTTGTTAGGATTTTATTGCTGTTATTTAGAACAATTTTTTTCATATTTTATTTGAATAAAAGTGGCATTGATAGCCTCTACTATGCCTATGTTACAAGTATACATGTTGCTGTTTGAAAACAGAAAGTTTACCGCTGTTGCAATAATTCCCTAGAAAATTCAGAATGTGATAAAATGTTGAAACCTTTTGCATATTAAGCTCAGATAAATTTACTACAGTGGGAATTTTATTTCATAATTTTTGGAGCTAGGGAAGTATGGATGTTGCAGCATTCTTTACAGACTATCCTGTTTAGGCAGATTGCTGTTATGTTTGCATTGTTTGCATATGTTTGCTTCTTTAATGATTCTATTTGAGGATAGGACTATTAAATATGAAGAGGCATTTAGTATGCAATGTTTAATAATAATTTTAGTGATTTGCTACAGTAGAGTATGATAAGGTTTTTGCAATGGTTTATACTAACTTATCTCACGAGTCCTTGTTGAGTTTTGTGTGGATGAAGCTTTTGAGATTTAGGGAGACCGTGATATGAGAGGAATTAAGGAGACACAAAAGCTAAAGCTTGGGGATGCCCAAAGCACCCCAAGATAATATTTCAAGAAGTCTCAAGTATCTAAGCTTGGGGATGCCCCGGTTGGCATCCCACCTTTCTTCTTCAACAATTATCGGTTAGTTTCGGTTGATCCTAAGTTTTTGCTTCTTCACACGATGTTTGCTATTCTTAGATGTCATTTTATTTTGCTTTGCTTTCTGTTTGAATAGAGTACCAAGATCTGAAATTATTAAATGTTAGAGAGTCTTCACATAGTTGCATAATTATTCGACTACTCATTGATCTTCACTTATATCTTTCGAGGTAGTTTGTCATTTGCTCTAGTGCTTCACTTATATCTTTTAGAGCATGGTCGTAGTTTTATTTTGAAGAAATAGATGAACTCTCATGCTTCACTTAGATTATTTTGAGAGTCTTAAATAGCATGGTAATTTGCTTAAAATCCTAATATGCTAGGTGCACAAGATTAATAATAAAATTCTCTTATGAGTGTGTTGAATACTGAGAGAAGTTTGATACTTGATAATTGTTTTGAGATATGAGGATGGTAATATTAGAGTCATGCTAGTTGAGTAGTTGTGAATTTGAGAAATACTTGTGTTGAAGTTTGTTATTCCCGTAGCATGCACGTATGGTGAACCGTTATGTTACGAAGTCGGAGCATGATTTATTTATTGATTGTCTTCCTTATGAGTGGCGGGCGGGGACGAGCGATGGTCTTTTCCTACCAATCTATTCCCCTAGGAGCATGCGTGTAGTACTTTGTTTCGATAACTAATAGATTTTTGCAATAAGTATGTGAGTTCTTTATGACTAATGTTGAGTCCATGGATTATACGCACTCTCACCCTTCCACCATTGCTAGCCTCTCTAGTACCGTGCAACTTTTGCCGGTACCATAAACCCACCATATACCTTCCTCAAAACAGCCACCATACCTACCTATTATGGAATTTCCATAGCTATTCCGAGATATATTACCATGCAACTTTCCACTGTTCCGTTATTATGACACGCTTCATCATTGTCATATTGCTTAGCATGATCATGTAGTTGACATTGTATTTGTGGCAAAGCCACCGTTCATAATTCTTTCATACTTGTCACTCTTGATTCATTGCATATCCCGGTACACCGCCGGAGGCATTCATATAGAGTCATCTTTGTTCTAGTATCGAGTTGTATCATTGAGTTGTAAATAAATAAAAGTGTGATGATCATCATTTAACAGAGCATTGTCCCAAATAAAAAAAGAGAAAGGCCAAATAAAAAAAGAAAGGCAAAAAAGGCCAAATAAAAAAAGGCCCAAAAAATAAAAAATAAATAAATAAAAGGGACAATGCTTCAAAGTAGCACCATGATATAGCAAGTCTCATATATTGTGCTTCAAAGTAGCACCATGTTCTTCATATAGAGAGTCTCATATGTTGTCACTTTCATATACTAGTGGGAATTTTACGTTATAGAACTTGGCTTGTATATTCCAATGATGCGCTTCCTCAAAAGATTGCCCTAGGTCTTCGTAAGCAAGCAAGTTGGGTGCACACCCACTAGTTTCTCTTGTTGAGCTTTCATACATTTATAGCTCTAGTGCATCCGTTGCATGGCAATCCCTACTCACTCACATTGATATCTATTGATGGGCATCTCCATAGCCAGTTGATACGCCTAGTCGATGTGAGACTATCTTCTCCCTTTTTGTCTTCTCCACAACCACCATTCTATTCCACCTATAGTGCTATATCCATGGCTCACGCTCATGTATTGCGTGAAGATTGAAAAAGTTTGAGAACATCAAAAGTATGAAACAATTGCTTGGCTTTTCGTCGGGGTTGTGCATGATTTAAATATTTTGTGTGGTGAAGATGGAGCATAGCCAGACTATATGATTTTGTAGGGATAACTTTCTTTGGCCATGTTATTTTGAGAAGACATGACTGCTTTGTTAGTATGCTTGAAGTATTATTGTTTCTATGTCAATATGAACTTTTGTCTTTAATCTTATGGACCTGAATATTCATGCCACGATTAAAAAGAATTACATTGAAATTATGCCAACTAGCATTCCACATCAAAAATTATCTTTTTATCATCTACCTACTCGAGGACGAGCAGGAATTAAGCTTGGGGATGCTTGATACGTCTCCAACATATCTATAATTTTGATTGCTCCATGCTATATTATCTACTGTTTTAGGCAATATTGGGCTTTATTATCCACTTTTATATTATTTTTGGGACTAACTATTAATCGAAGGCCCAACCCAGATTTGTTGTTTTATGCCTATTTAAGTGTTTCGAAGAAAAGGAATATCAGACGGAGTCGAAACGGAACGAAATCAACTGGAGAAGTTATTTTTGGAAGGAAACACACCTGATGGACTTGGACCCCATGTTAGGGGAGACACGAGGTGCTCACGAGGGTGGGGAGCGCCCCCGCCCCCCTATGGTGCACCCCCTGTCTCGTGGGACCCCCGTGGCTCCTCCGACGTCCTCCCTGCACCCATATATACCCACGTGACCTAAAACTTCCAGAACGCAAGATAGATCGGGAGTTCCGCTGCCAAAAGCCTCCGTAGCCACCAAAAGTCAATCGGGACCCTGTTCCGGCACCCTTCCGGAGGGGGGAACCCTCACCCGTGGCCATCTTCATCATCCCGGCGCTCTCCATGACGAGGAGGGAGTAGTTCTCCCTCGGGGCTGAGGGTATGTACCAGTAGCTATGTGTTTGATCTCTCTCTCTCGTGTTATTGAGATGATACGATCTTGATGTATCGCGAGCTTTGCTATTATATTTGGATCCTATGATGTTTCTTCCCCCCTCTACTCTCTTGTAATGAATCGAGTTTCCCCTTTGAAGTAATCTTATCGGATTGAGTCTTTAAAGATTTGAGAACACTTGATGTATGTCTTGCCGTGGATATCTGTGGTGACAATGGGATACCGCGTGCCACTTGATGTATGTTAAGGTGACCAACTTGCGGGTTCATGAACCTATGCATAGGGGTTGGCACACGTTTTCGTCGTGATTCTCCGGTAGATCTTTGGGGCATTCTTTGAGGTCCTTTGTGTTGGTTGAATAGATGAATTGAGATTGTGTGATGCATATCGTATAATCATGCCCACGGATACTTGAGGTGACAATGGAGTATCTAGGTGACACTAGGGTTTTGGTTGATTTGTATCTTAAGGTGTTATTCTAGTACAAACTCTAGGGCTGTTTGTGACACCTATAGGAATAGCCCAACGGATTGATTGGAAAGAATAACTTTGAGGTGGTTTCGTACCCTACCATAATCTCTTCGTTCATTCTCCGCTATTAGTGACTTTGGAGTGACTCTTTGTCGCATGTTGAGGGATAGTTATGTGATCCAATTATGTTAGTATTGTTGAGGGAACTTACACTAGCGAAAGTATGAACCCTAGGCCTTGTTTACCATCATTGCAATACCGTTTACGCTCACTTTTTATCACTTGCTACCTTGCTGTTTTTATTATTTCAGATTACAAAAACTATTATCTACTATCCATATTGCACTTGTATCACCATCTCTTCGCCGAAGTAGTGCACCTATACAATTTACCATTGTATTGGGTGTGTTGGGGACACAAGAGACTCTTTGTTATTTGGTTGCAGGGTTGCTTGAGAGAGACCGTCTTCATCCTATGCCTCCTACAGATTGATAAACCTTAGGTCATCCACTCGAGGGAAATTTGCTACTGTCCTACAAACCTCTGCACTTGGAGGCCCAAAAATATCTACAAGAAGAAGGTTGTGTAGTAGACATCACCCTCCCGTGGCAGCGGGGTCCTAATGGAAACTAAGGGATATTAAGGCCTCCTTTTAATAGAGTACCGGAACAAAGCATTAGCACATAGTGAATACATGAACTCCTCAAACTATGGTCATCACCGGTAAGTATCCCGATTATTGTCACTTCGGGGTTAACGGATCATAACACATAATAGGTGACTATAGACTTGCAAGATAGGATCAAGAACTCTCATATATTGATGAAAACATAAGAGGTTCAGATCTGAAATCATGGCACTCGGGCCCTAGTGACAAGCATTAAGCATAGCAAAGTCATAGCAACATCAATCTCAGAACATAGTGGATTCTAGGGATCAAACCCTAACAAAACTAACTCGATTACATGATAGATCTCATCCAACCCATCACCGTCCAGCAAGGCTACAATGGAATTACTCACGCACGGCGGTGAGCATCATGAAATTGGTGATGGAGGATGGTTGATGATGACGATGGCGACGGATTCCCCTCTCCGGAGCCCCAAAAGGACTCCAGATCAGCCCTCCCGAGAGGTTTTAGGGCTTGGCGGCGGCTCCATATCGTAAGACGCGATGATTTCTTCTCTCTGATTTTTTCTCCCCGGAAGCAAATATATAGAGTTGGATTTGAGGTCGGAGGAGCTCCAGGGGGCCCACGAGGTAGGGGGCCCACGAGGTAGGGGGCGCGCCCTAGGGGGGGAGGCGCGCCCCCACCCTCGTGGACACGTGGTGGGCCCCCTGGTCTTCATCTTTTGCAAGATTTTTTTATTATTTCCGAATAGATGTTCCGTGAAGTTTCAGGTCATTCCGAGAACTTTTGTTTCTGCACATAAATAACACCATAGCAATTCTGCTGAAAACAGCGTCAGTCCGGGTTAGTTCCATTCAAATCATGCAAGTTAGAATCCAAAACAAGGGCAAAAGTGTTTGGAAAAGTAGATACGACGGAGACGTATCGACTCCCCCAAGCTTAAACCTTTGCTTTTCCTCAAGCAATCCAGTTGATAAACTGAAAGTGATAAAGAAAAACCTTTTCAAACTCTGTTTGCTCTTGTTGTTGTAAATATGTAAAGCCAGCATTCAAGTTTTCAGCAAAGATTATGACTAACCACATTCACAATAACGCTTAGGTCTCAAGTTTACTCATATCAATGGCATAATCAACTAGCGAGCAATAATAATAAATCTCGGATGACAACACTTTATCAAAACAATCATAATATGATATAACAAGATGGTTTCTCGCTAGCCCTTTCTGAGACCGCAAAACCTAAATGCAGAGCACCTTTAAAGATCAAGGACTGACTAGACATTGTAATTCATGGTAAAATAGATCTAGTCAAGTCATACTCAATGTAAACTAACAATAATGAATGCAAATGATAGTGGTGCTCTCCAACTGGTGCTTTTTAATAAGAAGATGATGACTCAACATGAAAGTAAATAGATAAGCCCTTCGCAGAGGGAAGCAGGGATTTATAGAGGTGCCAGAGCTCGGTTTTGAAATAGAAATGAATAATATTTTGAGCGGTATACTTTCATTGTCAACATAACAACCAAGAGATGGCGATATCTTCCATGCTACACACATTATAGGCGGTTCCTAAACAGAATGGTAAAGTTTATACTCCCCCTCCACCAACAAGCATCAATCCATGGCTTGCTCGAAACAACGAGTGCCTCCAACTAACAAGAGTCCTGGGGGGGTTCTGTTTGCAATTATTTTGATTTGATTTGCATAAAGCATGAGACTGGGCATCTCGGTGACCAGCCACTTTCTCGTGAGTGAGGAGCGGAGTCCACTCCTCTTGAGAATAACCCGCCTAACATGGAAGATACGGACAGCCCTAGTTGATACATGAGCTATTCGAGCATACAAAACAGGATATTTATTGGAAGGTTTAGAGTTTGGCACATACAAATTTACTTGGAACGGTAGGTAGATATCGTATATAGGTAGGTACGGTGGACTCATATGGAACAACTTTGGGGTTTATGGAGTTGGATGCACAAGCAGTATTCCCGCTTAGTACAGGTGAAGGCTAGCAAAAGACTTGGAAGCGACCAGCTAGAGAGCGACAACAGTCATGAACATGCATTAAAATTAATCAACACCGAATGCAAGCATGAGTAGGATATAATCCACCATGAACATAAATATCGTGAAGGCTATGTTGATTTTGTTTCAACTACATGCGTGAACATGCGCCAAGTCAAGTCACTTAAATCATTCACAGGAGGATACCACCCTATCATACCACATCACAACCATTTTAATAGCATGTTGGCACGCAAGGTAAACCATTATAAGCTCCTAGCTAATCAAGCATGGCACAAGAAACTATGATCTCTAGTTGTCATTGCAAACATGTTTATTCATTGAATCAGGAACGATGAAGTAATCATATTTACAAAATCAAGAGAGGTCGAGTTCATACCAGCTATTCTCATCTTAGTCAGTCCATCATATATCGTCATAATTGCCTTTCACTTGCACGACCGAATAGTGTGAATAATAATAATAGTGCACGTGCATTGGACTAAGCTGGAATCTGCAAGCATTCAATAAACAGGAGAAGACAAGGCAATATGGGCTCTTTTGTCAGATCAACAATAATGCATATAAGAGCCACTTCAACAATTTAATCATGGTCTTCTCCTATCGACCCCCAAAGAAAAGAAAAGAAATAAAACTATTTACACGCTCCCAACAAGCAAAAGAAGAACAGGAAATCTTTTTGGGTTTTCTTTTTAATTACTGCTATAAGCATGGAAAGTAAACTAATTAAAAGCTACAACTATTTTTTGGTTTTTCTTAAGGTTTATTAAACACACAAGAAGAGAGCATAAAAAGGAAAATAAACTAGCATGGGTGATACAATGAAAAAGTATGAGCACTGACATTTAGCAATGAGTGTGTGAACATGAATGTAATGTCGGTGGGAAATATGTACTCCCCCAAGCTTAGGCTTTTGGCCTAAGTTGGTCTATGGCCACGGTTGGCCTTGCGGATATCCATAATAATAGTTGGGGTCGTACTGAGATGAAGAAGACTCTGATTGCCACTGGTTGGCAATCATTTCCGGATCCCAATGGTAATTAGACTGTCGTGGAGGATCAACTTGTGGTTCCGACTCTGGCTCTGTGGCTGATGTAGGGTTCCGGTAGGCATGAATAGCCTCTAACGGAACAAGGTACTGGCCTGAAGATAAATCAAACAAGGAAGGAGCAGGCAGGGTAATAGTCTCAGGATGATGTTTATGAAAGAACAATTTGTATCTAAGCTCCCCTTCCCTATTCTTAACAATAAAATCGTGTGCCACCATACTCTTATAATCTAAATAAACACGAGGCAACAATTTTTCTTCCTTCTCATAATGCCTAATAGGTATGTTAAAATGTGCAGCTAGGCGTGAAACATAGATGCCTCCAAAGATGGGGCCTTTGTACGGTTCAGACTTAACCGTTTAGCAATAATACCGCCCATACTAACAGAGTTATCACTGAATAACCTGTGGAACAAAATAATAATATCAGGGACACTAAGGTTTCCACAGTTTCCGCGACCAATTAAGCAATGACTAGCAAATATTGCAAAGTATCATAAAACAGGAAAATGTATGCTAGTGGTTCGTGCATCGGAAACCTTCCTTGTTTCCCACACAGTGATGGTATCAATAAACCCATCCACATTGCCGCGATGTGGTTCCTCTGTCGTGCCCTCGAAAGGGACTATAAAAACCCGACAAAAATCATAAAGTGACATCTCCTTATGCTCATCATATAAATAAAACTCCACTATAGGTGGTGAGCTCCTAGAATGGAAATGGAAGTTTTGCACAAAGATATTAGTGAGTAAGAGATATTGTTCGCGTTGGTCGTGGAGGAAGGCGGTGAGGCCTGCATTCTCAGCCAATTCATAAAAATCATCATAAATCCCGACTGCTCTCAAGAAATCATCGGATGGCCATTCACACGGCCGAACCTCCGCTGTGCGTGGCAGATTATACTTGGGCTTCTCTGCTTTTTCATTTTGCTTTTCTTTCGAGCTTCGGCTCGATGAGCCCCTCAAAAATCTCTTCATTAAATTCTGAAAAATTCTGAAATTTTTAGTAACTTCAAAATAAAAGTGAACCAAACTCAATAAAATTGATAGCAACTACTCCTACAAGTGCCTAGAGCCTATATCATACATCAAAACTACTTTTGACCATATAAATTTGACATGCAAGGTCAAGAACAGGGTCACCTAAGCAGCAAAAATTTGCAATGAATAAAGCACTAGAACAAAAACTAATTGGACCAATGGAGGAGTCACATACCAAGGAACAATCTCCCCAAGCAGTTTTGTGAGAGGTGCTTTGAGCAAGGAGATCGAAAATCACAGCAAAATGAGCTAGAACTCGTGCTTGAGCTGGATATTCGTGTATGTGGGAGGAAGAAGAAGTGTGTGGGTGCAGGAATAAGTGGAGGAGGGCCACCGTGGGCCCACGAGGCAGGGGGGCATGCCCAGGGGGTAGGGCGCGCAACTGACCCTCGTGGCTAGGTGCCATCTCCTCCCGTTGTGTTCTCAGTGCCAAATATTCTCAAATATTCTAGAAAAAATCATATTTAAATTTCATGGCATTTGGAGAACTTTTATTTTCGGGGTATTTTTATATTGCACAGATAAATCAGATAACAGACAGAAAAATACTATTTTTATTTTATTTAAAATAAATAACAGAAAGTAAGAGGAGGGTACAACAGGTTGTGCCTTCTAGTTTCATCCATCTCATGCTCATCAAAAGGAATCCACTAACAAGGTTGATCAAGTCTTGTTAACGAACTCATTTCGAATAACATGGAACCGGAGAAATTTCGAATAACACTATGTTACCTCAACGGGGATATGCACATCCCCAATAATAAGAATATCATATTTCTTCTTGACAGTAGGAAAAGGAAATTCAAAACCTCAAAATATAATCGATGGAAATTTTCCAATAGAGTTGATACTATGAACTTGAGGTTGTTTCCTCAAAAAGTGTACCGTATGCTCATTACCATTAACATGAAAAGTGACATTGCCTTTAGTGCAATCAATCACAGCCCCTGCAGTATTCAAAAAGGGTCTTCCAAGAATAATAGACAAACTATCGTTCGTATCAAGAATAACAAAGTCCGTTAAAATAGTAACGTTTGCAACTACAACAGGCACATCCTCACAAATACCGACAGGTATAGCAGTTGATTTATCAGCCATTTGCAAAGATATTTCAGTAGGTGTCAACTTATTCAAATCAAGTCTACGATATAAAGAGAGAGGCATAACACTAACACCGGCTCCAAGGTCACATAAAGCAGTTTTAACATAATTTCTTTTAATGGAGCATGGTATAGTAGGTACTCCTGGATCTCCAAGTTTCTTTGGTATTCCACCCTTAAAAGTATAATTAGCAAGCATGGTGGAAATTTCAGCTTCCGGTATATTTCTTTTATTAGTAACAATATCTTTCATGTACTTAGCATAAGGATTCATTTTAAGCACATCAGTTAATCGCATACGCAAAAAGATAGGTCTAATCATTTTAGCAAAGCGCTCAAAAGCCTCATCATCCTTTTTCTTGGATTGTTTGGGAGGAAAAGGCATGGGTTTCTAAACCCATGGTTCTCTTTCTTTACCATGTTTCCTAGCAACAAAGTCTTTCTTATCATAACATTGATTCTTTGATTGTGGGTTATCAAGATCAACAGCAGGTTCAATTTCTATATCATTATCATTACTAGGTTGAGCATCATCATGAACATTATCATTAACATTATCACTAGTTTCAGGTTCATTACCAAATTGTGTTTCAGCATCAGAAATAGAAATATCATTTGGATTCTCAGGTGTTTCAGTAACAGGTTCACTAGAAGCATGCAAAGTCCTATCATTTTTTTCTTTTTCTTAGAAGAACTAGGTGCATCTACATTAGTTCTTTGAGAATCTTGCTCAATTCTCTTAGGATGGCTGTCGGTGTCAAAACCGGCGGATCTCGGGTAGGGGGTCCCGAACTGTGCGTCTAGGCCGGATGGTAACAGGAGACAAGGGACACGAAGTTTTACCCGGGTTCGGGCCCTCTCGATGGAGGTAAAACCCTACGTCCTGCTTGATTAATATTGATGATATGGGTAGTACAAGAGTAGATCTACCACGAGATCAAGGAGGCTAAACCCTAGAAGCTAGCCTATGGTATGATTGTTGATGTGTATGTTGTCCTACGGACTAAAACCCTCTAGTTTATATAGACACCGGGTAGGGTTAGGGTTACATAGAGTCGGTTACAATGGTAGGAGATCTGCACATCCGTATCGCCAAGCTTGCCTTCCACGCCAAGGAAAGTCCCTCCCGGACATGGGACGAAGTCTTCAATCTTGTATCTTCATAGTCCAGGAGTCCGGCTGAAGGTATAGTCCGGCCATCTGGACACCCCCTAATCCAGGACTCCCTCAGTAGCCCCTGAACCAGGCTTCAATGACGACGAGTCCGGCGCGCATATTGTCTTTGGCATTGCAAGGCGGGTTCCTCCTCCAAGTACTTCATAGAAGATTTTGAACACAAAGATAGTGTCCGGATCTGAAAAATAAGTTTCCACATATTGCCATAGAGAGAATAATATTTACACAAATCTAATCTGCTGACGTATTCCGTAGTGTGACATCACACCACGGCCAAGCTTTTATTTGAACCGTTTTACTGTCCCATCGTAGCACGTTATGTGAGGAGGTTTCCTTGGCACGTCTTGTTAAAGCAGAGATTGTGTCCCCTTATCCCGGGATTCTCATCAATACGGGCGTGGGTAACCCAACCGCGCCATCGATTACGGCGCTTGGAGATAAGCGAGTTTTATCAGGTTGGTGGGGACATGTAGCTGCGTCCACCCATATAAGGGGATGAAGATCCACCTTTTCACCTATGCCTTCTTCCTCCTTCGCCTATCCATTCTTGCGCACTCGAGCTCCAATGCCCAAGTCCGCATTCCCAACCTCAACCTTCTCCAGCCATGTTCGGAGCGGGAGGCAAGTGGATGGTCTCCTCCGTCACGGAGGGACATATCAAAAAGCTGAGGAAGGCCGGATACATGTCTAACGACATCGCGTACCGGCTCCCCGAAAAGGAGCAGCTCATCCTCACCCCTAGGCCCCATGAGAGGGTGGTGTTCCTCCCCCATTTCCTCCGCGGACTGGGCTTCCCTCTCCACCCATTTGTCCGGGGGCTCATGTTCTGCTACGGCCTGGATTTCCACGATCTGGCCCCGAACTTCGTCCTCAAAATCTTGGCGTTTATCGTCGTGTGCGAGGCCTTCCTCTGCATCCGCCCCCATTTCGGGCTCTGGCTCAAGACTTTCAACGTCAAGCCAAAGGTGGTGCGTGGCAGCCAGGTGGAGTGCGGAGGCGCCATGGTGGGCAAGATGGCCAACGTCCTCTGGCTCGAGGGCTCCTTTGTGGAGACCCTGAAGGGGTGGCAATCGGGGTGGTTTTGCATCACCGAGCCACGCGACACCGAATGGGTCGCACCCCCTGAGTTCCGGTCCGGACCCCCAACGCGGCTCACGTCCTGGAAAGAGACGGGCCTGTCGTGGGGTAAAAAAGGAGAGCTAACCGGACTCCAAACATGCGTCAAAACCCTGGTGGACAAGAAGCTCAAACTTGTCAACGTAGTCCAGGTTATGCTCATCCGCTTGATCCTCCCGTGCCAACAACAGGCTTTCAACCTCTGGGAGTTCGACCCGGCGCGGCACCAAACTCTGAGCAGGCTCTTTGACACGACATACGAAGATGCCTGGAAGGTGCTTTTCAAGGGCGCCGAGGCTCCCGCATCCACTATTGAGGATCGCGGATTCAGTGCGCAGCGTCATGCTCTCGTGGTAAGATGTTTTTTCCTTTTACAGGGTATCAGTTTTTCATAGTTTGACTCCATGCGGGATCTAAACTCCCTTACCTTTGACAGGATTGGCAGGTGACCTCCGGACAGATCAACTGTCCGGCTCCTTTGCCCGAAGGCCCAGCGGATGCTCGCTTGGCGAAACTGCTGGTTCCGGCACCCTATGTGGTGCCAGAGAAGAAGGTCAAGAAGAAGGCCACGGGGACTCGAAAGAGTGCCCGACGCCCGGAGGTGTCGGATTCATCATCCGACGAATCCAAGACGCACTCCTCCCGTGAAGATGAGGAGGAGGAAGAAGAGACCCCTCCCCCTCCAGCAGGGGAAGGGAAGAAAAGGAAGGTCGCCCCAACTAGGGAGGCCGAAGGGTCCAAGAAGGGGAAAACCCGGACTACTCCACCGATGCCGACGGCGGCGGAGAGGAGTGGGTGCCTAGGGCCAAGCCCCTGGCAAAATCGTAAGTATCCGGATACCGGAGTAATTCATAGCATTCTTTTATTGCACAGCTTTCCCTAACGTCGAATATGTTTATGTAGCCCACCCAAAGACCGGCTCGACGCGTCGTCGAGCGGCTCTCTGGACTCGTCGGATGTGAACTCGCTTCCGACGGCTTCCTCCCCCCGCCCTACGGACGACACCGAAGTGTTGTCTCAACAGGTTCCAAGCCGGGAGGAGGTGGTCCTGGAGGCGCCACAAGGCGACCTCCCGGACTCCGGGAGTAAAGGGGATGGAACCCCTCAGGGTTCCAAGTCCGGCTCTAGGCCGGACACCGCTTCGGAACCTTCAAAGGTTCCAGAGTCCGGCGGGGGACCTCCTTCCAAGAGGAGCAAGTCCACCGTGCCGGCGACCCCCGTCCAACCAGAGGCGCCGGACAATATGTTGGAGGCGCTTCAAGGCGCCTCCATCGACGAGGAGCACCGCGCTATTATGAGTGCGGTGGTCCAGAAGGTTCAGTCTGCCAAAGACGGACTGACTGAAGCTTGTACTAGCCTTTTGACAGGCTTTGAGGTAAGTAAAGAATGTGTAAATAATATTACCGCATAGACAATAGCCCCTGATGCTCTGTTTGGCGTTCGGGAAGAAAAGCCGAATAGAGGATCAAATAAAATTCGGAGGAGTCTAACAAAAGGAGTCAATATGCGTATGCAAGCTTCTCTGCTTGCATCCGCCGCACTGACTGCAGAAGTGGACATGCTAAAGCAGAACCTCGAGCAGTCCGAGAAGGAGCTCGGTCATGCCAAGAAGCAGCTCGAGGACAATGAAGGTAAGAAATACCGTGTTTAAATATATATATAAAAGGTGCATTTGCAAAAAATGACAGGATTATCATGGCTATTGTAGGGGCCACGTCTGAGGTGGCGACCCTTAAGCAAGCGCTGGACGAGGCCGAGAAGAGGTCAGCCTCGGAGCGCACCGAGCGGGAGAAGTATGAGGCCGAAATTGGCAAGGTGCGGCAAGAGCTCCAGGCACTCATGGAAAAGCATGAGAGTTTGGAGCTTGACTCAAAGACGCGAGCGTCCGAGCTCGCGGTGGCTATTGAAAATGCCAAGTCTGCCAAGGCCGAATCCCAGAAGACCCTCCAGGAGTTGGATGAGGTGAAGAAGATAGCAGCGGGTAAGGCATTCTTTATGCAAAGCAAGCACATAAACGTGAGTTACTTGTCACTTACCCGAATCCGGAGCTTTCCAGGAGCGTTCGCAGATCTTCCCCGGAGTGTATCCGATGCCACCGCATTCTATCGAGCTCAGGAGGGCAGCTCGGCGAAGAAGGTGTTCTGGTCTCAGTATGCTGAGGCCAGACACCCCGTGCCCTGAGCGACCAGCTGAAGCAACTGGTCGAGCTCCACAAGGCGGCCGAACAGGCCATGAAGGGCCTCATTGTTCAGCTGTGGCCTGGAGGGGCCCTGCCTGGGAGCTATTTCGGGCTGGTGCGGCGGTTGGTGGAGGCCTGTCCAAGGCTTGAAGTCATCAAGTGCTCCATCTGCATTGAAGGTGCCCGTAGGGCCCTTGCCCGTGCTAAGGTGCACTGGGGCAAGCTGGATGCTGAGAAGCTGGTGAAGGACGGGCCACCGCCGGGGAAAGAGCATCGCAAGCCCGAGAATTACTATAAGGATGTTCTGAAGGGTGCCCGCCTTGTGGCGGATGAATGTTCTAGGGATGTAATTTTTGAGTGAAACTTGCTCGTTTTGTCCCGTGCGCTAAATACTTGTTTATATGCGCTAAACAATGCTGTTGGAATTTAAAATATTACCTTCTGTGCGGCTGTTTATCAATTCTGAGAGATGGCGAGTCGTCGGCTTCTGCCCCCGTGCCGCTAGTGCTGGGGTGTTCGGGGATAAACCTGAGCGCTCTTTTTCCCATGTTTGGGTCCTTCGAGGGAGGCGCTCAGCCCAACGAACAAGGCAATCGGACTATAATGCGTGAACACTCTCACTTAGCCATAGAATTCTATAATTTTAAATTTCGGTGAAGCCCCTTGTATTCGGAAGACCGAGTTCGGGGCGCTATCCACGCCTTGGCCGGACAGAGCCGGCTCCTCGCCCTAAGCGGCATAATTCTTTAGGGACTCAAAAAAACCTCTCGAACAGCGACCAGCTCTCGCTTCATCATGACAGTCAGTTTTAGCTTTCTCCACTAAGGTGCTCGACCCAGCTCAACCGGGGCACAATCGCAGTGGTTCTCCTAGTGCTACCTTAGCCGATATAGCGGAACGTAAGGCACCAAAACATAGGAGCCGGGCAAACCCAACTATTGACCCAAGACATGATTCGGAGCCGATGCATATAATGCTATAAGTTCGGGGTGCCGCACTTGTTAAAGTGTTCGGACTTCTCACACCATATTGAGGGGTACTAAAGCCCCTGGCGTATTTTGGCCGTACCAATGTGTATGGGTGCAACATGTCGTTAAGGAACATATATGAAGAAAAAAGGTAATGCAAAAATGGACGAAAGCTATGCATTGTTTATTAAAAAGGGTTGCGATCAAACAGAACGATACAAATAATGTGATAAGTGGAAGGTTGGACTAGTTAACATGTCCGTTCCAGGGGCAAGCCGCGGAATAGTATGCGGAACGGGTATACTGCTCATGATAGAGACCACCTGGGAGTTCTGTAGTGCGGCGTGGCTTGTCTGCTTCCCTGGTTCTTGCATCGTTTGTGCGGCAATTGAACTGCCGAACAGGCCTTTCGAAGGATGAAGTCCTGAAAGTAAGAGAAAATTAAAAAATCGGCGGCCCCTGGTACGGTTTAAGCCGTGTATTGGGCGTGCCGTGATGGTGCCCCTCCCCCTGTACCCATGGTATCTCTAGAGCGTAGTTATGTACGCGAAGTACTGGCATCGCCTTTTTGCGAGGGTTGGGGTTAGGGCCGCATTGCTACACCTGCTCGGATCGTGCCAGGCGGTCTTGTTGTAGGTTACTCTGGGCGCGCTTGACGGTGTCCGGTCATTTAGTGGCCGGACTGGAGAACTGCCTGGAGAGGCTGCTTTGAACTTCCGCTGCAAGGGCCGCCGTGTGCTCCTCCGTTCGAAGTGAGCGTTCGGTGTTTCCATTGACCGTAATTACTCCTCGAGGGCCTAGCATCTTGAGCTTAAGGTCTGCGTAATGCGGTACCGCACTGAACTTAGCGAATGTGGTTCGCCCGAGCAGTGCGTGATAGCCACTGCGAAACGGGACTATGTCGAAGATTAACTCCTCGCTTCAGAAATTATCCGGAGATCCGCAGACCACTTCAAGTGTGACTGAGCCTGAACAGTTGGCATCTACACCTGGTATTACGCCTTTAAAGGTCGTTTAGGTGGGCTTAATCCTCGAGGGATCTATGCCCATTTTCCGCACTATGTCCTGGTAAAGCAGGTTCAGGCTGCTGCCGCCGTCCATAAGGACTCTAGTGAGATGAAATCCGTCAATAATTGGGTCTAGAACCAATGCGGCAAATCCACCATGACAGATGCTAGTGGGATGGTCCCTTCGATCAAAGGTGATCGGGCAGGAGGACCATGGGTTGAACTTTGGGGCGACTGGCTCTACCTCGTATATGTCCCTTAACGCACGCTTCCGCTCCCTTTTGGGGACATGGGTTGCGTATATCATGTTTACCGTCCGCACTTGTGGGGGAAAACCCTTCTGTCCACTGTTGTTCAGCGGCCGGGGCTCCTCGTCGTCATCGCTATGCAGCCCCTTGTCTTCATTTTCGACGTTTATCTTGCCTGCCTGCTTGAACACCCAACAATCCCTGTTGGTGTGATTGGTTGGCTTTTCGGGGGTGCCATGTATCTGGCACGAGCGGTCGAGTATTCGGTCCAAACTAGATGGGCCCCTAGGATTCCTTTTGAATGGCTTTTTCCGCTGACCGGATTAGAGCCTCTGAATCCGGCATTAACTGCCGTATCCTCGGCATTGTCGCCGTTAATGCGACGCTTCTGCTTGTTGCAACGTGACCTGCCACTACTGTCCCTGGTGTCCGAATTACCAGGGTTCTTAGTCATATTGTTGCTACGAGCAAGCCAACTGTCTTCTCCTGCGCAAAAGCGGGTCATGAGTGTCGTGAGTGCTGCCATAGATTTCGGCTTTTCCTGTCCAAGGTGCCGGGCCAGCCACTCGTCACGGATATTGTGTTTGAAGGCTGCTAGGGCCTCAGCGTCCGGACAGTCGACTATTTGATTTTTCTTTGTTAGGAACTGTGTCCAGAATTGCCTGGCCGATTCCTCTGGCTGCTGAATGACGTGACTTAGGTCATCGGCGTCTGGGGGTCGCACGTAAGTGCCCTGGAAATTGTCGAGGAATGCGGCTTACAGGTCCTCCCAACAACTGATTGATCCTGTTGGCAAGCTGTTAAGCCAATGTCGAGCTGGTCCTTTAAGCTTGAGTGGGAGGTATTTGATGGCGTGGAAATCATCACCGCGGGCCATGTGGATATGAAGGAGATAATCCTCGATCCATACCGCAGGATCTGTTGTGCCATCATATGATTCGATGTTTACGGGTTTGAAACCCTCGGGGATTTGATGATCCATTATTTCGTCTGTAAAGCAGAGTGGGTGCGCGGCGCCTCTGTATTTGGCTATATCATGACATAGCTCCAATGAGCCTTGTCTACTGTGTTCGGCCCCGCCGAATTTGTGGCCGGCGTGACGGTTACCATCTCGAGCCGTGGGGCGCCCATGCAATCCGTAGATCGATCTTGTTTGCCTTGCCTTGTCCTCCAACATGTCTCGTAAGTCCCGCGAATATCCCGCACCTTGGTACGGGGTGCGGCTTGAGTGGAGGGCCGAGAGGCCTCTCTGTCGCGACCACTAGGTGGCCGGTCGGCTGCATCAAGTGCTTCCTCCTCTAATCGGGGTAGCAACCTGCGCTTTGGGTAGCTCTTGGAGGGGCGTTCGAGTTTATGCTCTTCGGCCGCAAGGACTTCAGTCCATCTATCGACTAGCAAATCTTGATCAGCCCTAAGATGTTGCTGTTTTTTCTTGAGGCTTCTTGCCGTGGCCATAAGCCTGCATTGAAAACGCTTTTGTTCGACGGGATCCTCTGGCACGACGAATTCGTCGTCGTCGAGGCTTGCCTCGTCTTCGGAGGGAGGCATATAATTATCGTCCTCGACCTCTCTGTCTGCCGCTCTCTCGTGAGGGCTGGTTTCTCCATCCTCCTGTGCTAAATCTTGCTGGAGGGGGTTTTCTTTGGTGCTTTCCGGAGTATTATTATCTCCCGTGCTGGAATCACCTTGTTTGTTTTGGCGGGATTTTGAGCGGCGCCGCTGATGCCGACGCTTAGGCTGTTTCTTGGAGGGGTCATCCTCCGCTGTTCCATCGCTATCTCCCTCTTTTGGGGTGTCCACCATGTATATGTCATATGACGAGGTGGCTTTCCAGGGCCTAGTAGGCGCTGGTTCTTCATCATCTCCTTCATCGGCGTCCATACCGTCGATATCTTCGGAGTCAAAGTCGAGCATGTCGGTTAAGTCGTCGACAGTGGCTACAAAGTGGGTGGTGGGTGGGTTTTGAATTTCTTCATCATCCGTACCCCAACCTTGCTGACCGTAGTCCGGCCAGGGCTCTCCTGATAAAGAGAGAGACTTCAGTGACTTCAGGATATCGCCAAAAGGCGAGTGCTGAAAGATGTCCGCGATAGTGAACTCCATGATCGGCGCCCAATCGGATTCGATCGGCAGGGGCGCGGGGGGCTCGGAGTCCGGAGAGGAGTCCGGCTCCTTGGAGTCACGGGTCTCGCAGAGTACGGGGCTAGTGCTTGGCTCAATCACCGTTGGGGTTGCAGCCCCCAAGGTGGCGTCCAACTGCCCATCCTCGATCAGCGCAGTTGGCTCCGAATTAAGGGTCGGAGCCGATGCGGATGCGGCCTCCAGGGCACTGTTCGGCGGCAGAGCTAGATCATGCTCGTCGTGACAGTGCGGCGCGCTCGGCAGTGGCTCGAATCCGTCGAAGATCAAGTCCCCGTGGATGTCAGTCGTGTAGTTTAAATTTCCGAATCTGACCTGACGGCCAGGGGCTTAGCTTTTGATCTGCTCCAGACGGCCAAGCGAATTGGCCCGCAGTGCGAATCCACCGAAGACGAAGATCTGTCCGGGGAGGAAGGTCTCACCCTGGACTGCATCGCTATCGATGATCGTAGGAGCCATCTAGCCTGACGGCGACGACACAGAGGAACTCTCAATGAAAGCACCAATGTCGGTGTCAAAACCGGCAGATCTCGGGTAGGGGGTCCCGAACTGTGCGTCTAGGCCGGATGGTAACAGGAGACAAGGGACACGAAGTTTTACCCAGGTTCGGGCCCTCTCGATGGAGGTAAAACCCTACGTCCTGCTTGATTAATATTGATGATATGGGTAGTACAAGAGTAGATCTACCACGAGATCGAGGAGGCTAAACCCTAGAAGCTAGCCTATGGTATGATTGTTGATGTGTATGTTGTCCTACGAACTAAAACCCTCCGGTTTATATAGACACCGGGTAGGGTTAGGGTTACATAGAGTCGGTTACAATGGTAGGAGATCTGCACATCCGTATCGCCAAGCTTGCCTTCCACGCCAAGGAAAGTCCCTCCCGAACACGGGACGAAGTCTTCAATCTTGTATCTTCATAGTCCAGGAGTCCGGCTGAAGGTATAGTCCGGCCATCTGGACACCTCCTAATCCAAGACTCCCTAAGTGGCCCTCAGGATACAAAGGTTCCCGAGTCATTCTACCACCTCTAGTCATAACTCTAACATCGTTATCATTATTCTTACTATTCAATTCATTGAGCAAATCATTTTGAGCTTTAAGTACTTGTTCTACTTGAGTGGTAACCATAGAAGCATGTTTACTAATAAGTTTAAGTTCACCTTTGACATTAGCCATATAATTACCCAAGTGTTCAAGCATATTTGAATTGTATTTCAATTGTCTACCAAAATAAGCATTAAAATCTTCTTGCTTAACCATAAATTTATCAAACTCATCTAAGCATGGGCTAGCAAATTTAGTAAACGGGATTTCAGCTTTATCATATCTATAGAGAGAATTTACCTTTACTACCTGTGTCGGGTTATCAAGACCATGTGTTTCTTCAATAGGTAATGGATTAAGATCATATGTTTCTTCAACAGGCGGTAAATTAAGACCGTGTATTTCTTCAATATGAGGTAAATTCTTAACATCTTCAGCTTTAATACCTTTTTATTTCATAGATTTCTTTGCCTCTTGCATATCTTCAGGACTGAGAAATAGAACACCTCTCTTCTTCGGAGTTGGTTTAGGAATAGGCTCAGGAAGTGTCCAATTATTTTCATTTGTCAACATATTATTCAATAGAATTTCAGCTTCATCTGGCGTTCTTTCCCTAAAAACAAAACCAGCACAACTATCCAGGTAATCTCTGGAGGCATCGGTTAGTCTATTATAAAACATATCAAGTATTTCATTTTTCTTAAGAGGATGATCAGGCAAAGCATTAAGTAATTGGAGAAGCCTCCCCCAAGCTTGTGGGAGACTCTCTTCTTCAATTTGCACAAAATTATATATATCCCTTAAAGTAGCTTGTTTCTTATGAGCAGGGAAATATTTAGCAGAGAAGTAATAAATCATATCCTGGGGACTACGCACACAACCAGGATCAAGAGAATTAAACCATATCTTAGCATCACCCTTTAATGAGAATAGAAATATTTTAAGGATATAAAAGTAGCGAGTTCTCTCATCATTAGTGAACAGGGTGGCTATATCATTTAATTTAGTAAGATGTGCCACAATAGTTTCAGATTCATAGCCATGAAAAGGATCAGATTCAACCAAAGTAATTATATCAGGATCAACAGAGAATTCATAATCCTTATCAGTAACAAAGATAGGTGAAGTAGAAAAAGCAGGGTCAGGTTCCATCCTAGCATTTAGAGATTGCTTATTCCATTTAGCTAATAACCTATTAAGTTCATAACTATCTTTGCAAGCTAAAATAGCTAAAGAAGCTTCTTTATCAAAAACATAACCCTTAGGAATAACGGGCAAGTCTTCATCATCACTTTCATCAATATTATCAGATTCAATATTTTCATTCTCTCTAACCCTAGCAAGTTGTTCATCAAGAAATTCACCAAGTGGCACAGTAGTATCAAGCATAGAAGTAGTTTCATCATAAGTATCATGCATAGCAGAAGTGGCATCATCAATAACATGTGACATATCAGAACAAATAGCAGAAACAGGTTTAGGTGTCGCAAGCTTACTCAAAACAGAAGGTGAATCAAGTGCGGAGCTAGATGGCAGTTCCTTACCTCCCCTCGTAGTTCAGGGATAAATCTTGGTTTTTGGATATCTCAAGTTCTTCATAATGATAAGCAGATATAAATACCAAGTGACTCAAAGAATAGAGCTATGCTCCCCGGCAACGGCGCCAGAAAATAGTCTTGATAACCCACAAGTATAGGGGATCGCAATAGTTTTCGAGGGTAGAGTATTCAACCCAAATTTATTGATTTGACACACGCGGGGCCAAAGAATATTCTCAAGTATTAGTAGCTGAGTTGTCAATTCAACCACACCTGGAAACTTAATATCTGCAGCAAAGTGTTTAGTAGCAAAGTAATATGATAGTAATGGTAGCAGTAGCAAAAGGTAATGATAGCAAAAGTAATGTTTTTGGTATTTTGTAGTGATGATAGCAATAGCAACGGAAAAGTAAATAAGCGAAGAACGATATATGGAAAGCTCGAAGGCAATGGATCGGTGATGGAGAATTATGCCGGATGCGGTTCATCATGTAACAGTCATAACCTAGGGTAACACAGAACTAGCTCCAATTCATCAATGTAATGTAGGCATGTATTCCGAATATAGTCATACGTGCTTATGGAAAATAACTTGCATGACATCTTTTGTCCTACCCTCCCGTGGCAGCAGGGTCCTAATGGAAACTAAGGGATATTAAGGCCTCCTTTTAATAGAGTACCGGAACAAAGCATTAGCACATAGTGAATACATGAACTCCTCAAACTATGGTCATCACCGGTAAGTATCCCGATTATTGTCACTTCGGGGTTAACGGATCATAACACATAATAGGTGACTATAGACTTGCAAGATAGGATCAAGAACTCTCATATATTGATGAAAACATAAGAGGTTCGGATCTGAAATCATGGCACTCGGGCCCTAGTGACAAGCATTAAGCATAGCAAAGTCATAGCAACATCAATCTCAGAACATAGTGGATACTAGGGATCAAACCCTAACAAAACTAACTCGATTACATGATAGATCTCATCCAACCCATCACCCTCCAGCAAGCCTATGATGGAATTACTCACGCACGGCGGTGAGCATCATGAAATTGGTGATGGAGGATGATTCATGTTGACGATGGCGACGGATTCCCCTCTCCGGAGCCCCGCACGGACTCCAGATCAGCCCTCCCGAGAGGTTTTAGGGCTTGGCGGCGGCTCCATATCGTAAAATGCGATGATTTCTTCTCTCTGGTTTTTTTCTCCCTGAAAGCAAATATATAGAGTTGGAGTTGAGGTCGGAGGAGCTCCAGGGGGGCACGAGGTAGGGGGCGCGCCCCCACCCTCGTGGACAGGTGGTGGGCCCCCTGGTCTTCATCTTTTGCAAGGATTTTTTATTATTTCTGAATAGATGTTCCGTGAATTTTCAGGTCATTCCGAGAACTTTTGTTTCTGCACATAAATAACACCATAGCAATTCTGCTGAAAACAGCATCAGTCCGGGTTAGTTCCACTCAAATCGTGCAAGTTAGAGTCCAAAACAAGGGCAAAAGTGTTTGAAAAAGTATATACGACGAAGACGTATCATGGGCCCCCTCTGGTACTTATTTTCTCTAATATTCTTCATATTTTCCATAAAAATTCTCCGTGAAGTTTCAACTTGTTTGGAGTTGTGCAGAATAGGTAGCCTGACGTAGCTTTTCCAAGTCCAGATTTCCAGCTACCGAAATTCTCCCTCTTTGTGTATACCTTGCATATTATGAGAAAAAGGCATTAGAATTACCCCAAAAACCATTATTATGGATAAAAACATCATAAATAACAATAGGAAAACATGTTGCAAAATGGACGTATCAGTAATCAGAGTTGCAATTCTTTCACGATATGCTACGTGACAAATAATATTGTCATACTACTTATACACACGGGACACTTGTTTCACCATGCCATATTATTACATCAAAAGCTCTTGGAGGATAGATCAGTTCGGTAGTTGCGTGCTGCTACTGAAGAATTTCAAAGTTGATTAGGACCAACTCTCCTTGCCGAGAAGTTTGATTTTGAAATCATCCCCTACCACAAGATTTGATAGAGTTTTGAACCTTGACCATCCTTTAGCATCAATCATCATGCGACCATCCTTTATACTTACGGTATATTGAGCAGGTTTATTCACACCAAGGCTACGCATGGTAAGAGAAACTTGGCCACGGTTGCCCGGATTATTGAATGACTCCCTCGTTGCTCTAGGAATTCTCTATTTGCAAACAAGAAGACATATACAAATAGTTAGATCAACACAGCAAATCATGTGAAAAAACATGGAAAGAAAAAAGAAAGAAGCACTTGGGCTGGCAATGCTTACCAAGAAGGTGGAGATGTCAGTTTTTGTAAGGACTTTGGTACATGCAGTGCGAACTGCAACCCAGTTTGTTGCCGATGCAAGTGTTGGTTTCGTTGCTGCTGCACGGGCCGGAGCAGATGCAAGTGCAACTTCAAGTGTTGGTGCAGGTGCCGGAGCTGTTGCTGGTGCCCGTGCCGGTGCGACCGATAGTGCCACTACTACTGCCGGACATGGTGCTCCTTGTGGAGCTGGTGCCAGTGTCAGAGCTGGTGCCCGTGTCGGTGCCCGATCCTCCGCTAGATCAACCTGATCCGCTGACGCGGTCGGTGCCCAATCCTTTGGTGGATTAGACTGAGCTACTACTGCTGTCGGTGCTAGAGCCAGTGTCGTCAGAACAGGTGCCGGTGCTTGATCTGATGCTGAAGGTGGTACCGATGTGCGAGACAACAGCGATCGTCTCTAGTCTGTTATGATTTCATACTTCATCTTTCTAACTTCACTAGTGATGAGCACGCGGGTACATCATACATGACATTTCAGAAAAAGTGCACAATTTAGTTGGAAAGAAGTACTAAGCCGAATCAAGTAAACACATGGCCAGGTGAACACTAACTTAAGTTCATACCACAATCTTGACCAAATGGCTGCACTTTCATCTCCATTGTTGTTGGTTGAACTTAGGTATCACATGGAAGAAATCCAACAACCTATGAGTTTTTGGAGCAATTGCTTTGAAGGAAAAAGTTTGGAGAAAACAAGTTTCAAGTGAAGCTGATGTTGTTAGATTTTACCTCTGATGTTTCTCTGTGCCACACCCATATGGTGGAGAGACAGGTTCATAGGGGTACATCACCAGAAGCTCCATCAAATTATCTTTCCAATGCAAAAAACCTCACATCATTTGGAGTTGTGAGTCAAAAGTTGTAGTCATTCTCGTGGAAGGTGTTCAGGCTGTCAAGGCTTCACGAATTTCCGAGGAGCTCTCCAACAACTCCCAAAGTTGACTGCTTATTCCCCCAAGAAAGCCATGCAAACCTGTTTACTTTTGAAACCATTTTCACACCTAGCCAAGGGGGGTTGTCCCTGCTATAAAACCCCATCTCCCCATCCTCTAGAAACCTTTTGTCAAACCATTTAGCTACAAGCTTATGCAGCAAGACTGCTAGAGAGATCCAAGAGATCTTGCTACCTTTGCTCTTGTGAGTTCATTCGGATTCGCGAGAAGGAGCCTCTGGTTCCCCCTAGTTCGTGCTCTACGGTTCCGGCCGTTTTGTGTGGATTAGTCCCGGTTTATGGTTCTGCGATTGTTCGGACAACTGTTTGGAGCTCTTGTAGCTTCGGTCAGCCATCCCCAACGTACGGGTTGCATCCAACCTTTGCAGGTATAAAGCTAGTTATCCCGGCTGCTTGCAGCTAGTTATCCCTCCCGATTCGATCCTACGATGTGAAGATCGGGCCACCCTCGGGTGTGAACTCGTTCAACGGGTTTCCGCCTATCAACTAGGCTCTGTGACCTTGATCCAGTCTTTTTCTTGACTTATTTTAAATGTGACAAGGACTAATTATGGCATGTTTATTAAAACAAATTGTAGTTCATCATAGGGCTTCAGATTGTACTCAGACAACAGACTAATCCAATTGTGTCCAGTAATATAAGTGATGGACAGTGCCTTCGTTACTGGCACAACATAAGAAGTGAAACCTGCCAAAATAACCATCATAGAGAAAACCAAACGGTTTATTGTGTAAGGAATGTGACATGAAAAAACCTGCATCATAAAATTGTAGTAAAAGTAAGAAAACATGACAATAAATCAATAAGGTTTAGATAGTAAATCAATAAGATTTACTTGATGTGACATGAGTGAATCCTTACCAGGAAATCACTATGTTCAAGTTATAAATTGAAGGTTGATCGCCCAATTACGGGTGGCATGCAAGGCCGCTGCTTACTCCAACACAGTCCAAAGGTCGTGAAAACTCGTATGGAGTGAACATCCATGGGACTGGAAATTCTGGTGGGTGCGATAAACCCTGCAATGCATATAGATATTGGAGTGTAACCATAATTGATAAACTGTCCTCACAAAAAAGATGATTTGGATACTTCAAAATATACAGACTGAATTGAATGGACAGACATTAACATGGATTTTTCTCAGAACTCCCCACACAACAAAAGCGGTAGTACTAAACAATACAGGGTGCACACACAAATCAAGTACTGAACAATAGTACTTACTACAAACATGCAAAGTTGCATTAATTAAACCCTGCGGGCTATTTCTTGCCACCGACCTACGGGATGTATCCCACATAACTGACTAGGCCATGGACTTCATGAGAGATGTCTGCCGGCACCATCGCCGTCTCGTCAACCTTGGAGAACCTAACAGAGTGGTCTTTCCACTCATAAACATGACGATGAAGATAGTCTGCATTAGATTTGTCGGGAAGCTTTACAAGAACCACACCCTCCGTAATCGAAGGCACAACTAGGGAATTTTTTGTGGTGAAGGTACACCCTCGAGAACACGCCTAACAACAATGCTACAGGAAAACACTTGTTCATGACACGTGGCGACAACGACACAACATTGTTGGGGAACACAATATTTCTAAAATTTTACCTACGACCACGCAAGATCTATTTAGGAGATGCATAGAAACGAGAGGGGAGAGTGTGTCTACATACCCTCGTAGACCGAAAGTGGAAGCGTTTAATAACGCGGGTGATGTAGTCGAACGTTTTCGCGATTCAACCGATCCTAGCACCAAACGTATGGCACCTCCGTGTTCAGCACACATTCAGCTCGATGACATCCGAGCTCTTGATTCAGTTGAGGATGAGGGAGAGTTCTATCAGCACGACGGCGTGGCGACAGTGATGATGAAGTTACCGGCGCAGGGCTTCGCCTAAGCACTACGATGATATGGCCGAGGTGTGTAACTGTGGAGGGGGGCACCGCACAGGGCTAAGAGAAGACTTGGTGTGTCTTTGGGGTGCCCCTGCCCACGTATATAAAGGAGGGAGGGAGAGAGGCTGCCCCCCTAGGGGCGCGCCAAGAGTATGGAGCCCTACTAGGACTTCCAAGTCCTAGTAGGAATCCCTTTCCTTTCTAGGGGTAGGAGAGAAGGAAAGAGGGAAAGAGAGAGGGAGTAGGAAAAGGCAAGGGGGGCGCCTCCCCCTTCCCCTAGTCCAATTCGGACCCATGGGGGGCGCCACCTCCCCTTGGCCTGCCTCCTCTTTTGCCCGTATGGCCCAATAAGGCCCATTACTTCTCCCGGTGAATTCATGTAACTCCGTGGTACTCCAAAAAATACCCGAATCACTCGGAACCTTTCCGATGTCCGAATATAGTCTTCCAATATATGAATCTTTACCTCTCGAGCATTTAGAGACTCCTCGTCATGTCCGTGATCTCATCCGGGACTCCGAACAAACTTCGGTCATCAAATCACATAACTCATAATATAAATCGTCATCGAATGTTAAGCGTGCGGACCCTACGGGTTCGAGAACTATGTAGACATGACCGAGACACATCTCTGATCAGTAACCAATAGCGGAACCTAGATGCTCATATTGGCTCCTACATATTCTACGAAGATCTTTATCGTTCAAACCGCATAACAACATATGTTATTCCCTTTGTCATCGGTATGTTACTTGCCTGAGATTCAATCGTCGGTATCCTCATACCTAGTTCAATCTCGTTACCAGAAAGTCTGTTTACTCGTTCCGTAATGCATCATCAAGTAACTAACTCATTAATCATATTGCTTGCAAGGCTTATCATGATGTGCATTACCGAGAGGGCCCAGAGATACCTCTCGGATACTCGAAGTGACAAATCCTAATCTCGATCTATGCCAACCCAACAAACACCTTCGGAGACACCTGTAGAGCATCTTTATAATCACCCAGTTACATTGTGATGTTTGATAGCACACAAGGTGTTCCTCCGGTATTCGAGAGTTGCATAATCTCGTAGTCAAAGGAATATGTATAAGTCATGAAGAAAGCAATAGCAATAAAACTTAATGATCATTATGCTAAGCTAACGGATGGGTCCTATCCATCACATCATTCTCCTAATGATGTGATCCCGTTCATCAAATGAAAACACATGCCTGTGGTTAGGAAACTTAACCATCTTTGATTAACGAGCTAATCAGGTAGAGGCTCACTAGGGACTCAGTGTTTTGTCTATGTATTCACACATGTATTAAGGTTTCTGGTCAATACAATTCTAGCATGAATAATAAACATTTATTATGAATAAGGAAACATAAAATAACAACTTTATTATTGCCTCTAGGGCATATTTCCTTCAGTCTCCCACTTGCACTAGAGTCAATAATCTAGTTCACATCGCTATGTGATTAACACCCATAGTTCACATCGCCATGTGACCAACACCCAAAGGGTTTACTAGAGTCAGTAATCTAGTTCACATCATTATGTGATTAACACCCAAAGAGTACTAAGGTGTGATCATGTTTTGCTTGTGAGAGAGGCTTAGTCAACGGGTCTGTCACATTCAGATCCGTATGTATTTTGCAAATTTCTATGTCTACAATGCTCTGCACGGAGCTACTCTAGCTAATTGCTCCCATGTTCAATACGTATCTAGATTGAGACTTAGAGTCATCTAGATTAGTGTCAAAGCTTTCATCGATGTAACTCTTTATGACAACTCTTTATCACCTCCATAACCGAGAAACATTTCCTTAGTCCTCTTTAAGGTAACTAAGGATAATTTTGACCGTTGTCCTTTGATCTACTCCTAGATCACTATTGTAACCCCTTGCCAAACTCATGGCAAGGTATACAATAGGTCTGGTACACAGCATGGCTTACTTTATACAACCTATGGCTGGGGCATAGGGAATGACTTTCATTCTCTCTCTATCTTCTGACGTGGTTGGGTTTTGAGTCTTTACTCAACTTCACACCTTACAATACAGGGAAGAAATCCTTATTTAACTGATCCATTTTGAACTCCTTCAAAATCTTGTCAAGGTATGTACTCATTGAAAGTCTTATCAAGTGTCTTGATCTATCTCTATAGATCTTGATGCCCAATATGTAAGCAACTTCACCGAGGTCTTCCATTGAAAATTTTGTATTCAAATATCATTTTATGCTATCCAGAAATTCTACATCATTTCCAATCAACAATATGTCATCCACATATAATATCAGAAATGCTATAGAGCCCCCACTCACTTTCTTGTAAATACAGGCTTCTTCGAAAGTCTGTATAAAACCATATGCTTTGATCACACTATCAAAGTGTATATTCCAACTCCGAGATGCTTGCACCAGTCCATAAATTGATCGCTGGAGTTTGCACACTTTGGTAGCACCTTTAGGATCTACAAAACCTTTTGGTTGCATCATATACAAATCTTCTTTGAGAAATCCATTAAGGAATGCAGTTTTGACATCCATTTGCCAGATTTCGTGATCATAAAATGCGGCAATTGCTAACATGATTCAGACAGACTTAAGCATCGCTACGGGTGAGAAAGTCTCATCGTAGTCAACCCCTTGAACTTGTCGAAAACCTTTCATGACAAGTCAAGCTTTATAGACAGTAACATTACCATCAACGTCAGTCTTATTCCTAAAGATCTATTTATTCTCTATGGCTTGCCGATCAACGGGCAAGTCAACCAAAGTCCATACTTTGTTCTCATACATGCATCCTATCTCAGATTTCATGGCCTCAAGCCATTTTACGGAATCTGGGCTCATCATCGCTTCCTCATAGTTCATAGGCTCATCATGGTCTAGTAACATGACTTCCAGAACAGGATTACCATACCATTCTGGTGCAAAACGTATTCTGGTTGACCTACGAGGTTCGATAGTATCTTGATCTCAAGTTTTATGATCATTATCATTAGCTTCCTCTCTAGTTGGTGTAGGCATCACGGGAACGGTTTTTCTGTGATGAGCTACTTTCCAATTTGAGAGAAGGTACAATTACCTCATCAAGTTCTACTTTCCTCCCACTCACTTCTTTTGAGAGAAACTCCTTCTCTAGAAAGGATCCATTCTTAGCAACAAAAATCTTGCCTTCAGATCTGTGATAGAAGGTATACCCAAATATTTATTTTGGGTATCCTATGAAGACGCACTTCTCCAATTTGGGTTCGAGCTTATCAGGCTGAAGCTTTTTCACATAAGCATCGCAACCCCAAACTTCAAGAAACGACAAATTAGGTTTCTTGCCAAACCATAGTTCATACGATGTCATCTCAATGGATTTAGATGGTGCCCTATTTAACGTGAATGCAGCTGTCTCTAATGCATAACCCCAAAACGATAGTGGTAAATCGGTAACAGACATCATAGATCGCACCATATCTAATAAAGTACAGTTACGACGTTCGGACACACCATTACGCTCTAGTGTTCCAGGTGGCGTGAGTTGTGAAACTATTCCACATTGTTTTAAATGAAGGCCAAACTCGTAACTCAAATATTTGCCTCCATGATCAGACCGTAGAAACTTTATTTTCTTGTTACGATGATTCTCCACTTCACTCTGAAATTCTTTGAACTTTTCAAATGTTTAATGCTTGTGTTTCATTAAGTAGATATACCCATATCTGCTTAAATCATCTATGAAGGTCAGAAAATAATGATACCCACCGCGAGCCTCAACACTCATCGGACCGCATACATCGGTATGTATTATTTCCAATAAGTCATTAGCTCGCTCCATTGTTCCGGTGAACGGAGTTTTAGTCATCTTGCCTCATTAGGCATGGTTCGCAAGTATCAAATGATTTCATAATCAAGTGATTCCAAAATCCCATCTGCATGGAGTTTCTTCATGTGTTTTACACCAATATGACCTAAACGGTAGTGCCATAAGTATGTTGCACTATCATTATCAACTTTGCATCTTTTGGCATCAATATTATGAATATGTGTATCACTACGATCGAGATTCAACAAACCATTCACATTGGGTATATGACCATTGAAGGTTTTATTCATGTAAACAGAACAATAATTATTCTCTGACTTAAATGAATAATCATTTTGCAATAAACATGATCCAATCATTTTCATGCTCAACGCAAACACCAAATAACATTTATTTTAGGTTCAACACTAATCCTGAAGGTAAAGGGAGTGTGCGATGGTGATCTTATCAACCTTGGAATCACTTCCAACACACATCGTCACCTCGCCCTCAACTAGTATGTGTTCATTTTGCAACTCCTCTTTCGAGTTACAAATCTTTGCAACTGAACCGGTATCAAATACCGAGGGGCTACTATGAACACTAGTAAAGTACACATCAATAACATGTATATCAAATATACCTTTGTTCACTTTGCCATCCTTCTTATCCGCCAAGTATTTGGGGTAGTTCCGCTTCCAGTGACCATTTCCTTTGTAGTAGAAGCACTCAGTTTCAGGCTTGGGTCTAGCTTTGGGCTTCTTCACGGGAGTGACAACTTGCTTGTCATTCTTGAAGTTCCCTTTCCTTCCCTTGCCCTTTTTCTTGAAACTAGTGTCCTTGTCAACCATCAACACTTGATGCTTTTCTTGATTTCTACCTTCACCGTTTTCAGCATCGTGAAGAGCTCGGGAATCATTTTCGTCATCCCTTGCATATTATAGTTCATCACAAAGTTCCAGTAACTTGGTGATAGTGACTAAAGAACTTTGTCAATCACTATCTTATCTGGAAGATTAACTCCCACTTGATTCAAGCGATTGTAATACTCAGACATTATGAGCATATGCTCACTGGTTGAGCTATTCTCCTCCATCTTGTAGGCAAAATACTTGTCAGAGGTCTCATACCTCTCGACTCGGGCATGACTCTGAAATACTAATTTCAGCTCTTGGAACATCTTATATGCTCTGTGGCGTTCAAAATGTTTTTGAAGTCCCGGTTCTAAGCCGTAAAGCATGGCACACTAAACTATCAAGTAGTCATCATACCGAGCTTGCCAAACATTCATAACGTCTGCATCTACTCCTGCAATAGGTCCGTCACCTAGCGGTGCATCAAGGACATAATTCTTCTGTGCAACAATGAGAATAATCCTCAGATCACGGATCCAGTCCACATCATTACTACTATCATCTTTCAACTTATTTTTCTCTAGGAACATATCAAAAAACGGGGAGCTATAACATGAGCTATTGATCTACAACATAATTTGCAAATACTATCAAGACTAAGTTTATGATAAATTAAACTTCAATTAATCATCTCTCTAGTCATCTAAATGATCACGTGATCCATATCAACTAAACCATGTCCGATCATCACGTGAGATGGGGTAGTTTTCAATGGTGAACATCTCTATGTTGATCATATCTACTATATGATTCACGTTCGACCTTTCGGTCTTAGTGTTCTGAGGCCATATCTTCACATGCTAGGCTCGTCAAGTTTAACCCGAGTATTCCGTGTGTGCAAAACTGGCTTGCACCCATTGTATGTGAACGTATAGCTTATCACACCCGATCATCACGTGGTGCCTCGGCACGATGAACTGTAGCAATGGTGCATACTCAGGGAGAACACTTATTCCTTGAAATTTAGTGAGGGATCATCTTATAATGCTACCACCGTACTAAGCCAAATAAGATGCATAAAGGATAAACATCACATGCAATCAAAATATGTGACATGATATGGCCATTATCATCTTGTGCCTTTGATCCCCATCTACAAAGCACCGTCATGATCTCCATCGTCACCGGCATGACACCATGATCTCCATCATCTTGATCTCTATCAACGTGTCGTCACATGGTCGTCACGCCAACCATTGCTTCTGCAACTATTGCTATCGCATAGCTATAAAGTAAAGCAATTATATGGCGCTTGCATATTATGCAATAAGGAGACAACCATAAGGCTCCTACCAGTTGCCGATAACTTTAACAAAACATGATCATCGCATACAACAATTTATATCTCATCACGTCTTGACCATATCACATCACAACATGCCCTGCAAAAACAAGTTAGACGTCCTCGACTTTGTTGTTGCAAGTTTTACGTGGCTGCTACAGGCTTCTAGCAAGTGAAGGAAATGTGCCCTAGAGGCAATAATAAAGTTGTTATTTATATTCCTTATATCATGATAAATGTTTATTATTCATGCTAGAATTGTATTAACCGGAAACTTAGTACATGTGTGAATACATAGACAAACAAAGTGTCACTAGTATGCCTCTACTTGACTAGCTCGTTAATCAAAGATGGTTAAGTTTACTAACCATAAACATGAGTTGTCATTTGATGAACGGGATCACATCATTAGAGAATGATGTGATTGACTTGACCCACCCATTAGCTTAGCACTATGATTGTTTAGTTTACTGCTATTGCTTTCTCCATAACTTATACATGTTCCTATGACTATGAGATTATGCAACTCCCGAATACCAGAGGAACACTTAGTGTGCTATCATATGTCACAACATAACTGGGTGACTATAAAGATGCTCTACAGTTGTCTCTGATGGTGTTTGTTGAATTGGCATAGATCAAGATTAGAATGTGTCACTTTGTTTATCGGAGAGGTATCTCTAGGCCCTCTCGGTAATGCACATCACTATAAGCCTTGCAAGCAATGTGACTAATGAGTTAGTTGCGGGATGATGCATCACGAAACGAGTAAAGAGACTTGCTGGTAACGAGATTGAACTAGGTATTGAGATACCGACGATCGAATCTTGGGCAAGTAACATACCGATGACAAAGGGAACAACGTATGTTGTTATGCGGTTTGACCGATAAAGATCTTCGTAGAATATGTGGGAGCCAATATGATCATCCAGGTTCCGCTATTGGTTATTGACCGGAGATGAGTCTCGGTCATGTCTACATAGTTCTTGAACCCGTAGGGTCCGCACACTTAACGTTCGGTGATGATCGGTATTATGAGTTTATGTGTTCTTAAGTACCGAAGGTTGTTCGGAGTCCCGGATGTGATCACGGACATGATGAGGAGTCTCGAAATGGTTGAGACATAAAGATTGATATATTGGATGACTATATTCGGACACCGGATGAGTTCCGGGGTCACCGGATATATATCGGAGTGCTGGAAAGGTTATCGGCTTGTGAGAGAGAGAGGAGAGGGCCCTAGTGTTGGGGAACGTAGTAATTTCAAAAAAAATCCTATGCACACGCAAGATCACAATGATGCATAACAACGAAAGGGGAGAGTGTCGTCCATGTACCCTCGTAGACCATAAGCAGAAGCGTTATGAGAACGCGGTTGATGTAGTCGTACATCTTCATGATCCGACCGATCCAAGTACCGAACGCATGGCACCTCCGAGTTCAGCACACATTCAGCTCCATGACATGCCACGAACTCCGATCCAGCAGATCTTCGAGGGAGAGTTCCTTCAGCACGACGGCGTGATGACAGTGATGATGATGCTACTGACGCAGGGCTTCGCCTAAGCACCGCTACGATATGACCGAGGTGGATTATGGTGGAGGGGGCACCGCACACGGCTAAAAGATCAACTGATCAACTTGTGTGTCCATGGGGTGCCCCCCTCCCCCATATATAAAGGAGTGGAGGAGGGGAGGGCGGGCCCTCTACTATGGCGCGCCCTCGGGAGTCCTACTCCCACCGGGAGTAGGATCCCCCCCTCCATGTAGTATGAGTAGGAGAGAAGGAAAGGGAAAAGAGAAGAGAAGGAAGGAGGGGGCGCCGCCCCTCCCCCTAGTCCAATTCAAACTAGGCCTTGGGGGGCGTGCAGTCTCCCCTCTCTCTTTCCCCTAAAGCCCAATAAGGCCCATATACTCCCCAGCGAATTCCCGTAACTCTCCAGTACTCCGATAAATACCCGAACCACTCAGAACCTTTCCGATGTCCGAATATAGCCTTCCAATATATCGATCCTTACGTCTCTAACATTTTGAGACTCCTCGTCATGTCCCTGATCTCATCCGGGACTCCGAACAACCTTTGGTACATCAAAACACATAAACTCATAATACCGATCATCACCGAACGTTAAGTGTGCAGACCCTACGGGTTCGAGAACTATGTAGACATGACCGAGACTCATCTGTGGTCAATAACCAATAGCGTAACCTGGGTGCTCATATTGGCTCCTACATATTCTACGAAGATCTTTATCGGTCAAATCGCATAACGGTATACGTTGTTCCCTTTGTCATCGGTATGTTACTTGCCCGAGATTTGATCGTCGGTATCTCAATACCTAGTTCAATCTCGTTACCGGCAAGTCTCTTTACTCGTTCTATAATGCATCATCCTGCAACTAACTCATTAGTCACATTGCTTGCAAGGCTTATAGTGATGTGCATTACCGAGAGGGCCCAGAGATACCTCTCCGACAATCAGAATGACAAATCCTAATCTCGATCTATGCCAACTCAACAAGTACCATCGGAGACACCTGTAGAGCACCTTTATAATCACCCAGTTACGTTGTGACGTTTGGTAGCACACAAAGTGTTCCTCCGGTATTCGCGAGTTGCATAATCTCATAGTCAGAGGAACATGTATAAGTCATGAAGAAAGCAGTAGCAACAAACTAAACGATCATCGTGCTAAGCTAACGGAATGGGTCAAGTCAATCACATCATTATCTAATGATGTGATCCCGTTAATCAAATGACAACTCATGTCTATGGCTAGGAAACTTAACCATCTTTGATTCAACGAGCTAGTCAAGTAGAGGCATACTAGTGACACTCTGTTTGTCTATGTATTCACACATGTACTAAGTTTCCGGTTAATACAATTCTAGCATGAATAATAAACATTTATCATGATATAAGGAAATAAATAATAACTTTATTATTGCCTCTAGGGCATATTTCCTTCAGTCTCCCACTTGCACTTGAGTCAATAATCTAGTTCACATCTTTATGTGATTAGTTCACATCTCCATGTGACTAATACCTAAAGGGTTTACTAGAGTCAATAATCTAGTTCACATCGCTATGTGATTAACAGCCAAAGAGTGATCATGTTTTGCTTGTGAGATAAGTTTAGCCTACGGGTCTGCAACATTCAGATCTGTATGTATTTCGCAAATTTCTATGTCTACAATGCTCTGCACGGAGCTACTCTAGCTAATTGCTCCCACTTTCAATATGTATCCAGATCGAGACTTAGAGTCATCTAGATTGATGTAAAAAGCTTGCATCGACGTAAATCTCTACGACGAACTCTTTTATCACCTCCATAACCGAGAAATATTTCCTTAGTCCTCTAAGGATAATTTTGACCATTGTCCAGTGATCTACACCTAGATCACTATTGTACTCCCTTGCTAGAAAGATGCCAAGGTATACAATAGGACTGGTAAACAGCATAGTATACTTTATAGAACCTATGACTTAGGCATAGGGAACGACTTTTCATTCTCTTTCTATTTTCTGTTGTGGTCGGGTTTTGAGTCTTTACTCAACTTCACACATTGAAACACGGGCAAGAACTCCTTCTTTGACTGTTCCATTTTGAACTACTTCAAAATCTTGTCAAGGTATGTACTCATTGAAAAAACTTATCAAGCATCTTGATCTACCTCTATAGATCTTGATGCTTAATGTGTAAGCAGCTTCATCGAGGTGTTTCTTTGAAATCCTCTTTTCAAACACTCCTTTATGCTTTCCAGAAAATTCTACATTATTTCTGATCAATAATATGTCATTCACATATACTTATCAGAAATGTTGTAGTGCTCCCACTCACTTTCTTCTAAATACAGGCTTCACCGCAAGTCTGTATAAAACCATATGCTTTGATCACTTTATCAAAGCATATATTCCAACTTCGAGATGCTTGCACTAGTCCATAGATGGATCGCTGGAGCTTGCTCACTTTGTTAGCACCTTTAGGATCGACAAAACCTTCTGGTTGCATCATATACAACTCTTCTTTTAAGAAATCCATGAAGGAATACAGTTTCGACATCCATTTGCCAGATTTCATAAAATGCAGCCACTGCTAACATGATTCGGACAGACTTTTAAGCATCGATATGAGTGAGAAAATCTCATCGTAGTCAACGCCTTGAACTTGTCGAAAACATTTTGCGACAATTTGAGCTTTGTAGATAGTAACACTACTATCAGCATCCGTCTTCCTCTTGAAGATCCATTTATTCTTAATGACTCACCGATCATCGGGCAAGTCAATCAAAGTCCATACTTTGTTCTCATACATGGATCCCATCTCAGATTTCATGGCCTCAAGCCATTTTGCGGAATCTGGGTCATCATTGCTTCCTCATAGTTCGTAGGTTCGTCATTGTCAAGTAACATGACATCTAGAACAGGATTACCGTACCACTCTGGTGCGGATCTCACTTTGGTTGACATACGAGGTTCGGTAGTAACTTGATCTGAAGTTACATGATCATCATCATTAACTTCCTCACTCATTGGTGTAGGAGTCACAGGAACAGATTTCTGTGATGAACTACTTTCCAATGAGGGAGCAGGTACAGTTACCTCATCAAGTTGTACTTTCCTCCCACTCACTTCTTTCGAGAGAAACTCCTTCTCTAGAAAGGATCCATTCTTAGCAACGAATGTCTTGCCTTCGGATTTGTGATAGAAGGTGTACCCAACTGTCTCCTTTGGGTATCCTATGAAGACACATTTCTTCGATTTGGGTTTGAGCTTATCAGGATGAAACTTTTTCACATAAGCATCGCAACCCCAAATTTAACAAATGACAACTTTGGTTTCTTGCCAAACCATAGTTCATATGGCATCGTCTCAACAGATTTAGATGGTGCCCTATTTAACATGAATGCAGTTGTCTCTAATGCATAACACCAAAATAATAGTGGTAAATCGGTAAGAGACATCATAGATTGCACTATATCTAATAAAGTACGGTTATGATATTCAGACACACCATTACGTTGTGGTGTTCCAGGTGGCGTGAGTTGCGAAACTATTCCGCATTGTTTCCAATGAAGACCCAACTCGTAACTCAAATATTCTCCTCCATGATCAGATCATAGAAACTTTATTTTCTTGTTACGATGATTTTCCACTTCACTCTGAAATTATTTGAACTTTTCAAATGTTTCAGATTTATATTTCATCAAGAAGATATACCCATATCTTAATCAAATCATCTGTGAAGGTCAGAAAATAACGATACCTATCGCGAGCCTCAACACTCATCGGACTACATACATCAGTATGTATTATTTCCAACAAGTATGTTGCTCGCTCCATTGTTCTGGAGAACGGGGTCTTAGTCATCTTGCCCATGAGGCATGGTTCGCAAGCATCAACTGATTCATAATCAAGTGATTCCAAAAGCCCATCAACATGGATTTTCTTCATGCGCTTTACACCACTATGACCTAAACGGCAGTGCCACAAATAAGTTGCACTATCATTATTAACTTTGCATCTTTTCGCTTCAATATTATGAATATGTGTATCACTATGATCAAGATTCAATAAACCATTCACCTTGGGTGTATGACCATTGAAGGTTTTATTCATGTAAACAGAACAACAATTATTCTCTGACTTTAAATGAATAACCTTATTGCAATAAACATGATCAAATCATATTCAGGCTTAACACAAACACCAGATAACATTTATTTAGGTTTAACACTAATCCTGAAAGTATAGGGAGTGTGCGATGATGATCATATCAATCTTGGAACCACTTCCAACACACATCGTCACTTCACCCTTAACTAGTCTCTGTTCATTCTGCAACTCCCGTTTCGAGTTACTAATCTTAGCAACTGAACTAGTATCAAATACTGAGGGGTTGCTATAAACACTACTAAAGTACACATCAATAACATGTATATCAAATATACCTTTGTTCACTTCGCCATCCTTCTTCTTTGCCAAATACTTGGGGCAGTTTTGCTTCCAGTGACCAGTCCCTTTGCAGTAGAAGCACTTAATCTCAGGCTCAGGTCCAGACTTGAGCTTCTTCACTTGAGCAGCAACTTGCTTGCCGTTCTTCTGGAAGTTTCCCTTCTTCCCTTTGCCCTTTTCTTGAAACTAGTGGTCTTTTCAACCATCAACACTTGATGCTTTTTCTTGATTTCTACCTTCGTCGATTTCAGCATCACGAAGAGCTTGGGAATCGTTTCCGTTATCCCTTGCATATTATAGTTCATCACGAAGTTCCAGTAACTTGGTGATAGTGACTAGAGAATTCTGTCAATCACTATCTTATCTGGAAGATTAACCCCCACTTGATTCAAGTGATTGTAGTACTCAGACATTCTGAGCACATGCTCACTAGCTGAGCTATTCTCCTCCATCTTGTAGGCAAAGTGCTTGTCAAAGGTCTCATACCTTTCGACATGGGCATGAGTCTGAAATACTAATTTCAACTCTTGGAACATCTGATATGCTCTGTGGCGTTCAAAACGTCTTTGAAGCCCCGATTCTAAGCCGTAAAACATGGTGCACTAAACTATCAAGTAGTCATCATATAGAGCTCGCCAAACATTCATAACGTCTACATCTGCTCCTGCAATCGGTCTGTCACCTAGTGGTGCATCAAGGACATAATTCTTTTGTGCGGCAATGAGGATAATCCTTAGATCATGGATCCAATCCGCATCATTGCTACTAACATCTTTCAACTTAGTTTTTCTCTAAGAACATATCAAAAATAAACAGGGAGCTACATCGCGAGCAATTGATCTACAACATAGATATGAAAATACTATCAGGACTAAGTTCATGATAAATTAAAGTTTAATTAATCATATTACTTAAGAACTCCCACTTAGATAGACATCCCTCTAGTCATCTAAATGATCACGTGATCCAAATCAACTAAAGCATGTCCGGTCATCACGTGAGATGGAGTAGTTTTCAATGGTGAACATCACTATGTTGATCATACCTACTATATGATTCATGCTCGACCTTTCAGTCTTCAGTGTTCTGAGGCCATATCTGCATATGCTAGGCTCGTCAAGTTTAACCCGAGTATTTCTGCGTGTGCAAAACTGTCTTGCACCCGTTGTATATGAACGTAGAGCTTATCACACCTGATCATCACGTGGTGTCTCGGCACGACGAACTTTGGCAATGGTGCATACTCAGGGAGAACACTTGTACCTTGAAATTTAGTGAGAGATCATCTTATAATGCTACCGTCGAACTAAGCAAAATAAGATGCATAAAGGATAAACATCACGTGCAATCAAAATATGTGACATGATATGGCCATGATCATCTTGCGCCTTTGATCTCCATCTCCAAAGTACCGTCATGATCTCTATCGTCACTGGCATGACACCATGATCTCCATCATCTTGATCTCTATCAACGTGTCATCACATGGTCGTCTTGCCAACTATTGCTCTTGTAACTATTGCTATCACATAGCGATAAAGTAAAGCATTTATATGGCGCTTGCATCTTATGCAATAAAGAGACAACTATAAGGCTCCTGCCAGTTGCCTATAACTTTAAAAAAACATGATAATCTCAAACAATAAAATTTAGCATCATGTCTTGACCATATCACATAACAACATGCCCTGCAAAAACAAGTTAGATGTCCTCTACTTTGTTGTTGCAAGTTTTACGTGGCTGCTACTGGCTGAGCAAGAACCATTCTTACCTACGCATCAAAAACCACAACGCAGTATAGTGATTGCCTTTTGATCTTCAGAAAGAACCCTGTTCATTGAAACCGATTCAACTAAAGCTGGAGAAACAGACACCCACTAGCCACCTGTGTGTGAAGCACGTCGGTAGAACCAATATCGCGTAAGCGTACGCGTAATGTCGGCCTAGGCCGCTTCATCCAATAATGCCGCTGAATCAAGAATCAACTAGTGACGGCAAGCAATATGTATATACCCACGCCCACAACTCCTTTGTGTTCTACTCGTGCATATAACATCTACGCATAGACCTGGCTCGGATGCCACTGTTGGGGAACGTAGTAATATCAAAAAAATCCTATGCACACGCAAGATCATGGTGATGCATAGCAACGAGAGGGGAGAGTGCCATCCACATACCCTCGTAGACCGTAAGCGAAAGCGTTATGAGAACGCGGTTGATGTAGTCGTACGTCTTCACGATCCGACCGATCCAAGTACCGAACGCACGGCACCTCCGAGTTCAGCACACGTTCAGCTCGGTGATGTCCCATGAACTCTGATCCAGCAGAGCTTCGAGGGAGAGTTCCGTCAGCACGACGGCGTGATGACGGTGATGATGATGCTACCGACGCAGGGCTTCGCCTAAGCATCGCTACAATATGACCGACGTGGATTATGCTAGAGGGGGGCACCGCACACGGCTAAAAGATCAACTGATCAACTTGTGTGTCCATGGGGTGCCCCCTCCCCCGTATATAAAGGAGTGGAGGAGGGGGAGGGCCGACCCTCTACTATGGCGCGCCCTGGGGAGTCCTACTCCCACCGGGAGTAGGATCCCCCCTTCCATGTAGTATGAGTAGGAGAGAAGGAAAGGGAAAAGAGAAAAGAAGGAAGAGGGGGCGCCGCCCCTCCCCCTAGTCCAATTCAGACTAGGCCTTGGGGGTGCGCAGCCTCCCCTCTCTCTTTCCCCTAAAGTCCAATAAGGCCCATATACTCCCCGGCGAATTCCCGTAACTCTCCGGTACTCCGATAAATACCCGAACCACTCAGAACCTTTCCGATGTCCGGATATAGCCTTCCAATATATCGATCTTTACGTCTCGAACATTTCGAGACTCTTCGTCATGTCCCTGGTCTCATCCAGGACTCCGAACAACCTTCGGTACATCAAAACACATAAACCCATAATACCAATCGTCACCAAACGTTAAGCATGCGGACCCTACGGGTTCGAGAACTATGTAGACATGACCGAGCCTCATCTCTGGTCAATAACCAATAGCGGAACCTAGATGCTCATATTGGCTCCCACATATTCTACGAAGATCTTTATCAATCAAACCGCATAACGGTATACGTTGTTCCCTTTGTCATCAGTATGTTACTTGTGCGAGATTCGATCATCGATATCTCAATACCTAGTTCAATCTCGTTACCGGCAAGTCTCTTTACTCGTTCTGTCATGCATCATCCTGCAACTAACTCATTAGTCACATTCCTTGCAAGGCTTATAGTGATGTGCATTACCGAGAGGGCCCAGAGATACCTCTCCGACAACCGGAGTGACAAATCCTAATCTCGATCTATGCCAACTCAACAAGTACCATCGGAGACACCTGTAGAGCACCTTTATAATCAACCAGTTGAGTTGTGACATTTGGTAGCACACAAAGTGTTCCTCCGGTATTCGGGAGTTGCATAATCTCATAGTCAGAGGAACATGTATAAGTCATGAAGAAAGCAGTAGCAACAAACTAAACGATCATCGTGCTAAGCTAACGGAATGGGTCAAGTCAATCACATCATTCTATAATGATGTGATCCCGTTAATCAAATGATAACTCATGTCTATGGCTAGGAAACTTAACCATCTTTGATTCAACGAGATAGTCAAGTAGAGGCATACTAGTGACACTTTGCTTGTCAATGTATTCACACATGTACTAAGTTTCCGATTAATACAATTCTAGCATGAATAATAAACATTTATCATGATATAAGGAAATAAATAATAACTTTATTATTGCTTCTAGGGCATATTTCCTTCACCTAGGGCTGCCCCCGCTTGGAGTCTGAATTGGATTAGGAGGGGTGGCGCCCCCCCTCCCTTTCCTTCTCCCTCTCTCCCTCTCCTTCCTTCCCCCTCTCTTCGCTTGTTGGAAACCTACTAGGAATAGGATTCCTATTCCTAGTAGGAATCCTACTTGGGGCGCGCCCCATGAGGGCCGGCCGACCTCCCCCTTTCTCCTTTATATACGGGGGCAGGGGGCACCCTAGAGCACACAAGTTGACAGTTGTCTTAGCCGTGTGCGGTGCCCCCCTCTACAGATTTCCACCTCGGTCATATCGTTGTAGTGCTTAGGCGAAGCCCTCCGTCGGTAACTTCATCATCACCGTCATCACGCCGTCGTGCTGACGAAACTCTCCCTCGGCCTTAATTGGATCAAGAGTACGAGGGACGTCACCGAGCTGAACGTGTGCAGATCGCGGAGGTGTCATGCGTTCGATACTTGATCGGTTGGGCCGCGAATACGTTCGACTACATCAACCGCGTTTCATAACGCTTCCACTTTTGGTCTACGAGGGTATGTAGACATACTCTCCCCCTCTTGTTGCTGTGCATCACCTAGATGGATCTTGCGTGTGCGTAGGAATTTTTTGAAATTACTGCATTCCCCAACAGTGGCATCCGAGCTAGGTCTATGCGTAGATGCTATATGCACGAGTAGAACACAAAGGAGTTGTGGGCGTCGGTATATACATATTGCTTGTCGTCACTAGTTGATTCTTGATTCGGCGGTATTGTCGGATGAAGCGGATCAGACCGACATTACACGTACGCTTACGCGAGACTGGTTCTACCGGCGTGCTTCGCACACAAGTGGCTAGTGGGTGTCTATTTCTCCAACTTTAGTTTAATCGGTTTCAATGAACAGGGTTCTTTCTGAAGATCAAAAAGCAATCACTATACTATGTTGTGATTTTGATGCGTAGGTAAGAACGGTTCTTGCTAGAAGCCCGTAGCAGTCACGTAAAACTTGCAACAACAAAGTAGAGGATGTCTAACTTGTTTTTGCAGGGCGTGTTGTGATGTGATATGGTCAAGACGTGATTATATAAATTGTTGTATGAGATGATCATGTTTTGTAACACTGTTATCGGCAACTGGCAGGAGCCATATGGTTGTCGCTTTATTGTATGAAATGCAATCGATATGTAATTGCTTTACTTTATCACTAAGCGGTAGCGATAGTCATAGAAGAAATAGTTGGCGAGGCGACAACGATGCTTCGATGGAGATCAAGGTGTCAAGCCGGTGATGATGGTGATCATGATGGTGCTTTCGAGATGGAGATCAAAAGGCACAAGATGATGATGGCCATATCATATCACTTATTTGATTACATGTGATGTTTATCCTTTATGCATCTTATTTTGCTTAGTTTGGTGGTAGCATTATAAGATGATATCTCGCTAAATTTCAAGGTACAAGTGTTCTACCTGAGCATGCACCGTTGCTACAGTTCATCGTGCCGAGACACCACGTGATGATCGAGTGTGATAAGCTCTACGTTCACATACAATGGGTGCAAGCCAGTTTTCCACAAGCAGAATACTCAGGTTAAACTTGACGAGCCTAGCATATGCAGATATGGCCTCGGAACACTGAGACCCAAAGGTCGAACGTGAATCATATAGTAGATATGATCAACATAGTGATGTTCACCATTGAAAACTACTCCATCTCACGTGATGATCGGACATGGTTTAGTTGATATGGATCACGTGATCACTTAGATGATTAGAGGGATGTCTATCTAAGTGGGAGTTCTTAAGTAATATGATTAAATTGAGCTTTAATTTATCATGAACTTAGTACCTGATAGTATTTTGCATGTCTATGTTGTTGTAGATAAATGGTCCGTGTTGTTGTCCCGTTGAATTTTAATGTGTTCCTAGAGAAAGCTAAGTTGAAAGATGATGGTAGCAATTATATGGACTGGGTCCGTAACTTGAGGATTATCCTCATTGCTGCACAGAAGAATTACGTCCTGGAAGCACCGCTAGGTGTACGACCCGCGCCAACAACTGCAGACATTGTGAATGTGTGGCAGACGCGTGTTGATGACTACTGGATAGTTCAGTGTGCCATGCTTTACGGCTTAGAACCAGGACTTCAACGACGGTTTGAACATCATGGAGCATATGAGATGTTCCAGGAGTTGAAGTTAATATTTCAAGCAAATGCCCGGACTGAGAGATATGAAGTCTCCAATAAGTTCTACAGCTGCAAAACAGAGGAGAATAGTTCTGTCAGTGAACATATACTCAGACTGTCTGGGTACCACAACCACTTGACTCAGCTGGGAGTTAATCTTCCTGATGATAGTGTCATTGACAGAGTTCTTCAATCACTGCCACCAAGCTACAAAAGCTTCATGATGAACTATAATATGCAAGGGATGGATAAGACAATTCCCGAGCTCTTCATAATGCTAAAGACCGCGGAGGTAGTAATCAAGAAGGAGCATCAAGTGTTGATGGTCAACAAGACCACCAGTTTCAAGAAAAAGGGCAAAGGGAAGAAGGGGAACTTCAAGAAGAAGAATAAGCAAGCTGCTGCTCAAGTGAAGAAGCCCAAGTCTGGACCCAAGCCTGAGACTGAGTGCTTCTACTACAAAGGGACTAGTCACTGGAAGCGGAACTACCCCAAGTATTTGGCAGATAAGGAGGATGGCAAAGTGAAAGGTATATTTGATATACATATTATTGATGTGTACCTTACTAATGCTTGCAGTAGCGCCTGGGTATTTGATACTGGTTCTGTTGCTAATATTTGCAACTCGAAACAGGGGCTATGGATTAAGCGAAGATTGGCTAAGAATGAGGTGACGATGCGCGCGGGAAATGGTTCCAAAGTCGATGTGATCGCCGTCGACACACTACCTCTACATCTACCTCCGGGATTATTTTAGACCTGAATAATTGTTATTTGGTGCCAACATTAAACATGAACATTATATCAAGATCTTATTTTAAGCGAGACGGTTATACATTCAAATCAGAGAATAATGGTTGTTCTATTTATATGAGTAATATCTTTTATGGTCATGCACCCTTGATGAGTGGTGTATTTTTACTAAATCTTGATAGTAGTGATACACATATTCATAGTATTGAATCCAAAAGATATAAGTTTAATAATGATAGTGCAACTTATTTTTGGCACTACCGTTTAGGTCATATTGGAGTAAAGCGCATGAAGAAACTCCATGCTGATGGACTTTTGGAATCACTTGATGCTTGCGAACCATGCCTCATGGGCAAGATGACTAAGACACCGTTCTCCAGAACAATGGAACGAGCAACAGACTTATTGGAAATAATACATACTGATGTATGCGGTCCGATGAGTATTGATGCTCATGGCGGGTATCATTATTTTCTAACCTTCACAGATGATTTGAGCAGATATGGGTATGTCTACTTGATGAAACATAAGTCTGAAACATTTTAAAATTTCAAAGAATTTCAGAGTGAAGTGGAAAATCATCGTAACAAGAAAATAAAGTTTCTACGATCTGATCGTGGGGGAGAATATTTGAGTTACGAGTTTGGTCTTCATTTGAAACAATGCGGAATAGTTTCGCAACTCACGCCACCTAGAACACCACAACGTATTGGTGTGTCTGAACGTCGTAACCGCACTTATATTAGATATGGTGCGATCTATGATGTCTCTTACTGATTTACCGCTATCATTTTGGGGTTATGCTTTAGAGACGGCTACATTCATGTTAAATAGGGCACCATCGAAATTCGTTGAGACGACACCTTATGAACTGTGGTTTGGCAAGAAACCCAAGTTGTCATTTCTTAAAGTTTGAGGCTGCGATGCTTATGTGAAAAAGCTTCAACCTGATAAGCTCGAACCCAAATCCGGAGAAATGTGTCTTCATAGGACACCCAAAAGAGACTGTTGGGTACACCTTCTATCACAGATCCGAGAGCAAGATATTCGTTGCTAAGAATGGATCCTTTCTAGAGAAGGAGTTTCTCTCAAAAGAAGTGAGTGGGAGGAAAGTAGAACTTGATGAGGTAATTGTAACTACTCCCTTATTGGAAAGTAGTCCATCACAGCAATCAGTTCCTGTGATTCCTACACCAATTAGTGAGGAAGCTAATGATGATGATCATGAAACTTCTGATCAAGTTACTACCGAACCTCGTAGGTCGACCAGAGTAAGATCCGCATGAGAGTGGTATGGTAATCCGGTTCTGGAAGTCATGTTACTTGACCATGACGAACCTACGAACTATGAGGAAGCGATGATGAGCCCAGATTCCGCAAAATGGCTTGAGGCCATGAAATCTGAGATGGGATCCATGTATGAGAACAAAGTGTGGACTTTGGTTGACTTGCCCGTTGATCGACAAGCCATAGAGAATAAATGGATCTTCAAGAAGAAGACTAACGCTGACAGTAATGTTATTGTCTACAAAGCACAACTTGTTGCGAAAGGTTTTCGACAAGTTCAAGGAGTTGACTACGATGAGACCTTCTCACTCGTAGCGATGCTTAAGTCTGTCTGAATCATGTTAGCAATTGCCGCATTTTATGATTATGAAATTTGGCAAATGGATGTCAAAACTACATTCCATAATGGATATCTTAAAGAACAGTTTTATATGATGCAACCCGAAGGTTTTGTCGATCCAAAAGGTGCTAACAAAGTGTGTAAGCTCTGACGATCCATTTATGGACTGGTGCAAGCATCTCGGAGTTGGAATATACGGTCCGACGATCCATTTTTCAATGAAAGACCTCGGTGAAGCTACTTATATATTGGGCATCAAGATCTATAGAGATAGATCTAGACGCTTAATTGGACTTTCACAAAGCACATACCTTGATAAAGTTTTGACGAAGTTCAAAATGGATCAAGCAAAGAAAGGGTTCTTGCCTGTGTTACAAGGTGTAAAGTTGAGTCAAACTCAATGCCCGACCACTTCAGAAGATAGAGAGAAAATGAAAGTCATTCCCTATGCTTCAGCCATAGGTTCTATCATGTATGAAATGCTGTGTACCAGACCTGATGTGTGCCCTGCTATTAGTTTAGCAGGGATGTACCAAAGTAATCCAGGAGTGGATCACTGGACAGCGGTCAAGAACATCCTGAAATACCTGAAAAGGACTAAGGATATGTTTCTCGTTTATGGAGGTGACAAAGAGCTCATCGTAAATGGTTATGTCGATGCAAGATTTGACACTGATTCGGATTACTCTAAGTCACAAACCGGATACATATTTTTATTGAATGGTGGAGCTGTCTGTTGGTGCAGTTCCAAGCAGAGCGTCGTGGCGGGATCTACGTGTGAAGCGGAGTACATAGCTGCTTCGGAAGTAGCAAATGAAGGAGTTCATATCGGATCTAGGTGTCATACCTAGTGCATCGGGTCCAATGAAAATCTTTTGTGACAATACTGGTGTAATTGCCTTGGCAAAGGAATCCAGATTTCACAAGAGAACCAAGCACATCAAGAGACGCTTCAATTCCATTCACGATCAAGTCAAGGAGGGAGACATAGAGATTTGCAAGATACATACGGATCTGAATGTTGCAGACCCATTGACTAAGCCTCTCTCACGAGCAAAACATGATCAACACCAAGACTCCATGGGTGTTAGAATCATTACAATGTAATCTAGATTAATGACTCTAGTGCAAGTGGGAGACTGCAGGAAATATGCCCTAGAGGCAATAATAAAGTTGTTATTCATATTTCCTTATATCATGATAAATGTTTATTATTCATGCTAGAATTTTATTAACCGGAAACTTAGTACATGTGTGAATACATGGACAAACAGAGTGTCACTAGTATGCCTCTACTTTACTAGCTCATTAATCAAAGATGGTTAAGTTTCCTAACCATAGACATGAGTTGTCATTTGATGAACGGTATCACATCATTATAGAATGATGTGATTGACTTGACCCATCCGTTAGCTTAGCACTATGATTGTTTAGTTTATTGCTATTGCGTTCTCCATAACTTATACATGTTCCTATGACTATGAGAGTATGCAACTCCCGAATACCGGAGGAACACTTAGTGTGCTATCAAATGTCACAACGTAACTGGGTGACTATAAAGATTCTCTACAGGTGTCTCTAATGGTGTTTGTTGAGTTGGCATAGATCAAGATTAGGATTTGTCACTCCGTGTATCGGAGAGGTATCTCTGGGCCCTCTCGGTAATGCACATCACTATAAGCCTTGCAAGCAATGTGAATAATGAGTTAGTTGCGGGATGATGCATTACGGAACGAGTAAAGAGACTTGTCGGTAACGAGATTGAACTAGGTATTGAGATACGGACGATCGAATCTCGGGCAAGTAACATACCAATGACAAAGGGAACAACATATGTTGTTATGCGGTTTGACCGATAAAGATCTTCGTAGAATATGTGGGAGCCAATATGAGCATCCAAGTTCCGCTATTGGTTATTGACCGGAGATGAGTCTCGGTCATGTCTACATAGTTCTCAAACCCGTAGGGTCCGCACGCTTAACGTTCGATGACGATTGGTATTATGAGTGTAACGCCCCGTATGTAACTTGCCATATTTGTATTCCAACTCTTGCCATTTTCGGCACTAAGTTATGATATTCCCTCGTGGTTGGTTTTTGTCTTTATTTTGCATTTTGTCCATGTCATGCATCTCATATCATGTCATCATGTGCATCGCATTCGCATACGTGTTCGTCTCATGCATCCGAGCATTTTCCCCGTTGTCCGTTTTGCATTCCGGCACTCCTACGTCCTCCGGCGTCCCCTTTTGCCTCTTTTCGTGTGCGAGTGTTAAACGTTCTCGGATTGGACCAAGACTTGCCAAGCGGCCTTGGTATACCACCGGTAGACCGCCTGTCAAGTTTCGTGTCATTTGGAGTTCGTTCGATACTCCAACGGTTAACCGAGGAACCGTAAAGGCCTCGTGTGTGTTGCAGCCCAACACCCTTCCAAAGTGGCCCAAAACCCATCCTAACCCCCTCCATCCTCTCGGCCGTTCGATCACGATCGCGTGGCCAAAAACCGCACCTCATTTGGACTCCCCTAGCTCCCTCTATCTATAAATAGGTGCACCCCTCCAAAATTCGCGGTCCAGAAACCCTAGCCCCGCTCCTCCGCGCCGCCGGACACGTCCGCTCTGGTCGGATGCATCCGCCCCCATCGCCCGGCCAACCAGAGACTGCCACATGGCAGCGCCGCCCGTTCCCCGCCGCCGGCCCCCGCGGCCCACACCGCGCCCGACCCTGTCGCCGGCCACCGCGTGCTGCCCGCGCCTCCCCTCACGCCAGTTGCCTGCCCGCGCCATCTCTGGCCTCCGCCGCTCATTCGCCGCCTCACGCCGGCCGCTGCCTCCGCCTCGCCGGCGACTGCTCCGCCGCCCCTCCGTCCGAAGCTCCGTCCATCGCGTCCCTCAGTTCCGGCGAGTCTCCCACCTCCGACGAGCTCTACCTCCATCTCCGGCGAACTCACATCTCCTTGGCTCATGTGCAAGATCCGAAGAACCCTAGATTTGAGGTGGTTTTCACCAAGTCCTCGTCCCTGCTCATATTTTCAAGCACTTTTCTTCATACTATAACTCATCATCCGTACCTCCGTTTTGCGTGTGTGATATATCAAAATGTTCGTTAGGATGTGCTCTTCATTTTGTTCCATTGCACCATGCTTGTTTGAGTCCATCTTGATGCCTAAAATGCTGTTGCAAGAGTGCTTCATAATGTTAGTTCTTGATTCTTATCAGATTATGAGCATTTGTCATTTTTTCCATGATTAGTGTGTGCCTCCTATGAACTTGAGCCCTACATGTGTTTTGGGCTATGCCATGCCATCTTTACAGGGGTGTATGCCATGTATTTTTGTGATCAATGTGGTGACTAGCACAAGCATGCAAAGTAGCTCTCGTGATGTTGCTGATTTCAGGGACTTAGAATTTCACTAAGTCATTTCTCTGATGTTATTTTTATGCCATGTATTCATGTTGCTACAGAGTGATCCATGCCTCTTTTGAGCATGTTCAGTAAGGATGATTTTGAGATATTGTTATGTTCTATCCATCCATGTCTTTGTTTGCAATTATGGAGTACCCTGGAATGACTCAATTTTGCTCTACTTTTGCTACAAAATGTTCCTGGCAGATTGTTTACGTGTTAATCAATTTTGCCAAGGTTGTTGTAGTTGATCCATGCATGCTATGAGATGGTTCTTGTCATGGTTAGCTTCTTGAACATGTCTTCTTGATGGGAGTATGCTTAGTTTGTCATGCAATGCCTTGTGGTGAGTGCATCGAGCTCGCAAACATGCCTACGTAACTCTGTTTTTGCCATGTCCAGTTTTCTGCTAAGTCTGAATCTGTTAACGAAACTTGCTATGTCTACATGGGTGCCATCATATCTTCTGATCCTTTTTGGCTTATGGTAAGTAAGGGACTTTTGTTATATGCTTTGAGTAGTTTCATGCCATGCCTTGTTTTGCTATGTCCTGATCCCGTAGCATGTTGATATCTTGCTCTAAACATTGCTTCCTGATGTTAAATCCTGACATGTTGTTATTTTCACAAAGTCTGAGATGCTGTTATCTTTTGCACTTTTGCCATGCTTGTTTGAACCTACTATTGTGTGATTTAGCCGTAGCTCAGTGTTCATCTTTTGTCAAGCATCTTGAGTGGATAACTTCCATGTGCTTTTTGCTATGTTAGAGTGCAGTAGCTTAGTTTCTTGTTGCATTTTAGATGGCATCATGTTGTTAATCGCATAATTGTGCCATTATTGTTTTGCTTGCCTTTTGCAAACCGTGCATCTGATTCCGGTGATCTTTATATCGATTTCGACCAAAATCAACTCACCTTTCCAGCGGCTCTCTTGGTTCGCCAAGTTGAGGCATGGTTCAATCTTTTCCTTCAGGAGCATGCATAAGCACTGCATATTACATCCCGCATATCATGCCATGTTTTGCATCATGTTGCTTGCTCATTGCACCGTGGTTGATTGTGGTTTCCTTTGCTTGTCTTCTTGCCTTGGGTAGAGCCGGGAGAAGATTACGTGATCGAGGAACCCGTTGAGTACGCTTACGAGGATCAAGCTTACGTCAACTCAGAGAACTTTGCAGGCAAGATGACCATACCCTCGAAATCACTTCTATCTTTGCTTGCTAGTTGCTCGCTCTATTGCTATGCCTAGTCGCGATACCTACCACTTGCTTTATCATGCCTCCCATATTGCCATGTCAAGCCTCTAACCCACCTTATCCTAGCAAACCGTTGTTTGGCTATGTTACCGCTTTGCTCAGCCCCTCTTATAGCGTTGCTAGTTGCAGGTGAATATTGGAGTTTGTTCCTTGTTGGAACATGATTATTGTTGGGATATCATTATTATATCTTGTTTACTTTAATGCACATATATACTTGGTAAAGGGTGGAAGGATCGGCCTTATGCCTGGTGTTTTGTTCCACTCTTGCCGCCCTAATTTCCGTCATACCGATGTTATGTTCCTTGATTTTGCGTTCCTTACGCGGTCGGGTTATAATGGGAACCCCTTGACAGTTCGCCTTGAATAAAACTCCTCCAGCAAGGCCCAACCTTGGTTTACCATTTGCCACCTAAGCCTTTTTCCCTTGGGTTTCGCGGACTCAAGGGTCATCTTTATTTTAAACCCTCGGGCCAGTGCTCCTCTGAGTGTTGGTCCAACTTGTCAGCCGCTGGTGGCCACCAGGGGCAACTCTGGGCTGGCCTACCGGAAGTTTGGACAATCCGGTGTGCCCTGAGAACGAGATATGTGCAGCTCCGATCAGGGATCTTATGCATTTGGGGTTGTCTTTATTTTGGTTCCGTAGTCGGACCTTGATTGTATCTGGATGATGTAATGCTATATTTATGTTTTGTGTGAAGTAGCGATTGTAAGCCAACTCTGTACCTCTTTCTTATTCAGTACATGGGATGTGTAAAGATTACCCCTCTTGCGACATGCCTACAATGCGGTTATGCCTCTAAGTCGTGCTCCGACACGTGGGAGATATAGCCGCATCGTGGGTGTTACAATGAGTTTATGTGTTTTGAAGTAATGAAGGTTGTTAGGAGTCCCGTATGTGATCACGGACATGACGAGGAGTCTCGAAATGGTCGATACATAAAGATTGATATATTGGATGACTATATTCGGACACCGGATGAGTTCCGGGGTCACCGGATATATATCGGAGTGCTGAAGGGTTATCTGAACCATCGAGGGAACTAATGGGTCAACATGGGCCTTGTGTGTGAGAGAGGAGAGGGCCCTAGGGTTGGCTCCCCCCCCTTGGAGTCCTAATTGGATTAGGAGGGGTGGCGCCCCCCTCCCTTTCCTTCTCCCTCTCTCCGTCTCCTTCCTTCCCCCTCTCTTTGCTTGTTGGAAACCTACTAGGAATAGGATTCCTATTCCTAGTAGGAATCCTACTTGGGGCGCGCCCCATGAGGGCCGGCCGGCCTCCCCCTTTCTCCTTTATATACGGGCGCAGGGGGCACCCTAGAGCACACAAGTTGACAGTTGTCTTAGCCGTGTGCGGTGCCCCCCTCTACAGATTTCCACCTCGGTCATATCGTTGTAGTGCTTAGGCGAAGCCCTCCGTTAGTAACTTCATCATCACCGTCATCACGCCGTCGTGCTGACGATACTCTCCCTCGGCCTCAACTGGATCAAGAGTACGAGGGACGTCACCGAGCTGAACGCGTGCAGATCGCGGCGGTGCCGTGTGTTCGGTACTTGATCGGTTGGATCGCGAAGACGTTCGACTACATCAACCATGTTTCATAATGCTTCCGCTTTCAGTCTACGAGGGTACGTAGACATACTCTCCCCCTCTCGTTGCTATGCATCACCTAGATGGATCTTGCGTGTGCATAGGAATTTATTGAAATTACTGCGTTCCCCAACAGCAAGAACCATTCTTACCTACGCATCGAAACCACAATGATTTTTTGTCAAGTGTGTTGTTTTAACCTTCAACAAGGACCGACCATAGTCAAACTTGATTAAACTAAAGTTGGAGAAATAGACACCCGCCAGCCACATGTGTGCGAAGCACATCGGTAGAACCAGTCCCATGAACGCGGTCATGTAATGTCGGTCCGGGCCGCTTCATCCAACAATATCGCCGAACCAAAGTAAGACGTTGGTGGTAAGTAGTATTAATATTATCGCCCACAACTCTTTGTGTTCTACTCATGCATATAACATCTACGCATAGACCTGGCTTGGATGTCACAGTTGGGGAACGCAGTATTTCAAAAAATTTACCTACGATCACGCCAGATCTATCTAGGAGATGCATAGCAACGAGAGGGGAGAGTGTGTCTACATACCCTCGTAGACCGAAAGCGGAATCGTTTAGTAACGCGGTTGATGTAGTCGAACGTCTTCGCGATTCAACCGATCCTAGCACCATACGTACGGCACCTCCGTGTTCAGCACACGTTCAGCTCGATGGCGCCCCTCGAGCTCTTGATCTAGTTGAGGATGAGGGAGAGTTCCGTCAGCACGATGGCATGGCGACGGTGATGACGAAGTTACTGGCACAGGGCTTCGCCTAAGCACTACGACGATATGACCGAGGTGTGTAACTGTGGAGGGGGGCACTGCACACGGCTAAGAGAAGACTTGGTGTGTCTTTGGGGTGCCCCTGCCCACGTATATAAAGGAGGGAGGGAGAGAGGCCGGGCCCCTAGGGGCGCGCCAAGAGTATGGAGTCCTACTAGGACTTCCAAGTCCTAGTAGGAATCCCTTTCCTTTTCGGAGTAGGAGAGAAGGAAAGAGGGAAAGAGAGAGGGAGTAGAAAAAGGCAAGGGGGGCACCGCCCCCTTCCCCTAGTCCAATTCGGACCAATGGGGGTGCCACCTCCCCTTGGCCTGCCTCCTCTTTTGCCCGTATGGCCCAATAAGGCCCATCACTTCTCACGGTGAATTCATGTAACTCCTCCGTACTCCAAAAAATACTCGAATCACTCGGAACCTTTCCGATGTCCGAAAATAGCCTTACAATATATGAATCTTTACCTCTCGACCATTTCGAGACTCCTCGTCATGTCCGTGATCTCATCCGGGACTCCGAACAAACTTCGGTCATCAAATCACATAACTCATAATATAAATCGTCATCGAACGTTAAGCGTGCGGACCCTACGGGTTCGAGAACTATGTAGACATGACCGAGACACATCTCCGGCCAGTAACCACTAGCGGAACCTGGATGCTCATATCGGCTCCTACATATTCTACGAAGATCTTTATCGGTCAAACTGCATAACAACATACGTTATTCCCTTTGTCATCGGTATGTTACTTGCCCGAGATTTGATCGTCGGTATCCTCATACCTAGTTCAATCTCGTTACTGGCAAGTCTCTTTACTCATTTCGTAATGCATCATCCCACAACTAACTCATTAGTCACATTGCTTGCAAGGCTTATCATGATGTGCATTACCGAGAGGGCCCAGAGATACCTCTCCGATTCTCGAAGTGACAAATCTTAATCTTGATCTATGCCAACCCAACAAACACCTTTGGAGATACCTGTAGAGCATCTTTATAATCACCCAGTTACGTTGTGGCATTTGATAGCACACAAGGTATTCCTCCGGTATCCGGGAGTTGCATAATCTCATAGTCGAAGGAATATGTATTTGACATGAAGAAAGCAATAGCAAAAAAACTGAACGATCAACATGCTAAGCTAACGGATGGGTCTTGTCCATCACATCATTCTCCTAATGATGTGATCCTGTTCATCAAATTACAACACATGTCTATGGTCAGGAAACTTAACCATCTTTGATTAACAAGCTAGTCAGGTAGAGGCTCACTATGGACTCAGTGTTTTGTCTATGTATTCGCACATGTATTAAGGTTTCCGGTCAGTACAATTCTAGCATGAATCATAAACATTTATCATGAATAAGGAAATATAAAATAACAACTTTATTATTGCCTCTAGGGCATATTTCCTTCAAACATCTAGATAGTTTAGTAGTAGAACTCATCCTCAGGTCTTCCAATTCACACGACATGACTTTGAGAACTTCATCTCCACTGCGGACCTGGTTCTAATTCAAACAGAAACCAAATATTATATTACTACCTCCGTTCAGAAATATGAGATGGTTTTCGATATTTTACTCCATATAAGACTACATATACGCACAGAAATGAGTGATAGACGCTAGAACATGTCTTCAAATGCATGAGAGCAGAGGGATTACTTGCAATATCCATAACACAAGTTACCGAGGCTACTATACTTTCTTGAAAGGCATGAGAGCTAAAATCTTGCATTTCCTACAGCTAGCATTGATGTTCATAAAGTAGTTGAAAGTAATCTATAAGAAATCAATGTTATGTGCAATAATCATATGCATGTCAACGTCTCGCATGTTTTGGTCAAAAGAGCAATTTAGAACCAGCATTTGGCACACAAAAATCACAGGCAAGATCACCCAGAAAGTTGTACTACTAGTACTGTGTGTTAGATGAAAAAACATGATCAATATAACCAAAAAGATTGTCAAGAAGAGATATTACCTGGACTGGCTTAACGAGGGATCCCGGAGAGGGGGGCTTGGACAAGGCGATGGCCTTGAGCTTGTCTGTGGTAGTCTCGGTGGGGTGCTTGCGCTTCTTCATACCCTGAGCCTCGACGGTTTTGACCAGAGCCATAGACATCACTTCGGCCGATGCTCCAAGGCCCATCAAGAAACTGTCAAATAGAAATAAAAGAAAAGAAATCATAATCACAAACCCAAAAGAAGAACAGAGAGGATATTCAAGCGTGGACATTGCATTTTGAATCTGTTGCTTATGTTCATGAGTTGGGAAGTTGTATTTCGGAAACCCACAACCTACCTAAGCATGTTATTCATTAAGTGTAGGCCAACATGTTTAACCTATCACTCCCTGTGAAACTGCCTTGCTATCGATAAATATTCTGATTAATCAATAAAAATTAGCAGGGTTGTCTATTCTACATAGTTATCACCCTTCATAAATCTAACTATTCTGCAAACTTATTATTGCTTTGTGTATGCATTTTTGGCAAATGTGTTTCTCGACAATCCTCCTTGTTGATCTAAAGAAAGAAGAGTTGTGCATCACGAAACTTCTTCGCTCACCTCCTTTCCCTCCCGCGAGCGCCTGGGGGGAACCCTAGCCCCCGCCTCCCCTCTCCTTCTCCCTCTGACCTCCTCCCTCGCCGCCGCCCAGCACTGCCGACAAGGGCGACGACGGGGCTTACTTCTCCCCTCGCACGGGATCCACGGCTGGCACGGGTCGGCCGCTCGTCCGGGGGCATTGGCCTATGGCGGGGGCCAGCAGCGCAACTCCAGGGTGGCGGCGAGGGCGCCTGGTGGCGTCGCGATGGCGGCTGGGCGAGCATCTGTGGCATGGCGTCCATGACAAGGCTAGATCGGGCGATGGTGGGCCGGCGTGCCTCCGGCTAGATCCTCCCTGATTTGGTCTCTGGTGGCGGCAGGCATCGCAGGGTGGCGGCAGAGGCCCATCTGGGGCTCGGCGTGGTGGGGCTTGCAACGACGTGGCTGCAACTTCGTGGTCGCCCTGGTCTTCCCGTGGCGATGACGGGACATGCTCCGACGGTGGTTCGTGTGCAACTGACTTGGGTGAGCTCCCTTCCTCTTCTACGGATTCAGCTACGGGCTCGTCGGGACGGGGTGGCTCCATGGTGCGGTGTAGGTGCGCGCGAGGCCTGCCGGAGGTGGCAGGGGACTTTGAGAAGGGGGCAAGGTGCCCCCTTTGTTGCATCTGGCGGCTGCTTCGGGTGGCTACCAGAGTTCCCCTGGCCCAGATCTGGCCACCGAGGACACCAACCCTGCCAAGGTGTCGACTTTTGGGGTGGAAGGGAGGTCTTCTGTTCCGTTCCGGTTGGCCGCGTCGGTTTGGTGTATCCATGGATGAGGGTGGGGCTCTGATGCCATGGCGGCAACCTGGTTGGTGGAAGCCGGTGTGCTCATGGGCGGAGCACACGGCTCGGGCGCTGTCCGGTCACCATGGCCGTGTGGGTAGCATGTTGACCGGGGTGTGTCGTTCAATGGCGGTGTTGCAATTGTCCATAACCCAATCCGGTGACGGTGAGTGTTGGCCAGGGTGAAAACCCGCTCTATCGGTGTTCTGGCGTCGTCCACTTCTTGAAGGCACCGTCGCGATATCTCATTTGTCGCCGTGGTGCTCCAGGGGAAACCCTAATCCTTGGATTAGGCAGTGGCGACGCTATGGTGCCGGTCCTTTGCTGAAGGCGCCACCTTGGAGCCCATTGTTCGTCATACACGGCTTCTCCTCTTCGCGGTGGCTCACCCATGGTTGAGGGCCCTGACGACTTCGTAGTAGTTCTTAGAGCAACTCCAACGGGCCGCCCCAAACGGACGGCGCTTTTGTCCGCTTTTTGTCCGTTTGGGTCGGCCCGGCGGACATAAACGTCTGGTGCTATGTTTGGGTCGGCGCGAGCGCCCAACGCTGGCCCGACCAATTTTGTCGGTGTGTCAAAAAATATATTTAACATGCATTTAATTAAACATAAAAGCCAGCCAGGAAGGCCGGTGAAAGTCTACATTACATTAATTAACATAAAAAACTAAAAACTAGATGACGCGCAGCCCTATGCGTCCTCGTCGGCGTCTGCGTCAGGGCCGGTGAGGTTGATCAACGTCGGCGCAGGGCCGGCCCAGGGGAACGCCGTGTTCCAGAGGGCGGCGATGTTGGCCTGTGCTGTAACGCCCCAACACTGATGCTCGAGAAGACTTCCATAGGTTCCGGGTTTCTCCGTGTGTTTTATTTTTTGCTTGCTCCTTTTATTTTTTCATTGCATCATGCCATCATGTCATAAATCTTTTGCATCTCAACTAAATAAATTGTGTGGATCTTCGATCCATTTAAATGGAGGGAAGAGTGACTTCTCTTTATAACATATCCTCCTAATATTTAGGGGGCTATTATAAATATTCCATTATTTTGGCATCACCAAAACACACTTGCAAGTAATTCCCCAGGCCTTTGTTATCCCACATCTTGACCTCAAACTTTGCCCATATTTTTCTTTCATCGCTTTCTCGATCTCCACAAAAATCCGAACATTTTTGGACCTTCCTAACCCTCACTTCCTATTCAAACCATTTGATTTTAAATCAAATGAGTTTGAATTTAAAACTTTCAAAAATGCCCACTCCATTTTTCTTGGAACATGCGCATTTTTGCGAGTCCTTGAAAATTACTCCCATGCCCAAATTCCATCCATACCCTCTCTTTCTATTTTTCTTCTTCTATCTATTTTCTTTTCTCTTTTGGTTAAGAGAAGAGAGTAGAGAGAGAGAGAGAGAGCCCAGCTCAAGCGAAGCCCACCCAGCCAGCAGGCCTCTGGTCACTTCCCTCTCCCAGGGCCGGCCTCCAAGGCCCATCTTGCTTCCCGGCCTCTAAGGCCCAGCCCGCGCGCCCCTAGCCCTAGGCCCCGACCACTCTCTCTCGGTCTCTCCCCTCGACTCCCTCTCTTTCCCTCGCGCCGCCAGGAACCCAGCGCATCGCGCCAGATCCCCTCGCTCTCGCACCCGCGTGCCTCCAGTGCCAGAACCCGCGCTCCGCCCTCGCCGGAGAAGTGAACCAGGCCGGAGCCTGCTCGCCGCCGCCGGCCTTCACCTCGCTGCACTGCCCCAGGATGTCGCTCCCCTGCCGTCTCCGGCGCCACACCACCAGAGTTGCTCCTTCCCCGCGACCCCGAGCCCCAAGCGCCGCCTCGTCTCCTCTGCTATGCCCGCACCTCGCCTGTGACTTCTCCGCTCCGGCGACCTCCATCGAGCCTCCCTGCTTCGTCCGGCCGCCGCGCCACCATGCTCCAGTGCCGCCTCGAGCTCATCTTCCTCGACCTCCATGCCGTCCCGGAGTCCCTCGCCCGCTGCTGCACGGTCCAGCCTAATGCTTCTCCTTCCGCTGCCATGGACATCCACCTCGCCTGCCTCCTCCCATCGGCCCTCTGCCTGCTGACAATCTTCCATCTCCGGCCGCCTGCTGTGCTCCACCTCCCTGCTCGAGCTCCCTCCTTCACTGCCTGTTCTCGTTGACGTGATGACTGCAACTGCAACACCCTTGGGTGTCAAGTTCCTCTTCCAGACCCGTCAAGTGTACGACGACTCGGGTGCGACCACGTGCATTTGTCAAGTACCCTGGAACCATCGACGCCTTCAAGACCGGCAAGTCCAACTAGTTCCGATGCCCGAACGACTACGCGGTGTTGCGTCAAGTACCTAAACCATGTCTCCGGAATTGCCAAGACCGTCCTGAATATTACCAAGTACCACTTCGATTCCGGAACGCGACAAGTACCACGACGCCCGGAGTCCTCGGATCCTTCAAGTTCCACCATGAGATGTACAACTACCGTCGACCTCGAAGACCTCGGATTCACCAAGTTCCCATGACGACAAGTGTGACCCTTCGGATGCGCCAAGTTCGTCTACACAAAAACGCCTCATGTCGGCAAGACCTGCAAGTCGGACCCCAAACGATCGATGTCGCGTGGACCGTGTACAACTACCATCACCCCGAAGACGTTGGAGTCATCAAGTACCTCTCCGAAACGAACGTGAACAACTACCGTCGCAAGAACGGGACCGGAAAGTCCGAAGACCCCAAGTACCACGACACCGATGACATGAACATCTACGGAAACTCGTGCAACGATAAACATGTACCACTACCGTCACCGAGATTGCGAGAACCTCTACCGTCGACCCTAGAGCGTGCGAGAACGACTACTTCCACTACCGCCGTCGCGAGAATGTCTACTTCCTCTACTTTGCACTGAACGAGAACTGTCCCGCTTGCACGCTTCAAAGGTATAACCTTGAGACGACGTCCGTGAACGAATGCTTACGATGTTTGAGATGCTCGTGTTTGCACCATGCCCAAATTGTAGCTCATTTCCTTGTCGCCAAATCATGGGACACCCGGAATCCGGGAGCGCCCCACCATCTTTTGCACGCATCCGCACACTTCTCCTTTGCATCGGTATCTCAATCGAGTTACCGGAACCGGAACGTTGTCATGGCACCGTTTTCGTTATCGTTGTCGTGGCACACATTTTCCTTTCCACCACGGTGGCCAATGCTTCATAATGTTCTTATCAACTTTTTCATAAAAAAATTGCATAAACTTGCACATGTCATCCGCATCATGTTAACAACATCAAGAATGTTTAAAATTGTTGTTGGTATTAATTTGCTAAAGGCATATGGGGATTTACCAGATTTGTTGTTTGCTATATCCGGCCCCATTTAAATTGTTTAGATAGATAATTCGTTTATGTTTCACCTCTTGACATGCTTAACAACATTTAATATTGTTGGGTACATAAACGAGATCGAACTAAATAACTTGAATGTGTTGTCTTGTCAATATGCAACAGAGTTGCATATTGAGCTCCACTTTAATTTGTAGTGTTGTTTGTGCACTTTGCCATGCCATGCTTCTTTAAACCGGACATGCATCATACTTGGTTGTGCATCATGCCATGTTGATGTGATGGTCGTTTACTATGTTGTTTGCTTTCTTTCCGGTGTACTTCTTCTCGGTAATCCGGTAACGTTGCGTTTGTAAGGATCCGTTGGCTACGTCTGTTTGTCTTCTTCATGGACTCGTTCTTCTTCCTTGCGGGATCTCAGGCAAGAAGACCATACCCTCAAAATCACTTCTATCTTTGCTTGCTAGTTGCTCGCTTTTTTGCTATGCCTATGTTGCGATACCTACCACTTGATTATCATGCCTCCCATATTGTTAAGCCAAGCCTCTAACCCACCTTGTCCTAGCAAATCGTTGTTTGGCTATGTTACTACTTTGCTCAGCCCCTCTTATAGCGTTGTTAGTTGCAGGTGAAGATTGGAGTTTGTTCCATGTTGGAACATGGATATTTTGTTGGGATATCACAATATCTCTTATTTAATTAACGCATCTATATACTTGGTAAAGGGTGGAAGGCTCGGTCTTATGCCTGGTGATTTGTTCCACTCTTGCCGCCCTAGTTTCTGTCATATCGGTGTTATGTCCCGGATTTTGCGTTCCTTACACGGTTGGGTTATAATGGGAACCCCTTGACAGTTCGCTTTGAATAAAACTCCTCCAGCAAGGCCCAACCTTGGTTTTACCATTTGCCACCTAGCCTTTTTCCCTTGGGAGTCGCGCATCCCGAGGGTCATCTTTATTTTAAACCCCCGGGCCAGTGCTTGTCTAAGTGTTGGTCCAACCCAGAGCATCGTGCGGGGCCGTCCCTTGGCAACTTGGATTACGTTGGCTCCCGTACGCTTAGCTTATCCGGTGTGCCCTGAGAACGAGATATGTGCAGGTCCTATCGGGATTTGTCGGCACAGCGGGTGGTCTTGCTGGACTTGTTTTACCATTGTCGAGGATGTCTTGTAACCGGGATGCTGAGTCTGATCGAATTGTCTTGGGAGAAGGAATATCCTTCATTGACTGTGAGAGCTTGTGATGGGCTAAGTTGGGACACACCTACAGGGATTTGAACTTTCGAAAGCCGTGTCCGCGGTTATGGGCAGATGGGAATTTGTTAATGTTCGGTTGTAGAAAACTTGAAGTTTAACTTAATTAAAATGCATCAACCGTGTGTGTAACCGTGATGGTCTCTTTTCGGCGGAGTCCGGGAAGTGAACACGGTGTTGGAGTTATGCTTGAACGTAAGTAGTCCAGGATCACTTCTTGATCATAGATTCTCGACCGTGCTTTGCCTTCTCTTCTCGCTCTCTTTTGCGTATGTTAGCCACCAAATATGCTAGTCGCTTGCTGCAGCTCCACCTCATACCTTTACCTTACCCATAAGCTTAAATAGTCTTGATCGCGAGGGCGTGAGATTGCCGAGTCCCCGTGACTCACAGATACTTCCAAAACCAGCTTGCAGGTGCCGTTGAACCATGCAGGTGACGCAACCAAGCTCAAGGAGGAGCTCGATGAAGATTGTGTCCGCTATGTGGTTCTGTTTCCAGTTGATCAGTAGTGGAGCCCAGTTGGGACGATCGGGGATCTGTGTAGCTTTTGGGGTAGTCTTCTTTTATTTTGGTTCCGCAGTCAGACCTTGATTGTATCTGGTTGATGTAATGCTTTATTCATGTATTGCGTGAAGTGGCGATTGTAAGCCAACTATGTATCTCATTCCCTTATGTATTGTATTTGTTGTGTGAAGATTACCTCACTTACGACATTGCTTTCAATGTGGTTATGCCTCTAAGTCATGCTTCGACATGTGGGAGATATAGCCGCATCGAGGGTGTTACAAGTTGGTAATCAGAGTCTTCCCCGACTTAGGAGCCCCCTGCTTGATCGAATCGCTGGCGTTGTTGAGTCTAGAAAAATGTTTTAAGTCTTTTAGGAATATATATGTTGGAGAGTAGGATTCTTTTTACTCCTCAGTCCCTTCGTCGCTCTGGTGAGGCATCCTGATGTAGAGTTTTGACTCTTCTCTTCTCAAATTTCACTAAAAAAAATTTAGGATCACGCGGGTATCTTGGAATCGTTTCGATGGTTTTGTGATGAGAACATTGTTCTTGGTGCCTCCTGACATTTAGGGGTTGTGGCAGTGTCCCGGGGAGTTGAGCTCCAAGGTGTTGTCGTCACAATTTTATCGTTGCAATTCTGGAATACCTGAGTTTTGCCGACATCGAAAATCTCTTTTATGCAGTTGTTGGTGAGATAACCTCGACGCCACCCAGTACTGGGGTGGGAGTTCGGGAGTATTGCCATAACTCGTATAACGGATGCTTTTCGAAGGTTGAGGTAAATGATTTTCGGAGGTTTCTTGGTTATGTGTTGAAGGATGGATACAGCTGGATGTAGGATTTGCTAGTTTTGGGTGAGATATTATGCTTCCCATGTATCCCCAACACCTGATTGCATAACCGGAAAGTTTCGGGAGTTTATAAGTGGGAATTCAAGTAGCTCTTAGGATATCTTTCCGACAGATGTATGATATGAAATTGGGGTTCGACGTCTAGTGGTCCGCCTATCCACGGTTGGTTTTACAGTGGTCTTGTTGTGTCTTAAAGAGTCCTTGGCTATGCTGACTCGGGGACGCTTCGTATGTCATGTGCACTGCCTTGTACATGATGGTGTTGTATGATCGAGCCCGTGTAGGCCCCACCACGAAAACTTCGGACGAAATCTCTATCATATGTTTGTTCTGGCTTATTCTGAAAGCCAATCCTTTGTTTTGTTTTGAGTTGTGGTATTCGAGTTGCTTCGAAGTCAAATGTGGATTCCATACCTTTCCTAAGATATGTTCTCATACTCCTATGTGAATATCAATCCTTCATGATAATCGAGATTGTCATGTAAATCCTTTTCAACCGGCGTGTTTTCTCTTCATGTGGATCCGATCATCTCAACACCAGCAAAAATCAATTATCAGCTCTCTCAACGGTGTTTATTTCATCCATCTCCAAGTTGCTTTTATTTTCCCACCCTCCCACCCTTGTTTCGTCAAGGACTAAGATTTCTTAATCTAGTATCCATCTTATTCATGTGAAGTCTCTTCTTTCTTTTCAATCAATGTTCTTATCCGGTGATTCTCATGAAGATACTAACGGAGCCTCAAGTTCGCCATTCTTCATTTTTTTTCTCCGGTGGTTCCAAGTCAAGCTTTGTTGATCATATCTTTTCCTCGTTTCAAATGTTTTCCATGCCGGTGCACCTTATTATCATTCCACTTCTCGCTATTCAATTGTTCTGGAGTGCTCAAGATATCCCGAAGATTCGTGCTTACACTCTGCTTTCGTTCAACCTCTTTCGAGGATGTTATCTCATTCAAGCCTTTTATTCAACTGGCGCAATCTCTCTTTTAAATCGTTCAACAGTGTTTCTTTTGAGTGGGCCCTAACCCACAGGTCTTTTCCCAGGATCTTACCTGACTCTTCTAATTTTTCCCGGAGTTACTCCCAAATTCTTTTCGAAGTTTGACGTAAGAATGATTCATCATCAGTCATATGTATTTCTCCAAGATCTTTCAAATTCTTTTCATCGGTGGTTCAACTTTTCCATTCTTCTTTATTCCGGAGTATCTCAACAATTTGGTGCTGTTTCTCGTCGTAATTCTCAGATTTTGATGACCGAAGAAGAGTTTTTCCTCCATATCTTATCCGCTCTCTCAGAGATTCATGGTTCTAGCTTGATGTCATCCTCTCATAATTGTTTTGATTGTGACAATTCTTTTCATCCTTCCGGAGCAATTCAAGAGTCTTTTTAGTTTGATTCTCCGGAGGCCATCAATTCAGGATTATTCATGCCAGCTTTCAGCTCTCGTTCTCTAATTCTTACCGGTGATTCATCCCTTTACTTCTTTTCTTTTCAAGTCTGAAGGTGGTTCATTCAAGATTTCTTTTCCTTCATTATCATATCAATTCATTTGTTCTTTCCAATTCTACCGGTGGATCATTGAAGACCTTCTCAAGTTGGCGCCATATCTATCTTAATCCTTTCTACGAGAATAAGTAGTATGCCAAATCCATTGTTTGTCATCAATTTAAATTGGTGAAGGATAAGCATAATGTAATTCTTATTCTTGTTTCATCGAGTGAATTCAATTTCTGCTTTCCAGAGTGGTTCATCATATCACATTCTCGGTTCGAGATGCTTTATCTTTCCTTCCGGAGTTCCAAGTTTCCACTTTATCTCGTCGCAAAGCTTCATCCAATCTTTGCAAGGATTCACCTTGTGTTTTCAACTTCTCTTTCCTTTCCTTTGATCATTCTTTTGTTTACCGGAGTTCTTCATGAAGGTTCTGCATGATGGTTCATCAAGGATTTAATTCCTTCTCGAAGTGTTCATCAACATTCTTTTCAGAGGAGCTCAAGTTTTCTTCATTTTGCAATCCGTAGTGCAATTCTTCCTACCGTATCATTGGAGGTGGTATTATGTCATTCTTGATAATTTGAGTTCATGTTTCACGATTCACTTGTTGTTAAGAATGCAGTATTTTAAATCCATCAATCTCGTCATTGGAGCTATCTTGGGTTATATTTAACCTAAAGCCTTCCCTAGGGATTGTTGCTATTTATGGTGCTAATAAATGATCCAAGTTCTTCATTTATCCACCCGGTGAAATAGTTTTCTCGTCTCCTTGTTGATATCAATCCAATCTATTGTTTCCAGTAGTGGCAGAATTTCACCTCATAATTTCGAGATGTTTTCCACAAGTCCACTACAACCTTGTTCTTTTCGTTGTTGGTTTTCCAACAACTCAGTTCGAACCTTCTCCTAAAGATGTTTTTGCAAGCTCATTTAAGGTAGAAGATGTTGTTTTCTCCTCCGTTCATTCCATTCCATTTCTCTCTTTTCTTCCGGAGGCATTGTGTTGTTGCTCTCTTCAACCCTTCTCCTTGTTCTTGTTAGGACCTTGTTCTTTTCATGCTTATCCATTTAACCGGAGTGTCGCGTCCTCTTTTCAAGTATCCTCTCATCTGGTCAAGATCATGTTAAATCCCTTCCATTTCCAACCGGAGTGTTGTCGTATTTGATCTCTATCGTTCCGTGTGCTTCTTCTTTCAACCGGAGTGCTTGCATGTGCTTCTTGCTCATTGCAACCTTTATTCTTATGTCTTTCAATCTACAAGGTTCTCGTAATGTTCCTTGTTCCTCTTCTCTAACGGAGGTTTTCAACTTGGTTCATCTTCGTTGTATTCTTTCTTTCAAATTTGCTCAACCTCTCAAGGTTCATGGTTTCACTCATTGGTCAAAGAAGCAACTTAGTTTTACCTCTTCTCTTTCTCTTCCGGTTTCCCTCCGGTGCCATTCTAGATCTCGGGACGAGATCCTCTCGTAGTGGTGGAGTGTTGTAACGCCCCAAGACCGATGCTCGAGAAGACTTCCATAGGTTCAGGGTTTCTCCGTGTGTTTTATTTTTGCTTGCTTCTTTTATTTTTGCATTGCATCATGTCATCATGTCATAAATATTTTGCATCTCAACTAAATAAATTGTGTGGATCTTCGATCCATTTAAATGGAGGGAAGAGTGACTTCTCTTTATAACATATCCTCCTAATATTTAGGGAGCTATTATAAATATTCCATTATTTTGGAATCACCAAAACACACTTGCAAGTAATTCCTCAGGCCTTTGTTATCTCACATCTTGACCTCAAACTTTGCCCATATTTTTCTTTCATCGCTTTCCCGATCTCCACAAAAATCCGAACATTTTTGGACCTTCCTAACCCTCACTTCCTATTCAAACCATTTGATTTTAAATCAAATGAGTTTGAATTTAAAACTTTCAAAAATGCCCACTCCATTTTTCTTGGAACATGTGCATTTTTGCGAGTCCGTGAAAATTACTCCCATGCCCAAATTCCATCCATACCCTCTCTTTCTATTTTTCTTCTTCTATCCATTTTCTTTTCTCTTTTGGTTAGGAGAAGAGAGTAGAGAGAGAGAGAGCCCAGCTCAAGCGAAGCCCATCCAGCCAGCAGGCCTCTGGCCACTTCCCTCTCCCTTGGTCGGCCTCCAAGGCCCATCTTGCTTCCCGACCTCTAAGGCCCAGCCCGTGCGCCCCTAACCCTAGGCCCCGACCACTCTCTCTCGGTCTCTCCCCTCGACCCCTCTCTTTCCCTCGCGCCGCCAGGAACCCAGCGCATCACGCCAGATCCCCTCGCTCTCGCACCCGCGTGCCTCCAGTGCCAGAACCCGCGCTCCGCCCTCGCCGGAGAAGTGAACCAGGGCGGAGCCTGCTCGCCGCCGTCGGCCTTCGCCTCGTTGCGCTGCACCAGGACGTCGCTCCCCTGCCGTCTCCGATGCCGCACCACCGGAGCTGCTCCTTCCCCATGACCCCGAGCCCCAAGCGCCGCCTCGTCTCCTCTGCTATGCCCGCACCTCGTCTGCGACTTCTCCGCACCGGCGACCTCCATCGAGCCTCCCTGCTTCGTCCGGCCGCCGCGCCACCATGCTCCAGCGCCGCCTCGAGCTCATCTTCCTAGACCTCCATGCCGTCCCGGAGTCCCTCGCCCGCTGCTGCACGGTCCAGCCTAATGCTTCTCCTTCCGCTGCCATGGACATCCACCTCGCCTGCCTCCTCTCGTCGCCCCTCTGCCTGCTGACGATCTGCCATCTCCGGCCGCCTGCTGTGCTCCACCTCCCTGCTCGAATTCCCTCCTTCGCTGCCTGTTCTCGTTGATGTGAAGACTGCAACTGCAACACCCTTGGGCGTCAAGTTCCTCTTCTGGACCCGTCAAGTGTACGACGACTCGGGTGCGACCACGTGCATTTGTCAAGTACCCTGGAACCACCGGCGCCTTCAAGACCGGCAAGTCCAACTAAGGATGGCAATGGGTCGGGTTTGGATCGGGTTGAACAATCTCAAATCCATATCCATGTCTATGAAGACAGTCTTTGCCCTCCCATGAAAAAATCCATGGGTCAAAAATTGTGTCCATGTCCAAATCCGATGGATATCCATATCCATTGGATATCCATTGGGTCCTCTTGAGACATATAAATGAGACATAACACAATATTAACATAAACTCTTCCATTCTTCACCTCGTGGTAGGCTAGGCTTCACTTATGGTAAATCAACATCCACTAACAACCTAAGATCATTTAGTATTTTTCTAACAGATGAGAATGACGAGTCATTTAAGAAGGAGGTAAAAATAAGGGAAGGGGTGTTGGAGTATGTTACAGAGGGGATTGAATGTCAACTAAAAAAAGTTACGATGGGGATTGTGTAATTTCTTATACATGTTTTAGATAAAAAAAGTGTAAAATTGATGTGGGACATATGACCGTGGGGCAGGGATATCAGATTTTTTCCCATTAAGTCATACTATCGGGTCGGGTTTGGGTATATCCATGGGTACAAGATTATATCCATGCCCTATCCATGAACAATCGGGTCGGGTTTGGGCGCCGCCCATGGACACAAAAGCATATCCAAACCCTATCCATTCGGATCGGATATCCATGGATATCCATGTCCATGGATAAAATTGCCATCCTTAAGTCCAACTAGTTCCGATGCCCCAAGAACGACTACGCGGTGTTGCGTCAAGTACCTAAACCGTGTCTCCGGAATCGCCAAGACCGTCCTGAATATTGCCAAGTACCACTTTGATTCCGGAACGCGACAAGTACCACGACGCCCCGAGTCCTCGGATCCGTCAAGTTCCACCATGAGATGTACAACTACCGTCGACCTCGAAGACCTCGGATTCACCAAGTTCCCATGACGACAAGTGTGACCCTTCGGATGCGCCAAGTTCGTCTACACAAAAACGCCTCATGTCGGCAAGACATGCAAGTCGGACCCCGAACGATTGACGTCACGTGGACAGTGTACAACTACCGTCGCCCCGAAGACGTTGGAGTCATCAAGTACCTCTCCGAAACGAACGTGAACGACTACCGTCGCAAGAACGGGACCGAAAAGTCCGAAGACCCCAAGTACCACGACACCGATGACATGAACGTCTATGGAAACTCGTGCAACGATAAACATGTACCACTACCGTCGCTGAGATCGCGAGAACCTCTACCGTCGACCCTAGAGCGTGCGAGAACGACTACTTCCACTACCGCCGTCGCGAGAACGTCTATTTCCTATACTTTGGACCGAACGAGAACTGTCCCGCTTGCACGCTTCAAAGGTATAACCTCGAGACGACGTCCGTGAACGAATGCTTGCGATGTTTGAGATGCTCATGTTTGCACCGTGCCCAAATGTTCGCTCGTTTCCTTGTCGCCAAATCATGGGACACACGGAATCCGGGAGCGCCCCTCCATCTTTTGCACGCATCCGCACACTTCTCCTTTGCATCGGTATCTCAATCGAGTTACCGGAACCGGAACGTTGTCGTGGCACCGTTTTCGTTATCGTTGCCGTGGCACACCTTTTCCTTTCCACCACGGTGGCCAATGCTTCATAATGTTCTTATCAACTTTTTCATAAAAAAATGCATAAACTTGCACATGTCATCCGCATCATGTTAACAACATCAAGAATATTTAAAATTGTTGTTGGTATTAATTTGCTAAAGGCATATGGGGATTTACCGGATTTGTTGTTTGCTATATCCGGCCCCATTTAAATTGTTTAGATAGATAATTCTTTTATGTTTCACCTCTTGACATGCTTAACAACATTTAATATTGTTGGGTACATAAACGAGATCGAACTACATAACTTGAATGTGGCGTCTCGTCAATATGCAACGGAGTTGCATATTGAGCTCCACTTTAATTTGTAGTGTTGTTTGTGCACTTTGCCATGCCATGCTTCTTTAAACCGGACATGCATCATACTTGGTTGTGCACCATGCCATGTTGATGTGATGGTCGTTTACTATGTTGTTTGCTTTCTTTCCGGTGTACTTCTTCTCGGTAATCAGGTAACGTTGCATTTGTGAGGATCCGTTGGCTACGTCTGTTTGTCTTCTTCATGGACTTGTTCTTCTTCCTTGCGGGATCTCAGGCAAGATGACCATACCCTCGAAATCACTTCTATCTTTGCTTGCTAGTTGCTCGCTCTTTTGCTATGCCTATGTTGCGATACCTACCACTTGCTTATCATGCCTCCCATATTGTTAAGCCAAGCCTCTAACCCACCTTGTCCTAACAAACCGTTGTTTGGCTATGTTACTGCTTTGCTCAGCCCCTCTTATAGCGTTGTTAGTTGCAGGTGAAGATTGGAGTTTGTTCCATGTTGGAACATGGATATTTTGTTGGGATATCACAATATCTCTTATTTAATTATTAACACATCTATATACTTGGTAAAGGGTGGAAGGCTCGGTCTTATGCCTGGTGATTTGTTCCACTCTTGCCGCCCTAGTTTCCGTCATATTGGTGTTATGTCCCGGATTTTGCGTTCCTTACACGGTTGGGTTATAATGGGAACCCCTTGACAGTTCGCTTTGAATAAAACTCCTCCAGCAAGGCCCAACATTGGTTTTACCATTTGCCACCTAGCCTTTTTCCCTTGGGAGTCACGCATCCCGAGGGCCATCTTTATTTTAAACCCCCGGGCCAGTGCTTGTCTAAGTGTTGGTCCAACCCAGAGCACCGTGCGGGGCCGTCCCTTGGCAACTTGGGTTACGTTAGCTCCCGTACGTTTAGCTTATCCGGTGTGCCCTGAGAACGAGATATGTGCAGCTCCTATCGGGATTTGTTGGCACAGCGGGTGGTCTTGCTGAACTTGTTTTACCATTGTCGAGGATGTCTTGTAACCGGGATGCCGAGTCTGGTCGGATTGTCTTGGGAGAAGAATATCCTTCGTTGCCCGTGCGAGCTTGTGATGGGCTAAGTTAGGACACCCCTACAGGGATTTGAACTTTCAAAAGCCGTGCCCGCGGTTATGGGCAGATGGGAATTTGTTAATGTCCGGTTGTAGAAAACTTGAAGTTTAACTTAATTAAAATGCATCAACCGTGTGTGTAACCGTGATGGTCTCTTTCCGGCGGAGTCCGGGAAGTGAACACGGTGTTGGAGTTATGCTTGAACATAAGTAGTCCAGGATCACTTCTTGATCATAGATTCTCGACCGTGCTTTGCCTTCTCTTCTCGCTCTCTTTTGCGTATGTTAGCCACCAAATATGCTAGTCGCTTGCTGCAGCTCCACCTCATACCTTTACCTTACCCATAAGCTTAAATAGTCTTGATCGCGAGGGTGTGAGATTGCCGAGTCCCCGTGACTCACAGATACTTCCAAAACCAGCTTGCAGGTGCCGTTGAACCGTGCAGGTGACACAACCAAGCTCGAGGAGGAGTTCGATGAAGATTGTGTCCGCTATGTGGTTCTGTTTCCAGTTGATCAGTAGTGGAGCCCAGTTGGGATGATCGGGGATCTATGTAGCTTTTGGGGTAGTTTTCTTTTATTTTGGTTATGCAGTCGGACCTTGATTGTATCTGGTTGATGTAATGCTTTATTCATGTATTGTGTGAAGTGGCGATTGTAAGCCAACTATGTATCTCTTTCCCTTATGTATTACATGGGTTGTGTGAAGATTACCTCACTTGCGACATTGCTTTCAATGCGGTTATGTTCTGTTTCCAGTTGATCAGTAGTGGAGCCCAGTTGGGACGATCGGGGATCTGTGTAGCTTTTGGGGTAGTTTTCTTTTATTTTGGTTCCGCAGTCGGACCTTGATTGTATCTGGTTGATGTAATGCTTTATTCATGTATTGCGTGAAGTGGCGATTGTAAGCCAACTATGTATCTCTTTCCTTTATGTATTACATGGGTTGTGTGAAGATTACCTCACTTGCGACATTGCTTTCAATGCGGTTATGCCTCTAAGTCGTGCTTCGACACGTGGGAAATATAGCCGCATCGAGGGCGTTACATGCGCCGCCACTGCGTGGGCCTGGCGCGCCTCCTCTTCGGCCTCACGCTCGAGCATCTGCAGGCGCTCGCCCTCCCGGCGCTCCTCGGCCAGCCGAACGCGACGCCAGTGGTCGAGGTAGGCCGCCTCCTACTTCTCCGTCGCCCGAGCCAGATCGACGGAGCACTGACCCACTTGCGCACTACTCCGGTCCAGGAGTAGCGCTCGAGAGGGGCCGGCTCCTCTGGCTCGGTTTTGGGCGGGGACACAGTCGCCCCCCGTGGAGAGGGCCATGGCCTCCGCCATGGCAGCCTGGAAAGCCGCCTCATCCGCCTCCCTCCACCGCTCCTCCTCCTCGCTCTCCTTAATGGCCGCCTGGTCCTCGTTGTTGGAAATATGCCCTAGAGGCAATAATAAAAGTATTATTATATTTCATTGTTCATGATAATTGTCTTTTATTCATGCTATAACTGTATTATCCGGAAATCGTAATACACGTGTGAATACTTAGACCACACAATGTCCCTAGTAAGCCTCTAGTTGACCAGCTCGTTGTGATCAACAGATAGTCATGGTTTCCTGACTATGGACATTGGATGTCATTGATAACGGGATCACATCATTAGGAGAATGATGTGATGGACAAGACCCAATCCTAAGCATAGCATAAAAGATCGTGTAGTTCGTTTTGCTAGAGCTTTGCAAGTGTCAAGTATCTCTTCCTTCGACCATGAGATCGTGTAACTCCCGGATACCATAAGAGTGCCTTGGGTATACCAAACGTCACAACGTAACTGGGTGACTATAAAGGTGCATTACAGGTATCTCCGAAAGTAGCTGTTGGGTTGACACGGATCGAGACTGGGATTTGTCACTCCGTATGACGGAGAGGTATCTCTGGGCCCACTCGGTAATGCATCATCATATTGAGCTCAATGTGACCAAGGTGTTGGACACGGGATCATGCATTACGGTACGAGTAAAGTGACTTGCCGGAAACAAGACTGAACAAGGTATTGGGATACCGACGATCGAGTCTCGGGCAAGTAACGTACCGATTGACAAAGGGAATTGCATACAGGGTTTGATCGAATCCTCGACATAGTGGTTCATCCGATGACAACATCGAGGAGCATGTGGGAGCCATCATGGGTATCCAGATCCCGCTGATGGTTATTGACTGAGAGAGTCTCGGTCATGTCTGCATGTCTCCCGAACCCGTAGGGTCTACACACTTAAGGTTCAGTTACGCTAGGGTTATAGGGATATGTATATGCAGTAACCCGAATGTTGTTCGGAGTCCCGGATGAGATCCCGGACGTCACGAGGAGTTCCGGAATGGTCCGGAGGTAAAGATTTATATATGGGAAGTCCTGTTTCGGGCATCGGGACAAGTTTCGGGGTTATCGGTATTGTACCGGGACCACCGGAAGGGTCCCGGGGGTCCACCGGGGGGGTCCACCTGTCCCGGGGGGCCACATGGGCTGTGTGGGGGTGCGCCTTGGCCTAATGGGCCAAGGGCACCAGCCCCACATAGGCCCATGCGCCCAGGGTTCAAGGGGGGCAAGAGTCCTAGGAGGGTAAGGCACCTCCTAGGTGCCTTGGGGGGAGGGAAAACCCCCCTTGGCCGCCGCACCCCCTAGGAGATTTGATCTCCTAGGGACGGCCACCCCCCCTTGGCACCCCTATATATAGTGGGGGGAGAGGAGGGACTTCATACCTGAATGCCCTGGCCTTTGGTTGCCTCCTTCTTCCTCCCCAACACCTCCTCCACCTCCATAGTGCTTAGCGAAGCTCTGCCGGAGTACTGCAGCTCCACCAACACCACGCCGTCGTGCTGCTGCTGGTGCCATCTCCCTCAACCTCTCCTCCCTTCCTTGCTGGATCAAGAAGGAGGAGACGTGGCTGTTCCGTACGTGTGTTGAACGCGGAGGTGCCGTCCGTTCGGCGCAGGTCATCGGTGATTTGGATCACGTCGAGTACGACTACATCATCACCTTGCAAGCTTCCGCACGCGATCTACAAGTGGTATGTAGATGCAAACTCTCTCCCTAGACTCGTTGCTTAGATGAACTCATAGATGGATCTTGGTGAAACCGTAGGAAAAATTTTAATTTTCTGCAACGTTCCCCAACAGTGGCATCATGAGCTAGGTCTATGCGTAGTTCTCTTTGCACGAGTAGAACACAACTTTGTTGTGGGCGTGGATTTTGTCATCTTACTTGCCTCTACTTGTCTTTTCTTGCTCAACGGTATTGTGGGATGAAGCGGCCCGGACCAACCTTACACGTACACTTACGTGAGACCGGTTCCACCGACTGACATGCACAAGTTGCATAAGGTGGCTGGCGGGTGTCTGTCTCTCCCACCTTAGTTGGAGCGGAATCGATGAACAGGGCCCTTATGAAGGGTAAATAGAAGTTGACAAAATCACGTTGTGGTGATTCGTAGGTAAGAAAACGTTCTTGCTAGAACCCAATTGCAGCCACGTAAAAGATGCAACAACAATTAGAGGACGTCTAACTTGTTTTTGCAGCGATTGATCATGTGATGTGATATGGCCAGAAGTTGTGATGAATGATGAATTGTGATGTATGAGATCATGTTCTTTGTAATAGGATTCACGACTTGCATGTCGATGAGTATGACAACCGGCAGGAGCCATAGGAGTTGTCATTATTTTTTGTATGACCTGCGTGTCATTGAATAAACGCCATGTAAACTACTTTACTTTATTGCTAAACGTTAGTCATAGAAGTAGAAGTAGTCGTTGGCGTGACAACTTCATGAAGACACGATGATGGAGATCATGGTGTCAAGCCGGTGACAAGATGATCATGGAGCCCCGAAGATGAAGATCAATGGAGCTATATGATATTGGCCATATCATGTCACAACTATATAATTGCATGTGATGTTTATTATGTATTATGCATCTTGTTTACTTAGGACGACGGTAGTAAATAAGATGATCCCTTATAAAATTTCAAGAAGTGTTCTCCCCTAACTGTGCACCGTTGCTACAGTTCGTCGTTTCTAAGCACCACGTGATGATCGGGTGTGATGGATTCTTACGTTCACATACAACGGGTGTAAGACAGTTTTACACAGCGAAAACACTTAGGGTTAACTTGACGAGCCTAGCATGTGCAGACATGGCCTCGGAACACGGAGACCGAAAGGTTGAACACGAGTCGTATGGAAGATACGATCAACATGAAAATGTTCACCGACGATGACTAGTCCGTCTCACGTGATGATCGGACACGGGCTAGTCGACTCGGATCGTGTAACACTTAGATGACTAAAGGGATGTCTAATCTAAGTGGGAGTTCATAATTTGATTAGAACTTTATTATCATGAACTTAGTCTAAAACCTTTGCAAATATGTCTTGTAGATCAATGGCCAACGCTAATGTCAACATGAACTTCAACGCGTTCCTAGAGAAAACCAAGCTGAAAGATGATGGCAGCAACTATACGGACTGGGTCCGGAACCTGAGGATCATCCTCATAGCTGCCAGGAAACAATATGTCCAAGAAGGACCGCTAGGTGACGCTCCCGTCCCAGAGAACCAAGACATTATGAATGCTTGGCAGTCTCGCGCTGATGATTACTCCCTCGTTCAGTGCGGCATGCTTTACAGCTTAGAACCGGGGCTCCAAAAGCGTTTTGAGCATCACGGAGCATATGAGATGTTCGAAGAGCTGAAACTAGTTTTCCAAGCTCATGCCCGGGTCGAGAGATATGATGTCTCTGACAAGTTCTACAGTTGTAAGATGGAGGAAAACAGTTCTGTCAGTGAGCACATCCTGAAGATGTCTGGGTTGCACAACCGTATGACCCAGCTGAACATTAACCTCCCAGATGAGGCGGTCATTGACAGAATCCTCCAGTCGCTCCCACCGAGCTACAAGAGCTTTGTGATGAACTACAACATGCAGGGAATGGAAAAGACCATTCCTGAAGTGTTCTCGATGCTGAAGTCAGCAGAGGCTGAAATCAAGAAAGAACATCAAGTGTTGATGGTCAATAAGACCACTAAGTTCAAGAAGGGCAAGGGTAAGAAGAACTTCAAGAAGGACGGCAAAGATGTTGCCGCGCCTGGTAAGCCAGTTACCGGGAAGAAGTCAAAGAATGGACCCAAGCCTGAGACTGAGTGCTTTTATTGCAAGGGGAAGGGTCACTGGAAGTGGAACTGCCCCAAATACTTAGCGGATAAGAAGGCCGGCAACACCAAAGGTATATTTGATATACATGTGATTGATGTGTACCTTACCAGTACTCGTAGTAACTCCTGGGTATTTGATACCGGTGCCGTTGCTCATATTTGTAGCTCACAGCAGGAGCTGCGGAATAAACGGAGACTAGCGAAGGACGAGGTGACGATGCGCGTCGGGAATGGTTCCAGAGTCGATGTGATCGCCGTCGGCATGCTGCCTCTACATTTACCTACGGGATTAGTTTTGAACCTTAATAATTGTTATTTAGTGCCAAGTTTGAGCATGAACATTGTATCTGGATCTCGTTTAATACGAGATGGCTACTCATTTAAGTCTGAGAATAATGGTTGTTCGATTTATATGAGAGATATGTTTTATGGTCATGCTCCGATGGTCAATGGTTTATTCTTAATGAATCTCGAGCGTAATATTACACATGTTCATAGTGTAGATGCCAAAAGATTTAAAGTTGATAACGATAGTCCCACATACTTGTGGCACTGCCGCCTTGGTCACATTGGTGTCAAGCGCATGAAGAAGCTCCATGCCGATGGACTTTTAGAGTCTCTTGATTATGAATCGTTTGACACGTGCGAACCATGCCTCTTAGGCAAAATGACCAAGACTCCGTTCTCCGGAACAATGGAGCGAGCAACCAACTTGTTGGAAATCATACATACCGATGTGTGCGGTCCAATGAGCGTTGAGGCTCGCGGAGGATATCGTTATGTTCTTACCCTCACAGATGACTTGAGTAGATATGGGTATGTCTACTTAATGAAACACAAGTCTGAGACCTTTGAAAAGTTCAAGGAGTTTCAGAATGAGGTGGAGAATCAACGTGACCGAAAGATAAAATTCTTACGATCAGATCGTGGAGGAGAATACTTAAGTCACGAATTTGGTACACACTTAAAGAAATGTGGAATCGTTTCACAGCTCACGCCGCCTGGAACACCTCAGCGAAACGGTGTGTCCGAACGTCGTAATCGCACTCTATTGGATATGGTGCGGTCTATGATGTCTCTTACCGATTTACCGCTATCATTTTGGGGATACGCTCTAGAGACAGCTACATTCACTTTAAATAGGGCACCGTCTAAATCCGTTGAGACGACACCGTATGAATTATGGTTTGGAAAGAAACCTAAGCTGTCGTTTCTAAAAGTTTGGGGATGCGAAGCTTATGTCAAGAAACTTCAACCTGAAAAGCTCGAACCCAAGTCGGAAAAATGCGTATTCATAGGATACCCTAAGGAAACTATAGGGTATACCTTCTACTTAAGATCCGAAGGCAAGATTTTTGTTGCCAAGAACGGATGCTTTCTGGAAAAAGAGTTTCTCTCGAAAGAAGTAAGTGGGAGGAAAGTAGAACTCGATGAAGTACTACCTCTTGAACGGGATAGTGACGCAGCACAGGAAACCGTTCCTGTGATGCCCACACCAACTGAAGAGGAATACCATGATAATGATCAAAGTACTTCGGATCAAGTTACTGCTGAACTTCGTAGGTCCACAAGGACACGTTCCGCACCAGAATGGTACGGCAACCCTGTCCTAGAAATCATGTTGTTAGACAACAATGAACCTTCGAACTATGAAGAAGCAATGACGGGCCCGGAATCCAACAAATGGCTTGAAGCCATGAAATCCGAGATAGAATCCATGTATGAAAACAAAGTGTGGACTTTGACAGACTTGCCCGATGATCGGCGAGCGATAGAAAACAAATGGATCTTTAAGAAGAAGACGGACGCGGATGGTAATGTTACCATCTATAAAGCTCGACTTGTCGCTAAGGGTTATCGACAGGTTCAAGGGATTGACTACGACGAGACATTCTCTCCCGTAGCGAAGCTAAAGTCCGTCCGAATCATGTTAGCAATTGCCGCATACTATGATTATGAGATATGGCAGATGGACGTCAAAACAGCATTCCTTAACGGGCATCTTAAGGAAGAACTGTATATGATGCAGCCGGAAGGTTTTTTCGATCCTCAGAACGCTAACAAAGTATGCAAGCTCCAACGATCCATTTATGGACTGGTGCAAGCATCTCGGAGTTGGAACATTCGCTTTGATGAGATGATCAAAGCGTTTGGGTTTATGCAGACTTATGGAGAAGCCTGCGTTTACAAGAAAATGAGTGGGAGCTCTGTAGCATTTCTCATGTTATATGTAGATGACATACTCCTGATGGGAAATAATATAGAATTTCTGGACAGCATTAAGGCCTACTTGAATAAGTGTTTTTCAATGAAGGACCTTGGAGAAGCTGCTTATATATTAGGCATCAAGATCTATAGAGATAGATCGAGACGCCTCATAGGTCTTTCACAAAGTACATACCTTGATAAGATTTTGAAGAGATTCAGAATGGATCAGTCCAAGAAGGGGTTCTTGCCTATGTTACAAGGTATGAGACTGAGCTCAGCTCAGTCACCGACCACGGCAAAAGATAAAGAAGAGATGAGTGTCATCCCCTATGCTTCAGCCATAGGATCTATTATGTATGCCATGCTGTGTACCAGACCCGATGTAAACCTTGCCGTAAGTTTGGTAGCAAGATACCAAAGTAATCCCGGCAAGGAACACTGGACAGCGGTCAAGAATATCCTGAAGTACCTGAAAAGGACAAAGGACATGTTTCTCGTTTATGGAGGAGACGAAGAGCTCGTCGTAAAGGGTTACGTCGACGCTAGCTTCGACTCAGATCCGGATGACTCTAAGTCACAAACCGGATACGTGTATATGTTGAATGGTGGAGCAGTAAGCTGGTGTAGCTGCAAGCAGAGCGTCGTGGTGGGATCTACGTGTGAAGCGGAGTACATGGCAGCCTCGGAGGCAGCACATGAAGCGATTTGGGTGAAGGAGTTCATCACCGACCTAGGAGTCATACCCAATGCGTCGAGGCCGATCAAACTCTTCTGTGACAACACTGGAGCTATTGCCCTCGCAAAGGAGCCCAGGTTTCACAAGAAGACCAGGCACATCAAGCGTCGTTTCAACTCCATCCGTGAAAATGTTCAAGATGGAGACATAGAGATTTGCAAAGTGCACACGGATCTGAATGTCGCAGATCCGCTGACTAAACCTCTCTCGCGTGCAAAACATGATCAACACCAGAACTCTATGGGTGTTCGATTCATCACAATGTAACTAGATTAGTGACTCTAGTGCAAGTGGGAGACTGTTGGAAATATGCCCTAGAGGCAATAATAAAAGTATTATTATATTTCATTGTTCATGATAATTGTCTTTTATTCATGCTATAACTGTATTATCCGGAAATCGTAATACACGTGTGAATACTTAGACCACACAATGTCCCTAGTAAGCCTCTAGTTGACCAGCTCGTTGTGATCAACAGATAGTCATGGTTTCCTGACTATGGACATTGGATGTCATTGATAACGGGATCACATCATTAGGAGAATGATGTGATGGACAAGACCCAATCCTAAGCATAGCATAAAAGATCGTGTAGTTCGTTTTGCTAGAGCTTTGCAAGTGTCAAGTATCTCTTCCTTCGACCATGAGATCGTGTAACTCCCGGATACCATAAGAGTGCCTTGGGTATACCAAACGTCACAACGTAACTGGGTGACTATAAAGGTGCATTACAGGTATCTCCGAAAGTAGCTGTTGGGTTGACACGGATCGAGACTGGGATTTGTCACTCCGTATGACGGAGAGGTATCTCTGGGCCCACTCGGTAATGCATCATCATATTGAGCTCAATGTGACCAAGGTGTTGGACACGGGATCATGCATTACGGTACGAGTAAAGTGACTTGCCGGTAACGAGACTGAACAAGGTATTGGGATACCGACGATCGAGTCTCGGGCAAGTAACGTACTGATTGACAAAGGGAATTGCATACAGGGTTTGATCGAATCCTCGACATAGTGGTTCATCCGATGACAACATCGAGGAGCATGTGGGAGCCATCATGGGTATCCAGATCCCGCTGATGGTTATTGACTGAGAGAGTCTCGGTCATGTCTGCATGTCTCCCGAACCCGTAGGGTCTACACACTTAAGGTTCAGTTACGCTAGGGTTATAGGGATATGTATATGCAGTAACCCGAATGTTGTTCGGAGTCCCGGATGAGATCCCGGACGTCACGAGGAGTTCCGGAATGGTCCGGAGGTAAAGATTTATATATGGGAAGTCCTGTTTCGGGCATCGGGACAAGTTTCGGGGTTATCGGTATTGTACCGGGACCACCGGAAGGGTCCCGGGGGTCCACCGGGTGGGTCCACCTGTCCCGGGGGGCCACATGGGCTGTGTGGGGGTGCGCCTTGGCCTAATGGGCCAAGGGCACCAGCCCCACATAGGCCCATGCGCCCAGGGTTCAAGGGGGGCAAGAGTCCTAGGAGGGTAAGGCACCTCCTAGGTGCCTTGGGGGGAGGGAAAACCCCCCTTGGCCGCCGCACCCCCTAGGAGATTTGATCTCCTAGGGCCGGCCACCCCCCCTTGGCACCCCTATATATAGTGGGGGGAGAGGAGGGACTTCATACCTGAACGCCCTGGCCTTTGGTTGCCTCCTTCTTCCTCCCCAACACCTCCTCCACCTCCATAGTGCTTAGCGAAGCTCTGCCGGAGTACTGCAGCTCCACCAACACCACGCCGTCGTGCTGCTGCTGGTGCCATCTCCCTCAACCTCTCCTCCCTTCCTTGCTGGATCAAGAAGGAGGAGACGTGGCTGTTCCGTACGTGTGTTGAACGCGGAGGTGCCGTCCGTTCGGCGCAGGTCATCGGTGATTTGGATCACGTCGAGTACGACTACATCATCACCTTGCAAGCTTCCGCACGCGATCTACAAGTGGTATGTAGATGCAAACTCTCTCCCTAGACTCGTTGCTTAGATGAACTCATAGATGGATCTTGGTGAAACCGTAGGAAAAATTTTAATTTTCTGCAACGTTCCCCAACACTCGTCACGGACGACGAGCGGGGACGCCGGCAGGCTGCGGTCGACGCCGCGAACGCCGCGTCGCCTCGCCTTCTCGTGCTCGAAGGCGAACCATCGAGCCCAGTAGGGCGAGTCGACGGCGTAGTGCGGTAAGGCGCGCTGCTCTGGCGTCAGCAACGCCCGCCGGCGGCGCACCTCCTCCGTATGGGCCCTAGCCGTCTGCGGCGGCGCCGACACTGGGATCCTCTCCGGATCCAAATGCCAATCATGCGGCAGCGTCGTGTCGGGGTACGGCAGAGGCACGCGGTGCTGCCAGTGCCACTCGGGCTGGTGCACCGGCACATTGATGCGCTGCCTCTGCCGGGGAGCGCGCGGCGGGGCGGGGAGGGCGGGGAGGGAAGGGGAATGGCGGGCGGGGGCCTTGCCCTTGCCGCCGCTGCCGATGCCGAAGAAGAAGCCCATGCTGGCGGTGGCTAGGGTTGTCGCCGGCGTGGGGGCAGGGGTGACCAGATTGGGATGGGGGCGAGTGGCAATGGATAAGGACAGCCCCGCCGCACGCCTGGCTTAAAAAGGACGACCGCCGTCACTGATGCGTGGGCCCAAGGTGGGCGGTCGTCATAAATAATGTTGCCCGTCGAAGTTGGACGGCCGCCAGGTGGGGACGCGCAGCGAGAAGGCGCGCGAGGCGTCCGTTCCGCGTCGGCGCCGACGCATTTGGGGCGCAAATTTGGGCCGCAAATGCATCGGCGCGGACGCGGAGCGCGTACGATTTGAATATGGGTCGGCGCGTTGTGCCGCCTCTTTTGTCCGCGCCGACCCAAACGGACGGCGGCGGACGAAATGGGTCGCCCCATTGGAGTTACTCTTAGTGTATCATATGATATTTGCTAGGAGTTTATTGGGGCGGTGTTGCTGTTTTCAACGTCTTTGTATCCGGTTTTGGGTGTGTGTGATGTGGTGTGTGTTTGTATCGGTTGGTTTCAATTTGTTAGGTGATGGTTGCTTTATATGTAAAGCGGGAAAAAATCTTTCTTATCATCACGAAACTTCTTCAAAGGTTTTAAAGTAATCAAAAGGCAAATATGGTGACACGTGAGTTAGCTATAAGTTAAGTCTTTTTAACCGTTCCGATTTCGCACTGCGTAGCGCATGCAGTAACAGATGATTGGAACAATATTTTAATTTGATCGATATACATGAGGTGGTGTTTTCAAATTCAAAAAGAAGACGAAGAAAATGCTAGAATCCGGCAGCAGAACCCGAAGCGGAATACGCAACCCCGCTGGCAATTCCGGTTGCTCCACCGCGCCACGCAGGCCCCACCTCTTCCCTCTTGCCTTCTGCCCCCGATAACCCAGCGCGACGAAGTGGACAACCGAACGACGCAACCGGGCGGCGAAAAAGATAGCGAAAACCCAGCGGAAGGAGGCGAGAAAAAAAAAAAGAAGAAGCAAAAAGCGAGCCCCCGATCCCCACCCCCTGCCTCCCCAACCACCGCCGGCGATCGCCGCCGCCGCGGATGCGATGCGCCCCCCCTCCTGCGGCCGGGGCGGCACCGTGGGCCGCGCAGGGTGAGAGATCCCCGAGCGTCGGCACTGCCTCGTGCGCCTCCGAGCTTGCCCCCCACGCTCACCACGCCGACCGCCGCGGCTTCGCGGCCATGTGGTTGTTCTGGCGCACCAGGAACCGCTTCTCCATCGAAGAGCTCCGGTGCGTGCCCACCTTTATCGCACCCGGTCTCGCTAGGTATTCGGAGGCCGCCCCCTGCAGATCTGTGCCGCGGTGGTGGCCGGAGTCTAGTTCACGATTCGAGCCGGTTGTGCAAAGTCTCGTCTCTATTCTGTTCGAATCCGATCGCGTTTGTAGAAACCAGAGGGCACCCACTGTGGAGCCAATTGCTTCTCACTTCCGGGCTAATAGATATTCGTGATCAGTTGGTGTTTTACAAGGTTCTCTCGGCACTTTCAGCTTGGTTTAGTGCTTTATCACCGCAAGGGTGATGCTTATAATGGAAAAGCGAGTATACGTACTTGTGTTTGTTTGATGGATGGAGACTCAGGCAGTGGTTAACTTATTAACCAGATGATGCACTGACTGTAGAATGGAGGCTTCATGTCCTTTTATTCCTTGATAACCATAGTATAGTGCGCACCAGCTTTAGGATCAGTTTGTGTTTGCTGAATTGTGCTGCACTCAACTTATGCTATAATCTGCTAGGAAAAAAATAGCCACTAACGTAGAGAAAAGTTGGTTAGCCAAACGGTGAAATGGGCAAAAGCTGGCTGGCCAAAATCCAATTATTCATAATACAGCAAAAAGCCAAACACAGCCTTAAAAGGGTGTGTTCTTCAATTTTATTCCTTTAGAGTATCAGTGCCTTCATCCAAGTATGTAGAACTACTGTGAGTTTGTGTTCTCTTTTCGCACATAACTTTTAGAGACCAGAGGAATTCGTGACAATACAAGATCTTTTCAGTACTATGTGATCTGCAACGGAGGAAACAGATGGATTATTGCATATTAATGATTAGACACATAATGAGTGCATATTTGATTAGCAATACTAGTCGCTACCCTTGTGTAGAAAGTTCAATCTGTACCAATTTTCTTTTTAATAGCTACACTAGCCTATTAATACCACATAAAGCCCAGTTTTTGCTGTTTACTAACACAAGACCTTTATTCTAGTGGGAAGAAAGTAAAATCTTATCATAGATGTTTCATACATGTCTTCTTCTTCAACTATGTCGTTACAGATTGTATCTATAATTGTACATATACCTTTAAATTTAATATTTCTCGTTTATATTTGATACATTTACTGAAAACCAACACCCAGATTTGCATCCTATTTTCCACTTAAGTCAAAAGTACTTGCATCTTGATCATGCATTCATGCTAATGTAAGTGTTGTGTTATTCTTCATTTGTAGATATTTAACAGATCAGCTACAAAAGATTCATGTTGTTTATGAAGCTAATAAGGTAGGTTGAGCTGTTCATCCTTGTTATTTCCAGGAGTCTTAAGAAATTTCAGTTGATCAAGTTAGCTCTGATGTTTTTCATGTAGGAATTTGTGGTTGAAGCATTGCGATCAATTGCGGAACTTATGATATATGGCGACCAGCACGATCCATTATTTTTTGAGTGAGTGTTAGCCTGTTAGGCAGAGAGCATGTAGTTTCCAATAGTGCAGCTATGCAGTAGAAAGTGGCAGGCCGGTGTTGTAGAAACCTAATCTATTCATTTATATGGTATATCTTTCAGATTTTTCATGGAGAAGCAGATTATGGGTGAATTCGCTCGTATTTTGAGGATTTCTAAGCTGTCCAGAGTGTCACTACAGTTGCTGCAGACAATGAGTATCATGATTCAAAATTTAAGGAACGAGCATTCAATTTGTAAGTTAATCGTTATTGTTACATATATTACAGGTAAAATGCTGAATGGTTGAATGATCTAATCTGCAAGTGTTCATGTTTTGTACAGATTACATTTTCAGCAACGAGCACATTAACTTCTTGATAACTTACTCGTTTGATTTCCAAATTGATGAGATGCTATCGTACTACATATCCTTTTTACGGTTTGTACCCCGTCTTAAATTATTACTTATTATTTTTTGTGGTTCCTGGTTATTATTATGTGTCGGCTTACTTTATTCTTGTCTCATGAAGGGCAATAAGTGGAAAGTTGAATAAGAATACAATTTCCTTGCTTGTGAAGACAAAAAATGTACACATCTAATTCCTTTTACTGCACACATACATATTAGGCAGTGTTGTTTTTCTTTGGCTTATTTTTATCATTAGACTAGATTTGTATTCTACTCTGATGTATTGATTTGTGTGCTATGTAGAATATGGCAAATTTGTTGCTGTGAATTGTAAATAGGCCTTCTCAGAAAGAGAAGTCCACATTTCAACCCTGAACTTGTCACTAGGTTTATGATTCAACCTCCAACTTCAACACCGGTCATCCCACACCTCAAACTTACCACCCAGTTCAGGAAACAACCCTCTCCCCGGTTTTTACTCACCGGAGCGGTTTTGACCGTGTTGACTGCCGAGTCAGCACTTCCAATCAGCTCCTTACATGCGGGACCCAACATCATCATCATCATCAACAACAGCAGCAACAACAACAACAACAACAACAACAACAACAACAACAAAGCCTTTAGTCCCAAACAAGTTCGGGTAGGCTAGAGGTGAAACCCATAAAGATCTCGCGACCAACTCATGGCTCTGGCACATGGATAGCAGCCTTGTCCATAGCTAGTTCTTTGGTGATACTCCAATCCTTCAGGTCTCTCTTAACGGACTCCTCCCATGTCAAATTCGGTCTACCTGACCTCTCTTGACATTCTCTGCACGCTTTAGCTGTCAGCTATGCGCTGGAGCTTTTGGAGGCCTGCGCTGAATATGCCCAAACCATCTCAGACGATGTTGGACGATGTGGGACCCACCTAGAAAAAAAAATCCCTCTCCTCTGTGGCAGGGTCAAACAACAAGGCATGCGCACCTCGGCGGTGGAACAGAGCGGCTCCGGCGACTTCTTCTTGACAACAACTACACCTCTTTCGTACCCGAGCACATGGGTTTACCTGGAGTACAACGATGGGTAAGAGGACCGTTTATTCCTTCCCGGTGGACTGCCGGTGGCGATGAAAGAGGGATTCAGTCACAGCTTCATCCTACATAAAATTGATGACCACATCCGTGTTGCCATGACCAGATGAGGACATGGCTAGAAAGAATTGAAGAACGGGGCACGGGAAGGCTCGGCATGGCCGCAGGATTGGCGATAGCTGATTCAGTCAGCCGCGTGGATGACGACTTCTGTGGCTCGATTCGTTCGGGGGAGAGAAGTTGATTGTGTCGGCATAGTCACCCGCGAGGAGCGACATGCGGAAGAGACGACGCAAACGCCCTATGGAGTTTGGACCCAGAGGCATATCGTAGTGGAGAGGAAGGATTGGGAGGGTCAGGTCATCATTGGTGACCACTGATCAGGGTCACTGTTCCAGGTCAAAGTGCTCAGGTGGATGGACACCACGTCCAGGTTCACCGACACGCCCTTGGCCAGCTCAAACCCGTCGATGCTGAAGTCCTGCGCAGCGAGTACCGCGGAAGCTAGCTTCGATAGCGGCTGTAGGAGGTAATAACTCCGCCCATGACTAGTAACCGATGCTGGACCTGCTCATGCATCAGACGCTTGCGAAAACTCGCCGTGCCCCCTGCTGTTCAAGCAGGTCACGTGCCTTTGGTGGCGTGGTGTCCGCCAAGCGCTGCACCACTCGGTCGTTGATGTGTGCAGCTCCATACACTTCTTTGAGATGTGGGCGAGCAGCTCCTGTTGGGCCGGAGCGTTGACACGTCCACGTTCCATGATGTGGTGGCAGTGTGCCGCGCCCCAACACCGCCTGCCGCGGTTGAGACGCGACTCTGCTTCACTTTACGGCCGAGAAGCATCACGGTTGCCACACGGCGGCCGGGGTTGGGTGCGGCTAGAGCGGCTGGCACAACATGGGCAGCGTGGGGGCGAGTGAGACAGAGAAACATTCCACTTTTGTTGTTTACTAGTCCTCCAATCCATAGGCTTAGTTGGCAGTGGCCGCTGAGTTGGCAGTGCCCTGTCAGCATTGACTGCGGTCAAAACTGGTTGACCAACCCAAAACCAAGACTAGGGCTGAGTTCCGAACCTTGAGGTTAGTTGGGGGTGTATTCCGACTGGTTTCAAAATTCAGGGTTGTAAATTAAACCGTGGGGTTAGTTCAGGGTTGAAATGTGGACTTCTGTCCTCAGATTGAATGCTGGCCCCATCAAACTGGATTGTGATTCTTTTTTCAAGAAAAAGCATCAAACTTTGACGTCTCGATGCATTGATAGAATTGGAGAAACAGCCAGCTTATTCAAGCCCAGGGATGGGGAAAGCCAGCACACACTCTAATGACTAATCTAGACGCCAACGGTAGGTAGAAGCCTTAGCCTGACGTGCATGCTACCTGCCCAAGATTGCTCTTAAGCGTATACAGTGGAAGTACATCTATCACGGCCAAATGTAGTAAGCTGTCATTTTGGATCATCAACAAGGGAGACCCTTGCAGTGGGTGGTCCGCAAGGATCGTGAAGGATCACTGGCACAAAAAGTTGTCGCAGATCATGGATGACCACCACTTCAAAATGTCCAAGTGGCAGGAGGTTGAACTTTGACCAGAGCCAGGAGAGTACTCATGTTCCAACCAAAAGTTATTGCACAATTTCCAAAGCCTCTGGTTTGTCATACCCCACTAGTGTCATAGTGTGGAGGCCCTTGTGGCCAATGTGCAATTGTATGGCGAGACTAGTCCCACATGTAGAGTTTGATAGGTTTGGTTGTGCTCCGAACACAGCACCCCCAGGTTAAACCTTTTACACAAAGCAATAATGAAAGTGCAAGTGGGGTCCTGTGCATATATGAGACCACTCCAATGTATTAAGTGAATCTGGGACAGGGTGTATTACAGGGGTGATATCAGAGCATCAACCGTCCCTCGCTGTGTGGGCTCATGATGGGTACACGGTACAAGATGCTGAGGACTGAGGGTTTGTTTTGGTCGTCTGCTGGCGGCCGTGGGCGTCGGCCCTTAGGGGTGAGTGGAATAACCAACCCATTAGTGTGGCAGCCCAAGATGGGATTAGTCCCACGTGGATATGTTAGATTGCTTTGGTTTTTCATACCTACTTCCAAACGTACCACTTCCGGATTAACACTTCTACACGAAATGAGGACGAGGAAGTGTAAGTGGGGTGTTATGCATACGTGGTCCCACCCTAATCTGTGGGATGTGAATTAAGCATATTAGGGTTAGGGTGTTACATGGTCGCAGGACAAGCATGTTGATACATGGGGAAAGCCAGCCATTCGGCCGTACAATAATCCTATTGGCCATCTGGAGAATTGAACTCCATTGGGTGCCCAAGATTTGTAGTTGACTGCAAAGAGCCATGCTGGATCACTTCGTTTAACATACTGCCATATCTGGATTTTCCGAGTCTGGCCCACCGCTAGACCAGAGTTGCCTGTGAGCTGTACATGGTGAACTGGCCCCAAGAGTTTGCTACTGCACCCATGATGCCTTGAATGTCTGATACACACGATCGCACATCAAGCGCCTTGAATGTTTGATACACAAGATCGCACATCAAGGGCCTTAGCCTGTGTGGGACGCTTCATCTTCCTTTTGACACGATATTGAAGATCCAAGTTGACATGGCGTTGAGGCCAGGAATCTTATTATGCATACACATTTCATTAATTGCAATGCTGTAAGCATTTCCAAGTTATATGCTATTTCTGGAGATACCAAATTATTTGGATTGCTGTTTATTACTAATTATTATTTTTGTGCAAGGAAGTTTGTATTAGCTGAGCCTGTCAGGTTCAATATGTGAATCTCAAATTCCTTCTTTACTGATCTTCTCTATATTATTATTATGCAGGATGAGGTCATCTCATTTCCTCTCTATGTTGAGGCCTTAAAGTTTGCTTTCCATGAGGATAGCATGATCCGTGTTGCTATACGTACCTTGACACTTAATGTCTATCATGGTAAGTTGCTAAGGCCTCAATGACATTATAGGTCAGCTACTCATGCACTAACTTGTATTTTTAATGTTGCTTATAACACAATTCTTCTTCCTTTCAGTTGGAGATGAATCTGTTAACAGATTTGTTTCGCGAGTGCCACTGTCAGATTATTTCTCTGACATGGTCAAACATTTTCAGAAGCAATGCATCGACTTGGATAAGTTGGTTGTGCGTTCTGCAAGGTAAGCTTGTGAATATAAACAGGCCACTGAAGTGTCAACTTTTGAAAGCAATTCTCATGCCTTCTGTCTGTATTCTGATCTGTAGGAATGTAGAACCTGTGCTAATGGCCTCCATTGAAGATGCAATTGTGCAAATTGAAGATGCCCTGTATTATTTCAGTGATGTTATGTCTTCTGGCATCCCTGATCTAGGAAATTTTATCACTGAAAATATCCTGCAACTTTTGGTATTCCGGATTGTACTCCCATCATTGCAAAGGCAGCGCACTGTACGTACAGCGAGAAACACCTTTTGCATTACATTATAATATATTTTTGATACCTACGCTTGTTTTTTGTAATTTCTCATGTTCCCTTTTTTTTCTTCCCTAGGATTTATGGATAAGTGTGAGTACTTCCATGTATTTGCTTTGCTGCATACTTCACATTTTTAAGGACAAAGATATGGCAAGCACTGTTGCTGCAGCTCTTTTCCATCAGCCTGATTGCCCTGATAGGAAACAAGGAACACCTAATGGTTGTACCTCTGAGCATGATCATGGCATATCTGAGAACCAGGTCAGCAACACCTCTGCGGAAGATCAATCGAAAGCAGACAAGCCAACGTCTTCGTCTTCTGCACATTTGCAGTGTTTGCCTGATCATCCATCAGCAAGTGATTTCTGCGAAGGCAACACACTGAGGTATGCTGCTGCTCTGTATGAGAATTATTACACAAACTCCTTGATTTCAGTTCTTATTAGGATGGATATAATATCTCTGAAGCTGTCATTGCTTGGTTATGCCATCGGGGTTAGCGAAAGAAAATTAGTTTCTCTAATGTTTGTTCTTTTTTAGGGAGTCTCTTTTGAGGCGTAAAAGACATTCTAAGAAAACTGTTAGCATAATAATAATTTTCACAAGTACCTACCTAACCACCCTTCGATAGTACTAAGAGTGGTAATTGATAGTGTTAATGTGTCATTTGATGTTGTTTCATGCGGTTATGCTTTGATCCCTTCACTGTTGAATTGGTAGTTCTAATCCCTAAGTTTGTAAGTCTCCCAGGTGGCAAGAATCCCTAAAAATACTGCCTGGTCAAGTTGGGCAAGAGTCCGAAGACTGGGGTTAGCACACTCCTCTTCTAGCACGCCTTAGCAGCATGGCTCTAAGGCTTAGTTGAAACTATTGATTCTTCATTGATTGATAGAACGATTACACTGTAGCTCCTTTTAGTAGGATGACAGACTTGATCCAGAAGCTGAAACTTAACTCAAACATGACAGAATCACAGCTCTGTCTTTGCTAGTTTGATTGCTCCCAGTAAGTGATGTTTTCGACATGACACGGTCTCCACTCTCCAGAATGCATCTCTTGTAATCAATTTACTGTTCTGCGCTATATTTGTTTGTAGAAATAAAACCTAATAAAATTAGTACAACATTATGGAAGTATTACGCAGACAAATCTACTCCTATGTTCTTAGTATGAGTATGACCAATGTGTGTGTGTGTGTGTGTGTGTAATATTCACAACTATGTTGTTCGCAAAGTTATAGTTTGACTACATGCATTCGGTGATGTCGCCTTTTTTTGCATTGGAAGTAGTAGTATTTTCGTAGATGTTGACAATCCATAGCTTTGCCGTACCTTTTGGTTGTGGATATTAGCGCAGAGATGCACATTTTTGTTGTTGTTATACTTCTAAGGCTGCTTACTTGTTTAATGTTGAAGTAATCCTTAAGAAATTGCACATTTGAGATCATTGTATATGAGTGTATTTCGTTATTTTCAGGGAACACTTGCTATCATATATCACAGGTGGGGATGGTTCCCAAGCTTTGGGTTCTTTGTGCTTATTTGCTACATTATTGCAGACAAAAGGTGTCTTTAACATATTCTCATCTGATTATTGTTATCATTGTGGCTTTCCCAGAAATATAACTAACCATTCATACATATTGGCTTTTCAGAACTTGATGAATCAATGTTAGATGCACTTGGAATTTTGCCTCAAAGAAAGCAGCATAAGAAGCTTCTATTAGTGAGTATTATTTATTTCCATTTGCTGTCTGTTTTGGGAAATGTAATTAGGTTGATTCCTCTGATGTGGTCTTGCATCCCGATTGCATCAGAATTCCTAAATTATTGTTTCTAGATGTCCATGTATAGCAGTAATCTTATGTATAAACTTAATAAGGCATCTGTGGATGACTGAAGACTGCTTTATGCTTATTTACTTGGATTTCGGAAATTCGAGATGGCATGTATTTAGGAATTGATGCTAGAATGGCATGTATTTGAACAGACAACAACAACAACAACAACAAAGCCTTTAGTCCCAAACAAGTTGGGGTAGGCTAGAGGTGAAACCCATAAGATCTCGCAACCAACTCATGGCTCTGGCACATGGATAGCAAGCTTCCACGCACCCCTGTCCATAGCTAGCTCTTTGGTGATACTCCAATCCTTCAGGTCTCTCTTAACGGACTCCTCCCATGTCAAATTCGGTCTACCCCGCCCTCTCTTGACATTCTCCGCATGCTTTAGCCGTCCACTATGCACCGGAGCTTCTGGAGGCCTGCGCTGAATATGCCCAAACCATCTCAGACGATGTTGGACAAGCTTCTCTTCAATTGGTGCTACCCCAACTCTATCTCGTATATCATCATTCCGAACTCGATCCTTCCTCGTGTGGCCACACATCCATCTCAACATACGCATCTCCGCCACACCTAACTGTTGAACATGTCGCCTTTTAGTCGGCCAACACTCAGCGCCATACAACATTGCGGGTCGAACCGCCGTCCTGTAGAACTTGCCTTTTAGCTTTTGTGGCACTCTCTTGTCACAGAGAATGCCAGAAGCTTGGCGCCACTTCATCCATCCGGCTTTGATTCGATGGTTCACATCTTCATCAATACCCCCATCCTCTTGCAGCATTGACCCCAAATATCGAAAGGTGTCCTTCTGAGGTACCACCTGGCCATCAAGGCTAACCTCCTCCTCACACCTAGTAGTACTGAAACCGCACATCATGTACTCGGTTTTAGTTCTACTAAGCCTAAACCCTTTCGATTCCAAGGTTTGTCTCCATAACTCTAACTTCCTATTTACCCCCGTCCGACTATCGTCAACTAGCACCACATCATCCGCAAAGAGCATACACCATGGGATATCTCCTTGTATATCCCTTGTGACCTCATCCATCACCAATGCAAAAAGATAAGGGCTCAAAGCTGACCCCTGATGCAGTCCTATCTTAATCAGGAAGTCATCAGTGTCGACATCACTTGTTCGAACACTTGTCACAACATTATCGTACATGTCCTTGATGAGGGTAATGTACTTTGCTGGGACTTTGTGTTTCTCCAAGGCCCACCACATGACATTCCGCGGTATCTTATCATAGGCCTTCTCCAAGTCAATGAACAACATATGCAAGTCCTTCTTTTGCTCCCTATATCTCTCCATAAGTTGTCATACCAAGAAAATTGCTTCCATGGTCGACCTCCCAGGCATGAAACCAAACTGATTTTTGGTCACGCTTGTCATTCTTCTTAAGCGGTGCTCAATGACTCTCTCCCATAGCTTCATTGTATGGCTCATCAGCTTAATTCCACGGTAATTAGTACAACTCTGAACATCCCCCTTGTTCTTGAAGATTGGTACTAACATACTCCGTCTCCATTCTTCTGGCATCTTGTTTGCCCGAAAAATGAGGTTGAAAAGCTTGGTTAGCCATACTATCGCTATGTCCCCGAGACCTTTCCACACCTCAATGGGGATACAATCAGGGCCCATCACCTTGCCTCCTTTCATCCTTTTTAAAGCCTCCTTGACTTCAGACTCCTGGATTCGCCGCACAAAACGCATGCTGGTCTCATCAAAGGAGTCGTCCAGTTCAATGGTAGAACTCTCATTCTCCCCATTGAAAAGCTTGTCGAAGTACTCCCGCCATCTATGCTTAATCTCCTCGTCCTTCACCAAGAGTTGGCCTGCTCCGTCCTTGATGCATTTGACTTGGCCAATATCCCTCGTCTTCCTCTCTCGGATCTTGGCCATCTTATAGATGTCCCTTTCACCTTCCTTCGTGCGTAACCGTTGGTAGAGGTCCTCATATGCCCGACCCCTTGCTTCACCAACAGCTCGCTTTGCGGCCTTCTTCGCCATCTTGTACTTCTCTATGTTGTCTGCACTCCTATCCAGGTATAGGCGTTTGAAGCAATCTTTCTTCTCTTTAATCGCCTTCTGGACATCATCATTCCACCACCAGGTATCCTTATCTTCGCTTCTCCTTCCCCTGGACACTCCAAGCTCCTCCGAGGCCACCTTACGAATGCAAGTCGCCATCTTCGTCCACACATTGTTCGCATCTCCTCCTTCCTCCCAAGGGCCCTCCTTAATGACCCTCTCCTTGGACGCTAGAGCTACCTCCCCCTTGAGCTTCCACCACTTCGTTCTAGCGACTTTGGCACGCTTATCCCGCTGGACACGAATCCGAAAGCGGAAGTCAGCAACCACCAGCTTATGCTGGGGTACAACACTCTCTCCAGGTATCACCTTACAATCTAGGCACGCATGCCTATCTTCTCTTCTCGAGAGGATGAAATCAATCTGGCTAGAGTGTTGGCCACTACTAAAAGTCACCAGATGTGATTCTCTCTTTCTAAAGAGGGTGTTAGCTACAATCATGTTGTAGGCTAGAGCAAAGCTTAAGACATCTTCTCCTTCTTTATTCCTGATGCCATAGCCAAAGCCCCCGTGCGCCCCTTCAAAACCTGTGTTAGATGTACCCACGTGGCCATTGAGGTCTCCTCCTATGAAGAGCTTCTCACCAATCGGTACACTCCTAACCATGTCTTCCAGGCCTTCCCAGAACTCCCACTTGGTGTTCTCATTGTGGCCTACTTGCGGGGCATACGCGCTGATAACATTGAGAACCAAGTCCTCAACTACCAGCTTGACTAGGATAATCCGGTCCCCACATCTCTTGACGTCTACCACTCCATACTTGAGGCTCTTGTTGATCAAGATGCCTACGCTATTTCTGTTTGCAGCCGTCCCTGTGTACCACAGCTTGAAGCCGGTATCCTCCACCTCCTTCGCCTTCTGTCCTCTCCATTTGGTTTCTTGGACGCAAAGGATATCAACACCTCTCCTCACCGCTGCATCAACTAGCTCCCGAAGCTTCCCTGTCAGAGACCCTACGTTCCAGCTACCTAAGTGAATCCTCCTAGGCTCGGCTAGCTTCCTTACCCTTCGCACTCGTCGAGTCAAATGCGAAGACCCTTGCCCATTTCCCACTACATCCGGGCGCCGATGTAGCGCGCCACTAAGGATGCGACGACCCGATCCTCGCTCACTTGCCACCGTATCCGGATCAAGATACAGCGCGCCACCTTGGGGGTGACGGCCCGGCCCTTGCCCATTTTCCACCACACCCGGGTTCCGATGTAGCGCGTTTACGCCCCAACGAAAATCCATGTATTTGAACAGAGGAGTACAAAATATTACAACTCTTGGCACGAGAATTCAAATGTGTTACCAGCCAGAGTTACCCTCATTAAGTTGGCTTGGACACGAGAAACGATCCATTATGTACTTATTCTTGCATTTAAATGATGGGCACTAGATGGAGAGAGCAGACAACTAACAAGGCACTTAATGACTTAACGCGTGAAACAAAATGGTCCACTCGGTGCATATTCTGGCCATAGTCAATTTGGATATTTTACTTAAAGACTTGGTTTAAGTCATCTGTTACCTCACAGCCTCCCCTTATTTAAATTTTGTCCTGTTAAGTGTGCTGTTATCGGACAGATCAAATGTTGGATCGTATTTCATAACTTCGTTACAGTGCTGCATTTTAATTCAATTTTCTGACACTTGCACTCACTACCTGTAGCAAGCTTTGGTTGGTGAAGATACAGCTGAAAGGCAGCTATTTTCATCAAGTAGTGGTGTTGCAGATGATAGCATCTGCAGTGATTTTGATATTTATATAAGGAAGCTTCAGGTATACATTTTCTAGACTTACTGCAGTCTGTTACTTAGCCAGCATTTTTCTGATTGACTTTCTGGTGCGCAATCAGGTTACCACACTTTCCTGTAATAGCATGTAACCTTTGGCTTGTTAAACGACCAAAAATATGTTCTTGTCTCTCATGTAAGGTGGAGTGGTCAATGGAATTAACTTAACGCTTGCAATTGGAATTTCACGCACGGTGTTATGAGAAACAAATTAGAGAAATTTGTCTTATGGGCACGGGTGAACCTTGGTAGCCAAGAAAGTCAAGGCATATCGAACTATCGATAGGAAGATACCAATATTTTTGGGATTCTGTGTGCCTTCTAGTTCCAGTATGGAGCCTCAGTACGCATGGTGGTTAGCCTTGTCATCCCTTCGCTCAAGCCCTAATTCTGATACCATCTCGTCCCACCTCATTTTTGTATCTGATCCTGCACTACCAATGCTGGGCATTTTTTTAATGCAAAGGTGCATATTACTCACCGTTTTCATCTTGTCAGGATAACCCCTCAAACTTTTTTGTCTCATACTGTCTCCAAGTATCAACACTGGATTACTTCTCCCTTGACTCTTTTTTCCTCACGTGGTCTCCACGTCACCTTGGTCTTAGCACGTTGTCAGTGCCTCATTGTCATGTGATGGCTCATCACTGTCTTCTTCATCTCTTCCTCTCCTCTTTGTGCTATGGCAGTGGCCAGCTGCTACACAGGTTGCTTGTATCCTCCCTCCTCTCACCCATCCTTCCTCAGTTTCACTCACATTGGTGTGGCCTCCAGTAGAGAAGTGGTCAACCTTCTCGGACTACACTGCCATGCTCAGCATCTTTGAGGCGCTATCCCTCTGCTGTTGGCCTGCTGCTCAAGAGAACTGAGTGGTAGAGCAAGCGCACAACCGGACGGTGGCTGAAGAGAGGAGGGATACGGAAACACAGATCTATTATGCTTGGGGCAACCATCGCCCCTCATCTTACCTCCCCAGGCCCTGACCATCTGCATATATGCTAAATGTGCACATGCACCATCTCAAGCTGCCTATTTGCGCAAGATACAGGAAAGCAAGGAGTCAGGTGTGGATGGGCATGTACTTGAGGTTGTTGGGAGCAAGGCGAGACGGTGGTGCTCATCTTCACCTGCTACTCTGCTCCAGCTCCTACATGTGCTCGATTCCAAGAACACAAGAAGTTCAAAATATCCCACTGTGTCACCACCACTCAAGAAACAATCAAATTTGGGGCATGCAAGAAGAGGAAGATATTGCAAGAGCAGGGACGTGCAGATGCAATCAGGGGGAAGGGAAAGGGGGAGGCTGGTGACCTGGGCACCCTGGACCAGGGGAGCCACAATTGAGTGAGCTGCTGGGGGAGAAGCAGGTGCAGCTTGGAGCTGAGAGAGATGGAATGATCAAGGAGGATTTGGGGAAAACCACTATTGAACAGGAAAATTCAAGATACCCCCCTGTGTTACCACCTGCCCATTGCAGCCGCCACTCAAGAAACAGTCAAATTTGGGGCACACAAGAGGAAGAGATCGCAAGAGGGCGTGCGGATGCAGTTAGGGGGGAAGGGGAAGGGGAGGCTGGCGACCTGGGCACCCTGGACGAGGGGAACCACAATTGTGCATTCGTGCGAGCAGAAATGCTACCATTTTTCTTATAGTTACAAGCTCCCTTACATTCACTGATCTACCTGCCGAAGTAATGTGTGGACTTTGTGTCGTACAATAGAATCAGCAAGATTGTTGTGACAGTCTGTCCTTAGATGCAGTATCCAGGAACATTATTAATATGTTTTTATCAATGTAGTTACTCAGAGTGATAATCCTTAGTTCCTGTCATATTCCATGTATTCTTTTAATTGCTCAGCTATTCTATTCATGTCTATGGCGAGTATTTTACGAACTAAACATTTTTTGGTCCTCTTTCCACAGAGTAATTATGGGTTACAGTGTCATCATCCACGACAATTGACTTCTAAAGTTCACAGATATCAGGTTTATTTGTTGAGCCTTGTGCACATATTCAGTTCTTTAGCTGTGAAGTATAATTTTAATTATAGATCTTTCTCGTGCTGGTTTTGCTTGTGCCCCACCTGATAATTGAAAAGAAAACCAATCCAACGTGATCCATTTAACCCCCTCAGTGTCCTCTAGTACATGTTTCGCCTGGGAATTCCAAAACCGGTTGCTGTTTTAGAGGTGGTGGCTTTATGTCCACAACACGGAGTAGACAGGACGCACATCGGTGTAGAGTAAACAAGCTCCCTGATGTAAAATGGACTTGCTACTTGATTCAACTGGTTTTGTATCAGTGCATGAACTAGTCTGGGTACTGTTGGTGCACATTTTACTGCTTTAGACTCACAATCTGATACAACATGTGTTCTTATGATTGTTGCATCTTTCAATCTACCATGCTAGTCTCCTTGACATGATTAATGATTTATTATGACTGGTTGCTCACATTCAGTTCTATATTTTGTAGTTGAAGGTTGATGTTATGCTTTTTCATGTGGATGCTTACTCTGTTATGTTCATGTGTGCATTGATTGTTTTGTAGGTGCTCGATGCATTAGTCACCCTTTTCAGCAGGGCTAATATATCAGCAGATGTTCGTGTAGTTGGTGGCTGGCTTTTTAGGCAACTGCTGCCCCATGGAGAGGACGAGTTTACTGCTTTTCATCTAAAATTACTAAAGGTACACACATACCGCCTCATTATTCCTATGATACCACACCATGATTGGCATATAGTAGTTTACATACCTTAAGGGTGTTAAAGGTGAGGGATTGATACAGTACTGCTATAAGTTTGGTTCTGACAACATAATGTTTTATACGAGATATTGAGATTCAGTATCAAGTTTGTTTTAACAAAAAAGGTGAGGGGAAAGAGTGAGTCCAGTTCTTTTTGTTAGCTGTTAAGTGGTACTGTGAGAATATGTTTCTTGGAATCACTTAAATTCCCCAACTGAGTATAATTCTGCATTGTTTTTCAGGTCAAAAAAAAATTCTGCATTGTTTTAACGGTTCTCACTCCATTTCCGGAACTTAGCAGTTATGCTTGTTTCTGGTCCTGGCTCTGGAGCAGAACATTCTCGCTTGCAAGAAAAGTGGGTACTTTGAGAGAGTTAGATCATCCCTACGCCTTCCCACACAAATCTGTATAATCTTTAGGGAGTTGACACTGTCTGTCCTTCCCTTAAACGTTTAATAAATTTTAGGAGTTAAGTTTAGGGAGGAGCAAATTCTGCCTATACTTCACCAGAATTTGCTCCCTCCTTATCCTCTCCCTATCCCATCAAAAAGTGGCAGGAGGAAGTTTCCTTACCAATGTTACCTCCTGCCACCGCCAAAGTCGACGCCGGTGACCTCTCTGGCCGCACCGCCCCCGCCACACATTCCTTGAACCGAGCCAGAACTCATGGCCGTCCTCGCCGTGCCAGAAGAGCTCCCCGTCGCTGCGCCCGACCATCGCCACCTCCTGTGCCACGGGCACACCCCTCCCCTAAGGCTTCAAGCCACCTCCCGTGCCGGCCGTCGCCGCCACTTGAGCTGAGCCGTGGCTCGAGCTTCGGTAAGGCTGGGAATCAGGCTGTAATACCTCTCTGCCTCCCCACGCCCCCTATCAGGCCAGCATGACCTCTGGCTGCTGAGCCCGCTTGCTCTCCGGGCACGTAAAGCTTCCCAAAGAGCAGCTCTGCCTGGCGGCGACGGTCTCTGTCAATGGCTCCGTGCGCGTCGTCGGCTATATGCGTTGGAGCGAGGGGTGATTGGCCTGGACAGGATCAGGATCATATGCGTGCGTGGCAAAGGGGAAACCACTTTGGCAGCAACAAGCGCGTGAGGTTTACA
>NC_041382.1:444287307-444433948 GCF_002162155.2 Triticum dicoccoides
TTCTGAGGTGTTCGACCAAATGGCAAAAAACATGTCCCTCTTTTCTGTAATGATGTGCAAATATATTTAAAATGGTTCTTTTTGTGTGCAAAAGAAGGCGTGAATTAGCAAATTTTTTTTCGAGGGAGTTCTGTTTAAGGGAAGGACTGGGTGGTCAGAAATTTAACTCAATTTTTTAGGAGTTAAGATTAGGGAGGTGGTATAGGGAGTTAAATTTTAGGGGAAGGGCTAGAGATGCTTCTAGGATCAACCCCAGAGCATATAGCTGACAAACAGACCGTATGGCCACTTCTTCGTCGGAGCTGCAGGAGATCTGACCCCGGTTTAGTGTACTATTTTTAAAGGATTATCACTTAACAGTCAGCAAAATTCTGCAGCACAGATGGGCGTCGCACTACCTGGGAAGGAGCTGAAATCAAATGTTGTGTTTGAGATTATCTCTGTGCTGGCTCAAAATAAATAGCATTTTGAACTGTGATCTCTGCCCTCTCCTGCTCTCCCAAAATGTTCTAGTTCGCTAGTTGCTGTATGGGGCTTGACCTGCCAGCAGTCCTAGCTTCTGAGCTGCTCCTAAAGTTACGTTTGTGGTAGTGACCCGATTTTAAGTTCTAATGCACCTAAATTATGGAGAAGTACTTCCTTGCTCTGTGCAAGTATATCATGTAGTTATTTCCACTATTGCCTATCTATCGAAGGACAATTGAAATTCATCCTGGGTATAGCTTTAGCTTATGTCTAACTGGGATATGGTTGGATTTGCAGTCTTTCATGCACAATGTTATTGCTGAGAACTTTGATATATTTGAATCAGGCAGGTCAGATGTGATATGTGAGATGCTTTTGTTTGTGTCGTGTAGGATTCACACAAGGATTGCAGTGAAAAGCTGCTGGAAGAATCTGGAGGATGCTGGTGTGACTTGCTTCTTCCTATCATTAGAGAAGCTTGGAAAAATTGCAAGAAAGGTAGATTTCAGTTTGGAGCCGAAGTGCTGTGTTTTTATGTGTGGTGCAAATGAAATTCCGTCCTAATATTCTTTGTTTTTCTTTGGAGTTAGCAATTGAGGCATCTTCACCACCCAAAGGATCCAAGTCTATTATTTCACCTTTGGATCCGTGTTTATTTGGAGGTCAGGACTCAATACCACACTAAATGAAAGTATATCTTACAAGTATCCTGTCTCTATCGTGGAGAAGTATCTTACAAGTATCCTTCTTGGCTTGCTGTACTGATCTATAAACATTGTATTCCAGGTGATTCTTCTATCGCTATCGCGGAGAGAATCTATGAGATGGTTAAGGTATTGGCTTGATCTTTTTCATTCGCTGGTTTTGACATATTTATTTTGTTAATTGGTTCAGTCCCAGCCAAGAAGTTTGTTTGGTTGATTTCTGTTTTATTTATTATTCTCAATGTCAACAGAATAGCACATGACGCAAAAGTACCTTTGTTTTGATTGAAATATCCAATGTGCAACTCAACCATCATTTAAGAAACGCGTCCAGATCAAAAGGCTTAAGGATATTCACAATCCTTTTCCTGATAGTTGTACTGGACTTTTAATAATGCACAGTTAACTTACTCTTGCGCTGATGCTGCAGTATTAATGTATTATACTTATGAACAATGAGTGTGTACAGGTTCACCAGCTTGCTGGTCTAATGGCGCCATGACGGGCAACTGTGGTTCAAACTGCATGTATTTTAATATTTTAATATTGAATCATGTGAATTTAAAATCGTATGCATTGTTGGTAGGTTGATATTTGAGGATACTGCCTGTTTTGTCTCTGTTACCAGCTAGCCCAGTGAAGTTAACTTTTTCAGTTCCTCGTATGTTTGCTGAAATGTGTGATGATAATTTTTACAGGGTTTTGTGCTACAGCATCAAGTTATACTCTTCTGCCTAGGAGAAACTTTCACTGACCAGCCGCCTATTTACTCTCCAGTCGATCTGCCTGTAAATAAGCGAGCAACTGCAGCAGGCTTCGATGGTTCAGTGCCCAAGCCTGGGCTTGAAGTCAACTTAGGTCTGAGTTTCCTTGAAGTTCTTACGTTGGCATCATAGAGATTGAAGTTCCTTAATTCCTCTCTATGTTTGTGATTTAAATGTTTGTCTTGCTGTTCTTACAGTTGATGCAATTCCTTGCCGGATAGCATTTGAGAGGGGCAAAGAGCGTCACTTCAGCTTTTTAGCTTTATCTAATGGAACTTCTGGGTGGATTCTCCTTTTAGAAGAATTACCACAACAACGTGGAATTGTTCGTGTCACTGCCCCCTTGGCTGGATCTGATGTATGTGTCATGCATTTATCATGACATTGAATATCTTTGTTTAGTTGCTCTTTCAAAGCCATATATATATATTCTTAATAGCATTAAGACATTTTTTTTATGAATAATGCATCTGATGAGAAAATTGTGGCATTATTATTTCAGCCAAGAACAGATGAAAAGCATGTGAAGTGGTTGCATTTAAATATTCGTCCTTCAACTGTTCCTTTCCTTGATCCGGAAAAATTCAAAGGCAAGACAAAGAAGTATCTTGTTGATGGGAGATGGACCCTTGCCTTCAGAGATGAGCAATCTTGCAAGGCAGCAGAGGCCATGGTTATTGAAGAGATGAAGCTCCAGCAAGATGCCGTCGGGAAACAGTTGAAGGCATTGCTTGAACTTAACATGCCTGAGAATGGGTTGCAGCATCCTCAGCTTTCCCAGGAAACCTCTTCTGATGACGGTTCATGACCGGTTGAAGTTTCTTGTGCAGTGTTGAACTTCTAAGAAATGGTGACAGGAGGTCCGGTTGCCTCCATGTTGGCGAGTAGGCCGCCATGTTCTGTATATTACATCGGCAGATTAGATATCTTGTTAACACACACACTGTAGAGTTTCAACCCTTTTGAGGTAAGTTAGGTCTATAGGATTCTTTGTACAATAGTCTGTATCTGTCCTTTGTCCCTTGTAATGTTATATACATATCGCAGTCCATTCTTTGATAAGCTTCAGGGCAGAGTTGGGCGGTCAGTGTACACTAATTGTATGAAGAGGCCGGCCTGCAAAAAATAAGATCTCTTGTCAAGTGTACACTAGCTGTTTAAAGAGGCCTGCAAACAATCAGATCTGTTGTCAAGTGTACACTAGCTGTTTAAAGAGGCCTGCAAACATTCATATCTGTTGTTAAAGCGAGCACTGCCAATAATAATAATGTTGGAACCCATTCATGATTTTTCTTTATCAACTGAACTGCTAATGAACTATACTATGTTCCTCTCCACTTAAAATATGGAACGTGTATTCTGGCAATTCACTTTCAGGTGACTGTTAACTTCGCAAAACAAGGATGTTTGTCTGATGGTTGTTGCAACGGAAATTGCTCACTGTTGAGCTGACTTTTATTTGGTAAGGTTTGATGTGCGAGACATACTCTGCTGTTGTTTTATTCTATGTGGGAATGAAATGATTGGTGTGACAATAAATATATCTACTGTAGTTCGCAGTACAAGAAACTGTTGCGTGGAGTTATTTACTTGTTGAAAATCTTACCCATCATATTTTTAATCAAAGCACATATTTGGCTAGTAAAGTGTTAATGCATGTCATAAAAAAATTGTTGGATTTGTATTTGAATGTATTTTTAATGTTTTTTTTACATATTACATATATTTTATAAGTTAAAATTGTGATCAAAGTATGGCCTAAAATAGCAGGGGAATAGTATAGAAGGAGGCACTCCATCTGTCCTATATTAATTATCTCTCAAATATGTTTCCCTCAAAAAAAAAAAGCAATGAAATATGTCTAGATACATCAGTTTCAGCGACAAACAACTAATATGGATCAGAGGGAGTATGATATCATTTCTATAAACCAAAACCAAAGGAATCTAAGGGAACTTTTCCTATAAAATTTTATCATATATAATCCCTGTAAATTTTTTGTAAATGATAAGAGGTCGCATTTCTGCAAAAGTATGAGCCATATTTATGTTTGGTAAATGAGCCGAATGATTGAACCGGCCTTTCTAAATCTGAGGCTTGTGAGCGTTCTGGGGAAATAAGATAAGAGAAAGCAAAGCTTTTCAAGTCCAAACGACATGTGTTAAAAAAGTCTGAACAATATAAACAAAAAGTTAACACATCTAATGACTAGCATCTACTGTATTGGGTATTGGTACTTCCAAATTTCTGTGCATTACGAGGTTGGTGAAACATTGATGTCTATGTGCAATCAATTTTGTTAGATGTTCAAATTATTCGTCCAAGCCTGGGCTAGGCCTCACAATATTGTTTTCGTCGTGTCATAGTTTGGGTGAAATGCTAAACGAGTTCTATTTTAATATATAATAATCACTAGCATCACATATAATTTTGATAGATAAATTTTAGGCGTAGAAATTAAAGCTTTCTTGAGGATTTCAAAAACTTTCTTACAAACATCATAAAAAAGTGAACACATTTTTATAAAAGATTAGTAAGAAGCCTAGAATTTTTGATTTTTTTCCTTAAATAAACAATCTATAGAAACCAGGAAACTTCGTATACCCCTTATATCTATAGAATAATACATTTTCTCAATAGCGTCAACATTAGCTCTATCAACTTCAATATATCTTTCAGAAATTCTACGTTCGATAACAATATCTTCATTTACCATAAAGTGACACATCTCCTAATTTAGTACAAGATTTGTCTCCTCACATCTCTGCAAAATTTTAAGATTGTACAAATTATCGAAAGAAGTTTCTATAGAAAGTCATCTATAAAGACCTCAACAATATTTTCACAAAAATCGACAAAGATAGCAGTCATACATATTTGAAAAGTGCCAGGTGCATTACATAAATCAAAATGTATATGTCTATAAGCGAATGTTTCAAAAGGAGGATACACAGGTATTCAAGAAAAGTCAGAGTAACCATCAAGATAACAAAAATGTGAACGCTTACACTTCTTCTAACATCTGATCTATAGAAGGTAAAGGATAGTGATCCTTCCTAGTTGTGTTTTTTAACTTTCTGTAAGATAAATTTATTTTTATCATTAGGAACAACTGTAATGTCTTCTTTTTTAGGAACACAATGAACAATATTTACTCATCTACTATTAGATATATGATAGATTGTACCAACTTCTAGGAGTTTAAGAACTTCATTTCTTTCCACATCCTTCATCTTAAAATTCAAACGACGTTGATGATTATATCAAGTTTAGCATCGGGTTTCATATGAATCCTATGCATGCAAAGGGCACGACTAATACATTTGAGATCATCCAGAGTGTAACCAATAGTACCCTAATATTTCTAAGGATTGTAGGTAATCTTTCTTCTTCATACACTAAAAAGTCAGCACTGATAATAACATGATATATCTTATTTTCATCCAAATAAGCATATTTCAGACTTTCAGTATATCAGATAACGGTTTAAGTTCAAACACACGATCACCTTTAGGAGGCGGTGTAGGTCCCTAAGGCTTCAACTCATATTTAAGTAAAGTTGTCTACCTAAAGAAAACTTCATCTATTTCTTTCCTCTCATGCATATTAATAAATTTCATGCTCCAATAAATATTGTTCTAATGTATCACTAAGAGGTATATCTATTGCAACAATTCTTTCTATCTCATCCACATGAAGAAAATCTTTAGCATGATGTTGTTTAGTAAACTCAGAGAAATTTAAGAAAACTTCATCTACTCCAAACTAAACATAAATGTTTTGTTTTTAGCAATCAAGAACTATACTATAAGTATTCAAGAAAATTCTACCAAAGATTATGGGACAGAAATTATCTTGTATAGTTCCAAGTATTAATAAACCGGTAGGATACTTAGTCTTGTGACATGTTCAACATCTCTAATAATTTTCACACATGAAATACTAGACCTATCCACGAGCTTAATTGTTCGAGCAAGGTGAAATATCTTCAACAATTGGTTGATAGAGAGAGAAAATAATTACACTTATACTAGCTCTAATATCACATAGACCATGATAACAATGAGTACCGATCTTAACAGAATTAGCAGGCATGCCAAAACATTTGGAAGTCTTTTATATTTAACAATATCAATAGCTTCTTCACGAAGTTGAATAACATGCCCATTTACATCTTGAGTTACAAGATCTTTAATGATAGGGTTAATACCGACAGTATATCGACCAGAGCGGTGGTGGGGTGGTGGATGGGAGATTCAGAATTTCTTTCGAATTTCGAATCTAAACCAATCGACACATCGGAACTAATACTCGATAAAGAATACCTAAAAATAACAGAAGCATGCGAGCTTAGCAAACTAGCAGAGAGAAATATTAAACAATAACTTAGATGAAAGTGATGATAATTATTCACGTATAATAGCACTCACCTTTAGCAATAACAATAGTGGGACATAATGGAAGTGAAGACAACACATAACATGATAATGTCACATCCCTGGTCCTGTTATGCACTAGGCTAGACCTCATGTGAGCATCATGTTTAAATTTTTGAAACCTGAACTGAGGAATTTTGGAAGCCTCAAAAACTTAAATAAAAGAAGGGCAAAAACCCTAAAAATCTCATTCATTGCTCCAAAATGCTCTTCTTAAATGTTTGATAATTTTTGGTAAGGGTTCTGGTCCCAACCAAAATATTGAACATTTTTAAGGAATTATTTTTGGGACTTTGGATTTAATTCATTAGCTATTTGAATTTGAATTATATTCATATAATTAGAATATAATTTCAAATACCCCTGAAATATTTTATAAGCTTTTGGAAGAGTCCATCTAGCAATATAAAATATTCAGAGGAGTTTTTGGCATTGTTTGAATTATTTTAAATTCAAAACAGTGGCAAAATAAATTAAATAAAACAAAACAGAAATAAAAGACAGAGGAGAGAAACCTTACCTGGACTTACCTCTGCAGCCCACCAGGCCCACCTGGCCAGCCCAGCCCATCTCCACCCCCCCTGTCGTCTTCCTCCCTGCCAGGAGGACAGACACCGCGACGCCGCCGCGCGCGCCACCTCCTGCTTCCCCTGGCCACCTCCTGCTTCCTCCCCGAGCCCTCTAGCGACGCCACGGAGTCGTCCCCGACCGCTATCCCTCCCTCTGCTCGCTCTGGCTCTCTCCCTCTCCCGATTTGGAGCACCACCGAGAGCCACCGGAGGGCGCCGCCGTCGCATCCATAGCCACCGGCCACCCCTCGCCCTTCCGATGAGCTCAGGAGCTCCGTTCCGACCCCATGGAGCTGCACACCGACGCACGCGACCAGAGGAGGCCCCAGTCGACCGGAGCATCGTCGTCTTCATCCCCGGTGCCCGGAGATCGCCGCCGTAAATTCGCCGTCGCAGAAGCTTCCCCGAGCTCGCCGACCCCTCCGTCCAGTCCACTGTGAGCCCCTCTTCCTCTTCCCCCTTCCCTCAAGCTCGCGCTCATCCCCTAGCCCCTTCCTCCATCGCGGCCGAGAGTTTCTCGCCGCCGGCCATGGCGCAGCCGTGGCCATAGCCGCGCATGCCCACGACGGAGTGCTTCACCGTGCTCATAAAGCCCCCAGGAGCCCAACACACCAACCAGCTTCCCCTCCCGCGCACCGCAACGCCAAACCCGCGGGTGCCCGAACTCCGGCCGCCGCGGAAGTGCTCGTCGCCGTCGACTCAGGCCATCCCAGCTGCTGTCGCTGCTACCACTAGATGCGCAAGAACGCCAGCAAGCCGTAGCCACAAACCGCGCTCAAAATGGAGCCCCGTAGCGTTTTTCCGAAACGCTCCGCCGTCGTTTTGGTCGCCGCCGGCGTAACTCCGGCGAGGGTGACGTGGCAGACTAATTCGGGCTAATGACGCACGTAGTCAACACCTAGTGACACTGATAGCGGGCCCCACCCCTGGTCAAACCCCAGTCAGCGCTGGGTTTGACCGGGATTAGGTCCTGTGTCACTGACGTGTGGCCCCCACACGTCAGGTTTGACCGAGCCAGCCCAGTTGACCCTGCTGACGTCACTGTGACGTGGTGCTGACGCCATAATCATTTCTAGATTTAATATTATTCAGGAAATTCCAGAAAATGCCTAAAACTTCTAAAAATCATAGAAAATTAACCGTAACTCCAAATTAAATAAATTATATATGAAAAATTATCAGAAAAATTCAAGGAATCCATCTGTACCATTTTCATGCATGTTAGAACAACTTATAGCTGCTGTTTAGCACAAATCAATTAAATGGCATTTGAATAATCACATATGGAGTTTGAATTTGAATCTTGTATTCAAACCAACTTCATTTAATCTATTGCTAGTTGCATTAGCTCATAACACATTCATTTTGCCATGTCATGATCATGCATCATATTGTGCATTGCATTGATTGTGTTCCCTTCTGTGTTGCCGGTATTTGTCCCCTCTCGATAGACGTGATACCGATGATGTGATCGTTGACACTGATGAAGACTCAATGTTATCTTCAGAAGTGCCAGGCAAGCAAAACCCCCTTGTTCATTCCGATAAAATCCCACTCTCTCGCTCCTGCTCTTTTTTACTGCATTAGGACAACACCGATTCATCTGTTACTTGCTGCGGTAGCTGAACCCCTTTATCCTTTGCATGACCTGTCATTGCCACAGTAATTAGATGAAACCCACTAGCATGAGTAGGAGTTGTTTGAGCCCTGATGTGCCTACTCATTCATGCTTGTTTGTCATGCCTGCTACTGCTTAGAGTTGAGTCAGGTCTGATTCATCGAGGATGAATCAGAGGTGTGTGAACATGTCCTACTATGTGTGAGCTAAGTGTGTGAACACGATTTGGTAAAAGGTGTCGGTGAGAGGCCATGTAGGAGTACATGGTGGGTTGTCTCATTGAAGCCGTCCTTAGGAACTGAGTTCTGTGTTTGTGATCCATGATTCAGCTACTACCATGCATTGGGCCCTGGAATATGACCCCGCTCGACTTCTTATTCACCCTAGTCCTCTGTCCAGGAGTTGCAAGTAGTTTCTGGTGTTTGTAGCTTACTGGAGGCCGTGGACAGCGCTGACCGTAGGGGTGGGCTGTGATGCGGTAGGTACGTGGCACGGTGTACCGGATGCCCGTTTGGTATCTCGGGAACCCTGTTCACATCGTTTGGGGCTGTGAGCGAAACTCCGGCCGAATCTCCTCATGGATGGAACCCGAATAGGCGATAAACCTGGACTAGAGACTTGAGTGTTTAGGTAGGTCGTGGTCTACACCCACGTCGGCTTTCGCTTGAAGTCTGCCGAGCACATGTCGTGTGCAGACGCTAAGTGGTGGAAACATGTATGAAGAAGTACACCCCTGCAGGGTTAACATCATCTATTCGGATAGCCGTGTCCGCGGAAAAGGACTTCTGGATTGCTTATATCAGTTCATAGACAAGTGAAAGTGGATACTTTAAAATGCGCAAGATAAGCGTGAGTGCTATGGATGGCGTTCTCGTAGGGAGACGGGAGCGGATCCATAGTGGTGTATTGATATGGTGAATATGTGGACTCGTGTGCGCCACCTCAAAAGAGTCGCTTGCAGTCGTAGTTTAGGATAGCCACCGAGTCAAAGCTGGCTTGCTGCAGTTAAACCCCACCATCCCCTTGTTGAAAATGATGCATATGTAGTTAGTTCTGATGTAAGTCTTGCTGGGTACATTTGTACTCACGTTTGCCTGTTTTATGTTTTTGCAGAGAGACTTCGGTCTCGCTAGTTGTTCCACGTGGACTTCGACGTTTAGCTTGATACCTCAGCTACGATCTTGTGCCCTCGGCAGGATCTGATAGATAGTCAGGCTTCTCAGCCTTTTTCATTTATAGATGTCTGTACCCAGACATGATAGCTTCCGCTTGTGCTTTGATTTGTATGCTCTGAATGTTGGGTCATGAGACCCCTGTTTGTAATATCTCGCTCCTCGGAGCCTATTGAATAAATTACTTGAGTCGTAGAGTCATGTTGTGATGCCATGTTGTGTTTGCACATATCGAGCATATTGTGTGTATGTTATTGAAATGCTTGGTATGTGTGGGATCTGACTATCTAGTTGTTTATCTTTAGTAGCCTCTCTTATCGGGAAATGTCTCCTAGTGTTTCCACCGAGCCATGGTAGCTTGCTACTGCTCCGGAACACTTAGGCTAGCCGGCATGTGTCCTTCTTCGTTCCTGTGTCTGTCCCTTCGGGGAAATGTCACGCGATGAATACCGGAGTCCTGTTAGCCCGCTACAGCCCGGTTCACCGGAGTCCTGCTAGCCCAGTGCTACAGCCTGGATTCACTCGCTGATGACCGACACGTTCGATGCTAGGTCATGGATGCCTGTCCCTGTAAGTCTGTGCCACTTTGGGTTTACGACTAGCCATGTCAGCCCCGGGCTCCTTATCATATGGATGCTAGCGACACTGTCATATACGTGTGCCAAAAGGCACAAACGGTCCCGGGCAAAGGTAAGGCGACACCCGTGGGAATACCGTGCGTGAGGCCGCAAAGTGATATGAGGTGTTACATGCTAGATCGATGTGGCATTGAGTCGGGGTCCTGACAGATAACCACGGAGGATAACATGTTAAGATTACATATAACTAGTCAGAATGCATCGAAGCATACAACAAGTATAACGATCTATAACACAGAGAGATTGAAGGATAACACGAGAAATAAGCAAGAGAAGATAAGTGATCAGAGATATCTATCGAGACAGAGAGCACGGGATATAAACTACTGAAAGATTGCAGTAGAGTAGAGTAGAGTAAATCAGTGGTGCTAGATGGCGATAGATGATTTGGTAGACCACTTCACTCTTCTGTAAAAGAGGTACATCTTGTTGGAGGGACTTGTGATTGAACATAGGAGCAGACCTCTCTCCATCCTATTCTCCTTCAACCCGAAGCTCATCAGACTTTGGTTGAATTCACTCGGGGTAGATTCTTATCAGCGATCGCCAAACCTTCGATAGACTTCTTCGTGAACCACAAGTACCTTGGTTTCTGAAGACTTAACTTGGTGAAGACTATCAGTCTTCGACACTCAAGCCATCACCCACCCATCTAGAGAGTGTGCAATTCTCAAGAGTAATAGGTACAAGAACTCTAACTCAGATCTACTGTGACACTCAACCACTATCTAAGTTTTGGCTCTTGATTTTCTCTCAGTGGATCTTCAACCCAAATACCTCGAGAGGGGTGCTCAATCAATCTTCTCAGAATCTCAAGCAGAGTAGCCAATCAAAAACGTTGGAGCGTGGTGGCTATTTACAGGCGCAATCTTCACTGATAGAAAATGGCCATTTAGGACACAAAACCCAACCAATGGACAACTGACATGTTTCCAATGGTCAAATTTTGAGCACAACAGTAACATTACTTGATGAACAATTAATGTTAACTCCTCGGTCCGAAATATCTCTCTCGCAACCCACAAGAACATCGTCTCTGGCTGGCGAGTAAACTTTCGGTGCACAAAGAGATTTCTCTCAGTCTTGCATAGGTTTCAGCTAAGCATCACAACAGACCTAAGCATCGAGAACCTATACCCCTCTTAATAGTACGGAGGTCCTTTGACTCAAACAAGAGAAAAAGAACAACGAAACAAATACTACATCTTTGCTTCATCTTCAACCTTCTTGTCTATAGCTATTCTTCTTCGAACACACCAAATGAAAATTGGTTCGCATCAACAAATTTTTTGAAGGGGTCATCTCTTTCACACAGTCTTCTCGGTATACTTTCTTCTCGAAAAGTATCTCTTTCTTATCTGCAACGCAGATGTTCCTCGGTGAAGTTCTTCGAACTTCAGGCAAGAATACGACATTCTTCTGGGTACTCCAGGGACTATTTCTCGCTGTGTGCACTAGAAAACACATCAGTCCCTTACTGTTTCTGTCAATAATCTCCAAAACACAAGGGTCAAGGTATTGCTCCAACAATCTCCCCCTTTTTGTCGATTGTTGACAAAACAGAAAACATCAAAGAGTAGATAGAAGGGTAATTGATAATGTGTGAAAATTAAATGTTGAAAGATTATAATATCCGAAGATAAAGTATGCCCCCCCTAAATGTATGCATTTTACTGAAGGATTTGTCATCCTGAAATCCTGCACTATTAGTGAACCAGGTGCGATATATAGATCTTCATAAATGAGTGTCTTTGAGATATGATTCGGTTGAGTAAGAACGTTCAATGCATTTAGTGAAATCCGAGTGAATTGTTTCCTGCAAAACAATGCCTTTGAAATGATTTGTTTCAATATTACAAAGACTTTGAAATGATTTGTTGCAGAGACAAGGGGTGAAGTTTAACTTAGAAAATCATACATGGTTTTAGATCCATCTCTGAATGATTTTCTCCTGCAAGTCAGATTGTCGAGAATTATGGAAGCAAGAGAATCAAAACATTTAGAGAACTTATGATAAAGTTTCTGCTGCAAAACATATGGGATAACAATAGCATAGCATGGGGGTTATTAACATTACATGCCAAGATGTTCATCAGTACCACACGCGGTACCATAAAAGTTCAACAACCAACCAACTGAAGTTCGACGACACGACTAAAAACCAAATGTTTCAAGAAAGCAAATGACAAATGAAAAGCCCAACCCCTGGCAAAAGACCCGCACATATAGACTCCAGATGAACATGTCCCCCCTTTTGTCAACATGGGGAAAAAGGAGCAAGATAACACGATGAACTGCTTGTCCAGAGAATCAATAGAGCTAGAACTGTTTGGTGAAACTGATCTAGCAGTAGCAGGAATAGAAGACTGAGCAGCAATAGAGCTTCCGACTTTGGCATCGAGAGTGCGAGCTAATTTTTCTTCGGGGCGTGATACGTCTCTAACATATCTATAATTTTTGATTGTCCCATGCTGTCATATTACCAATCTTGTATGCTTTATATGCAATTTTATATCATTTTTGGGAACTAACCTATTAACTCAGTGCCCAGTGCGAGTTCCTGTTTTTGCCTATTTAATTGTTTCACAGGAAAACCATACCAAACGAAGTCCTAAAATGATGAAACTCTATGGTGATTTTTTCTAGACCAAGAGAGACCCTAGAAGCTTCGAAGGGAGACCAGACGTGTTGGGAAACATAGCATAAAAAATTCCGCGCCTATGCACACCCAAGATCAATATGAAGATGCATAATGGGTTGGGATCACAATCGTTATCGTCACCGAGTTCTAGCGGATGAAGAATGTGTAGGTGTAGACCTTACTTGAAGTCACCCGAACCGTCGATGAATGATCCCTCATACCGCCCACAAATAGTCCCTCAAATCAAAGACCGAAAGCACGACCTCTCTACTTGGTTGCAAGCGTGCAACCCTCACGATCTGGCAGCGCTTCGCCGTCCAGAGCTAATAATTGCCAAAGAATTAGAGGGGGGAGATTTAGAACCACACGGGGCTTCTAATTATGAGGACAAGAGGATTAGCGTAGCTCTATCTAATTAGTCAACTAGGACCAAGTAAAACTAGAACTAGAAGAACTACATGAGGCTTCAAAACTTGTATGCTCAAAAGAGCACAAATCCTTAAGTATATATAGGCTAGAGGGGAGAGGGAGGGCTGTCACCAAGGAGGGAAAGCCTCCTTGGGGCACCGTCCATGGGGGAGGAGTTGGACTCCTTCCCCACTCCTATTCGGCCTCCTTCCTTAGGGAAGGGGCGCCTCCCCAACTTGGGCTCTTGTGGCCCAAGTTGCCTTTCACCTCTTGGCTTTTTAAGAACCCGTTGATATTAAATTAAATATAAAATTGTTCTAAATACTATTAGACCACTTTATATATAATTTAACAGCCATCCAAAAAATTTCCACCTATATATTGTTTATCGGTAATACCCGATATTCAGTGAAACCTTCGAGTGACCCCGAAACGCTTCCGGATCCTCTCGGAACTATTCCAAATATTAATGAAACAATTCCACATATATATTCTCATCATTCCCATCCTACTGACACTCAGCAATGTGATTGCCTTATGCTTGTGACCCTGTAGGTTCGGTAACTCATAGACATGAATGAAAACCCTTCGTTCAATGACCGACAGTGTGACCATGGACCTATCATGTGATGTTCCCTTTGCTTCGCGATACTTCACAAAACCCGAGATGCATTGGTATCCTCCTGATTCATCACTATGCTCACTAAACCAAAATCCTCGTTATCAGTTTTCTTCTTTCTCGTTATTGTGTTCCGGCATCCCCGTGACGTAGTCACCTGTGTCTGGCCAGACGATGATGTATTCCATCACATCGAGAGGGCCCTAAGAATATCTCTCCATCATTGGAGGAGAAAATCCCACTCTTGAGCTATCTAGTCTCTTGTCAAACTTTCTGATGAGCCTATAAGTAGTCGTTATGATCACCGTGTTACAGGTGACATTTGAGCTGTTGGGGAACGTAGCATGCAATTTAAAAAAAATTTCTACGATCGCGCAAGATCTATCTAGGAGATGCATAGCAACGAGAAGGGGAGAGTGTGTCCATGTACCCTCGTAGACCAAAAGCGGAGGTGTTAGGTTAACGCGGTTGATGTAGTTGAATGTCTTCATGATCCAACCGATATAGTACCGAACGTACATCACCTCCGAGTTCAGCACACGTTAAACTCGATGACATCCCTCAAACTCTTGATCCAGCAGAGGGTCGAGGGAGAGTTTCGTCAGCATGACAGTGTGGTGACGGTGATGGTGACGTGATCCGCGCAGGGCTTCGCCTAAGCACTACGACGCTATGACCGGAGGAGTAAACTGTGGAGGGGGGCACCGCACACGGCTAAGAGAACAATTGTTCTGCTATGGGGTGCCCCCTGCCCCCGTATATAAAGGAGGAGGGGAGGAGGATGCCAGCCTAGAGGGGCACACCATGGGGGGAAACCGAATAGGACTCCAAGTCCTATTCGACCCCCTTCCTTTCTTACGGAGGGGAAAAAGGGAAGGGAGAGGGAAGAGGAGAAGGAAAGGGGGGCGCGCCCCCTCCCCTAGTCCAATTCAGACTCCCTATGGGACAGGGGCGTGGCCACCCCTTGTGGGCTACCTTCCCTCTCCCCTATGGCCCATGTAGGCCAATTACTTTCCCTGGGGGGTTCCGGTAACCCCTCGGTACTCTGAAAAATACCCGAACCACTCCGAAACTATTCCAGTGTCCGAATACCATCTTCCAATATATCAATCTTTACCTCTCGACCATTTCGAGACTCCTCGTCATGTCCATGATCTCATCCGGGACTCCGAACAATCTTCGGTCACCAAAACACATAACTCATAATACAAATCGTAATCGAACGTTAAGCGTGCGAACCCTACGGGTTTGAGAACTATGTAGACATGACCGAGACACATCTCTCAATAACCAATAGCGGAACCTGGATGCTCATATTGGTTCCTACATATTCTACGAAGATCTTTATCGGTCAAACCGTAATGACAACATAATTCCCTTTGTCATCGGTATGTTACTTGCCCGAGATTCGATCGTCGGTTCCTCATACCTAGTTCAATCTCGTTACTGGCAAGTCTGTTTACTCATTCCGTAATGCATCATCCCATAACTAACTCATTAGTCATATTGCTTGCAAGGCTTATCATGATGTGCATTACTGAGAGGGCCCAGAGATACCTCTCCGATACTCGAAGTGACAAATCCTAATCTCGATCTATGCCAACCCAACAAACACCTTCGAAGACACCTGTAGAGCATCTTTATAATCACCTAGTTACGTTGTGATGTTTGATAGCACACAAGGTGTTCCTCCGGTATTCGGGAGTTGCACAATCTCATAATCAAAGGAATATGTATAATTCATGAAGGAAACAATAGCAATAAAACTTAACGATCATTATGCTAAGCTAACGGATGGGTCTTGTCCATCACATCATTCTCCTAATGATGTGATCCGGTTCATCAAATGACAACACATGCCTATGGTCAGGAAACTTAACCATCTTTGATTAATGAGCTAGTCAAGTAGAGGAATACTAGGGACACTTTGTTTTGTCTATGTATTCACACATGTATCAAGTTTCCGATTAATACAATTCTAGCATGAATAATAAAAATTTATCACGATATAAGGAAATATAAACAACAACTTTATTATTGCCTCTAGGGCATATTTCCTTCAGTCTCCCACTTGTACTAGAGTCAATAATCTAGATTACATTGTAATGATTCTAACACCCATGTAGTCTTGGTGCTGATCATGTTTTGCTCGTGGAAGAGGCTTAGTCAACTGGTCTGCAACATTCAGATCTGTATGTATTTTGCAAATCTCTATGTCTCCCTCCTTGACTTGATTGCAGATGGAGTTGAAACATCTCTTGATGTGTTTGGTTCTCTTGTGAAATCTAGATTCCTTCGCTAAGGCAATAGCTCTAGTATTGTCACAAAAGATTTTCATTGGACCCGATGCACTAGGTATTACACCTAGATCGGATATGAACTCTTTCATCCAGACTCCTTCATTTGCTGCTTCTGAAGCAGCTATGTACTCCGCTTCACACGTAGATCCCGCCATGATGCTCTGCTTGGAACTGCACCAACTAACAGCTCCACCATTCAATATAAATACATATCTGGTTTACGACTTAGAGTCATCCAGATCAGTGTCAAAGCTAGCATCAACGTAACCATTTAAAACAAGCTCTTTGTCACCTCCATAAACGAGAAAACATATCCTTAGTCCTTTTCAGGCATTTCAGGATGTTCTTGACTGCTGTCCAGTGATCCACTCCTGGATTACTTTGGTACCTCCCTGCTAACTTATAGCAAGGCACACATCAGGTCTGGTACATAGCATTGCATACATGATAGAACCTATGGCCAAGGCATAGGGAATGACTTTCATTTTCTCTCTACCTTCTGCAGTGGTCGGGCATTGAGTCTGACTCAACTTCACACCTTGTAACACAGGCAAGAATCCTTTCTTTGTCTGATCCATTTTGAACTTCTTCAAAACTCTATCAAGGTATGTGCTTTGTGAAAGTCCAATTAAGCGTCTTGATATATCTCTATAGATCTTGATGCCCAATATATAAGCAGCTTCACCGAGGTATTTCATTGAAAAATTCTTATTCAAGTATCCTTTTATGCTATCCAGAAATTCTATATCATTTCCAATCAACAATATGTCATCCACATATAATATTAGAAATGCTACAGAGCTCCCACTCACTTTCTTATAAATACATGCTTCTCCAAAAGTCTGTATGAAACCATATGCTTTGATCACACTATCAAAGCATATATTCCAACTTCGAGAGGCTTGCACCAGTCCATAAATGGATCGCTGGAGCTTGCACACTTTGTTAGCACCTTTAGGATCGACAAAACCTTCTGGTTGCATCATATAAAATTCTTCTTTTAGAAATCCATTAAGGAATGCAGTTTTGACATCCATTTGCCAAATTTCATAATCATAAAATGCGGAAATTCCTAACATGATGTAGACAGACTTAAGCATCGCTACGGGTGAGAAGGTGTCATCGTAGTCAACTCCTTGAACTTGTCGAAAACCTTCCGCAACAAGTCGAGATTTGTAGACAATAACATTACCATCAGCGTTAGTCTTCTTCTTAAAGATCCATTTATTCTCTATGGCTTGTCGATCAACGGGCAAGTCAACCAAAGTCCATACTTTGTTCTCATACATGGATCCCATCTCAGATTTTATGGCCTCAAGCCATTTCGTGGAATCTGGGCTCATCATCGCTTCCTCATAGTTCGTAGGTTCGTCATGGTCTAGTAACATGACTTTCAGAACAGGATTACCGTACCACTCTGGTGCGAAACATACTCTAGTTGACCTACGAGGTTCGGCAGTAACTTGATTTGAAGTTTCATGATCATCATCATTAACTTCCCCACTAATTGGTGTAGGCATCACTGGAACTGATTTCTTTGATGAGCTACTTCCCAACTCGAGAGAAGGTACAATTACCTCATCAAGTTCTACTTTCCTCCCACTCACTTCTTTCAAGAGAAACTCCTTCTCTAGAAAGGATGCATTCTTAGCAACAAATATCTTGCCTTCGGATCTTTGATAGAAGGTGTACCCAACAGTTTCTTTTGGGTATCCTATGAAGACACATTTCTCTGATTTGGGTTCGAGCTTATCAGGATGAAGCTTTTTCACATAAGCATCGCAACCCCAAACTTTAAGAAACGACAACTTAGGTTTCTTGCTAAACTACAGTTCATATGGTGTCGTCTCAACGGATTTAGATGGTGCCCTATTTAACGTGAATGCACCCATCTGTAAATCATAACCCCAAAACGATAGTGGTAAATCGATAAGAGACATCATAGATCGCAACATATCTAATAAAGTACGGTTACGATGTTCGGACACACCATTACGCTGTGGTGTTCCAGGTGGCATGAGTTGCGAAACTATTCCACATTGTTTCAAATGAAGACCAAACTCGTAACTCAAATATTCGCCTCCGCGATCAGATTGTAGAAACTTTATTTTCTTCTTACGATGATTTTCTACTTCACTCTGAAATTCTTTGAACTTTTCAAATGTTTCAGACTTATGTTTCATTAAGTAGATATACCCATATCTGCTCAAATCATCTGTGAAGGTCAGAAAATAGTGATACCCGCCGCGAGCCTCAACACTCATCGGACCGCATACATCGGTATGTATTACTAGCAAAAGAGCCCGTGCGTTGCAACGGGAAAAGAAAATAACGCACGGCCCTAACCCAATAACCATGACTAAGACCCCAATAGATATTGCCGAGGCGTCTCTCTCGGCATTAGATGAGAATCTGCTTTATTTTCATGCAATATTTTGCCGAGGCGTACATGCAAGGTTATCGACGGTTTCTTCTGTCTCCAATTTGGCTTTGATGGGGTGTTCATTGTAATCCGGGTCGGTGTCGATACCAAAGAAAGATGGATCGTGCGCTATTCATTAAGGTTGCACCCTAAATAGCATTTTAAAAATGTTTAACAGGTAAAATAACATCAGATTCATATTCTACCTATTTTTCTAATAAAATTTAATATATAACATGTTAAAATTGGAGTTAGAGTTTAAAAGATGTATTTTGATAAAGTATTATTTGTTCTAGATGGAATGCGGGTTAATTATAGAAAAAAGGCAAAAACGATACGTTTTCTGGGAGTGCGGGTTATTTATCAGAAAAAGAAGGGGGTTTTCTATAAAACAGTAAAAAAGGGTTCGTTTTCTCACTTAACTGATATAGCGGGTTAATTACCTGAAAACAAAGGGGGTCTTCTGTAAAAAAATGCTGCTAGTGAACGGGCAGAAGTAATGCATATTTTATTAATATAGTAAATATGCCCGTGCGTTCCAACGAGAGAAAAAAAATTCATAATTTCGAATGGCAATGATCACATCTTACTACATCATCGATATACACTATCACTCTCATTTTTTTGAAAACATGAACAATTTTTAAAAATCATGAGCATATTTGAAATTGTGAACTTTTTTAAAATTCACGAACATTTTGTAAAATCAAGAACGTATTCTGAATTCATGAACATATTATATGCAAACATTTTGTTTAATCTGCGAACATTTCTAGAATCGGCTAACATTTTTTTGGGATTTGATAAAATAATTTTCTAAATTAGTGAACATTTTTGAATCCGCGTATATTTTGTGAATCAAAAACCATATATTTGAATTTATGAATAGTTTTATTTTATGCTATTTTCTAATACATGAATATTTTTTGAATTGACGAAATTTTGTGAAATTTTAAAACATTTTTAAATAGATGATTTTTTTAGAAAAACTCATTAATTTATGTTTATTTTCCAGACATTTATTAGAAAATTTGCTAATATTTTGAAAAATAACAAACAATTTCTAAAGCCGCAAACATTTATGATTTATTAAATATTATTTTAAAATTCACGGTTTCAAATTTTGGAAACCTTTTTAAATTCACAAATTATTTCAAGTAGACAAAAAGCAATGACGGAAAATAAAAATAAAAAATAAAAAATTGATCACCCATATATAGGTCGGCCCAGGCAAGGTGTGTCTTTTTCTGTGCGCTGGGCGTAGTATTAGATATTCTGAAATGGGCCAACCCAGTCTGAATTTTTCTGTGTGCAACGTTTTTTATAACTTATAGGTGGCATTGGTGGGTAATTTTTTCCAACTTCGGGGGCAATTTTAATGACGTACGGGCAGAAGCACTCCGTGCTTTATTATTAGGGGAGATTTCCAATAAGTCAGTGGCTCGCTCCATTGTTCCGGAGAACGGAGTCTTAGTCATCTTGCCCATGAGGCATGGTTCGCAAGCATCAAGTGATTCCAAAAGCCCATCACCATGGAGTTTCTTCATGTGCTTTACACCAATATGACCTAAACGGCAGTGCCACAAATAAGTTGCACTATCATTATTAACTTTGCATCTTTTGGCTTCAATATTATGAATATGTTTATCACTACGACCGAGATCCAACAAAAATAGACCACTCATCAAGGATGCATGATCATCAAAGATATTACTCATATAAATAGAAGAACCATTATTATCTGATTTAAATGAATAACCGTCTCGCATCAAACAAGATCTTGATATAATGTTCATGCTCAACACTGGCACCAAATGACAATTATTTAGGTCTAAAACTAACCCCGAAGGTAGATGTAGAGGTAGCGTGCCGACAATGATCACATTGACCTTGGAACCATTTCTGACGCGCATCGTCACCTCGTCCTTAGCCAATCTTCATTTAATCAGCCCATGTTTCGAGTTGCAAATATGAGCTACAGAACCAGTATCAAATACCCAGGCGCTACTACGAGCATTAGTAAGGTATACATCAATAACATGCATATCAAATATACCTTTCACTTTGCCATCCTTCTTATCTGCCAAATACTTGGGGTAGTTCCGCTTCCAGTGACCAGTCCCTTTGTAGTAGAAGTATTCAGTTTTAGGCTTAGGTCTAGACTTGGGATTCTTCCCGGTAGCATCAACTTGCTTGCTATTCTTCTTGAACTTCCCCTTCTTACCTTTTCCCTTTTTCTTGAAACTAGTGGTCTTGTTAACCATCAACACTTGATGCTCCTTCTTGATTTCTACCTCCGCAGCCTTAAGCATCGCGAAGAGCTTGGGAATTGTCTTTTCCATCCCTTGCATATTATAGTTCATCATGAAGCCTTTATAGCTTGGTGGCAGTAATTGAAGAACTCTGTCAATGACACTATCATCGGAAGATTAACTCCCAGCTGAGTCAAGTGATTATGATACCCAGACATTTTGAGTATATGTTCACCGACAGAACTTTTCTCCTCCACTTGCAACTATAGAACTTGTTGGAGACTTAATATCTCTCAACTCGGGCATTTCCTTGAAATATTAACTTCAACTACTGGACATCTCATATGCTCCACGACGTTCAAAACGTCTTTGAAATCCCGATTCTAAGCCGTAAAGCATGGCACACTGAACTATTGAGTAGTCATCAAATTTAGCTTGCCAGACGTTCATAAAGTCCGGTGTTGCTCCTGCAGCAGGCCTTGCACCCAGCAGTGCTTCAAGGACGTAATTCTTCTGTGCAGCAATGATGATAATTGTCAAGTTACGGACCCAGACCGTGTAGTTGGTACCATCATCTTTCAACCTAGCTTTCTCTAGGAACGCTGAGGGAGTCCTGGATTGGGGGGTCTCCGGACAACCGGACTATATCCTTTGGCCGGACTATTGGACTATGAAGATACAAGATTGAAGACTTCGTCCCGTGTCCGGATGGGACTTTCCTTGGCGTGGAAGGCAATCTTGGCAATACGGATATGTAGATATCCTCCCTTGTAACCGACTTTGTGTAACCCTAGCCCCCTCTGGTGTCTATATAAACCAGAGGGTTTAGTCCGTAGGACAACATACAATCATACCATAGGCTAGCTTCTAGGGTTTAGCCTCTACGATCTCGTGGTAGATCAACTCTTGTAATACTCATATCATCAAGATCAATCAAGCAGGACGTAGGGTATTACCTCCATCGAGAGGGCCCGAACCTGGGTAAACATCACGTCCCCTGCCTCCTATTACCATCTGCCTTATATGCACAGTTCGAGACCCCCTACCCGAGATCTGCCGGTTTTGACACCGACATTGGTGCTTTCATTGAGACTTCCACTGTGCTGTTACCGTAAGGCTTGATGGCTCCTTCGATCATCGGTAACGATGCGGTCCAGGATGAGGTTTTCCTCCCCGGACAGATCTTCATATTCGGCGGCTTCGCACTGCGGACCAACTCGCTTGGCCATTTGGAACAGATCGAGAGCTACGCCCCTGGCCATCAGGTCAGGTTCGGAAACCTAAACTACACTGCTGGCATCCACGGAGACTTGATCTTCGATGGATTCGAGCCCATGTCAGGTGCACCGCACGATCACGACGAGCATGATTTAACTCTACCGTCGGACAGTGTTCGGGAGATCACACCTACAACTACTCCGGCCTTCAATCCGGAGCAAATTGCGCCATCCGAGGACGGAGGGATAGACCCTGCCACGGAGGCCGCACTCTCAGTGGCGATGGAGCCGGATACTGATTTCACCCCTTACGAGAGCCGTGTTGCCGAACCACTGGATTCGTCTCCGGCCATGGACTCCGAGCCGCCTACATCCGTGCCTATCGAATCCAATTGGGCGCCGATCATGGAGTTTACCTCCGTGGATATCTTTCAGCACTCACCTTTCGGCGACATGCTAAATTCATTAAGGTCTCTCTCCTTGTCAGGAGATCCTTGGCCGAACTATGTCCGGCTAGAATGGGATGCGGACGACGAAGAAATTCACTGCCCACCCACCACCCACTTAGTAGCCTCTGTCGATGATTTAACTGACATGCTCGATTTCGACTCCGCAAACATCGACGGCATGGACGACGATGCAGGAGAGGAACATGAACTAGTGCCCACAGGACACTTGACAACCTCTTCATCACATGACATATACATGGTGGATACACCCAAATAAAACGATGATGACGAACGGGAGGAGACAGCGGAGGATGAACCCTACAACAAGCAAACAAAGCATTAGCGTAGGCACCGCTCCAAATCCCGCCTCGGCAAAAACAACAATAACAGCGCAAGAGAAAATAACACTCCAGTCTACTCCAGAGGAAACGACGACCACATTGCCCCGGCGACAGAGCACGATGAAGCTGCAAACGGTGAACATAGTACGGATCTGACATCCGAACACGGCGACGCTGAGGATAAACCTCATCAAACCCACTCTAGGGAGGAAAACAGTCCGGACAAAGATGCACACATCATCCCGGAAACGCACTTGGAGCAAGAGAACCTCCGCAGAAGGCTTATTGCCACAACGAGGAGTTTGAAGAAGCAGAAGCAAAGGCTTAAGGCTGAACAAAATACGCTCAACAACAGGTGGACCAAAGTGCTCGACAACGAAGAAAAGTATGGTGGAGATTACCACACAAAGAGCTATCCAAAGCGCAAGCTATTACCCGAATTCGACGATGAGGCCTTAGACCCCATACAGCCGAAAAATAAAATGACCAACCGGACGGATCAACCACCTTGTGACCGCGATAGAGCGGCTAACAAGGTCGCACAACACACGATCTACGTGAGGACTTGCACCAAAAATCCAGTATGACCAGATCCATCTATGGATCTAGGAAGTGTGCTCCGGCACAAAATCAAAACCGAATACTACAACCGCCCGAACGCCATGATACATCCAAATACAGGGGTGCCGCACACCCCCTATGTTTCACCGATGAGGTGCTGGACCACGAATTCCCAGAAGGATTCAAACCAGTGAACATAGAGGCGTACGATGGGACCACAGACCCCGGGGTCTGGATTGAGGACTTTATCCTCCATATCCATATGGCTCGTGGAGACGATCTCCATGCCATCAAGTACTTGCCCCTCAAGCTTAAAGGACCAGCTCGGCACTGGTTGAAAAGCCTCCCCGAAAACTCAATTGGAAGTTGGGAGGAGCTCGAGGATGCTTTTCAAGCTAATTTTCAAGGGACCTATGTCCGACCTCCGGATGCAGATGATTTAAGTCATATAATTCAACAGCCCGGAGAGTCAGCCCGAAATCTTTGGAACAGGTTTCTCACGAAGAAGAACCAAATCGTCGACTGTCCGAATGCCGAAGCCTTAGCAGCTTTCAAGCACAGCGTCCGAGACGAATGGCTCGCCAGACACCTCGGCCAAGAAAAACCAAGAACAATGGCAGCCCTGACAAGCCTCATGACACTATAATTCCCTCCATTGGTTGCGAGAAGCTATGGTGTTCAACATTTTGAAGATTCATAGGCTGCTTGGCAGGCTCGGGGTAGATGGCTTCAATGGACAGATCAACCTCATGCAGAAAAACAAGATGGTTGCACGCTGAGGGATGATAGTCAATTATAGAATGGAGTTTGATCAAGCACAACACCCATGGAGCATAGAATTTTAGGCCAAACATATCAATCCCAGATGCAGCCAGTTGTCTGATGCAGAAATCCTGGGTATTGAATCTGATGCCATGGATGATATAAAATACCAAAGTCTTCATGGCTCCTTCAAGTTTGGCTCCAGAAGAATGTCCCTTGATTGGCCATAGAGTACGCCTCAGAATGTGGTATACTGTGCAGGGCAAGTACTCGAGGTCATTCACCAGGAACTCTTTGGGATATTCAGCATCTTGAGGCAAGGGCTTCATCATACTTAGCATCTCACTCATATTTGGCTTGGGCCGCTGGAAGATACTGATGACCCACAAGTATAGGGGATCTATCGTAGTCCTTTCGATAAGTAAGAGTGTCGAACCGAACGAGGAGCAGAAGGAAATGATAAGCGGTTTTCAGCAAGGTATTCTCTGCAAGCACTGAAATTATAGGTAATAGATAGTTTTGTGCTAAGATAATTTGTAACGAGCAACAAGTAACAACAGTAAATAAAGTGCAGCAAGGTGGTCCAATCCTTTTTGTAGCAAAGGACAAGCCTGGACAAACTCTTATATAGAGAAAAGCGCTCCCGAGGACACATGGGGATTATCGTCAAGCTAGTTTTCATCACATTCATATGATTCGCGTTCGGTACTTTGATAATTTGATATGTGGGTGGACCGGTGCTTGGGTGCTGTCCTTAATTGGACAAGCATACCACTTATGATTAACTCCTATTGCAAGCATCCGCAACTACAAAAGAAGTATTAAGGTAAATCTAACCATAGCATGAGACATATGGATCCAAATCAGCCCCTTACGAAGCAACACATAAACTAGGGTTTAAGCTTCTGTCAGTCTAGCAACCCATCATCTACTTATTACTTCCCAATGCCTTCCTCTAGGCCCAAATAATGGTGAAGTGTCATGTAGTCGATGTTCACATAACACCACTAGAGGAGAGACAACATACATCTCATCAAAATATCGAACGAATACCAAATTCACATGACTACTAATAGCAAGAATTCTCCCATGTCCTCAGGAACAAACGTAACTACTCACAAAACATTTTCATGTTCATAATTAGAGGGGTATTAATATGCATATAGGATCTGAACATATGATCTTCCACCAAATAAACCAACTAGCATCAACTACGAGGAGTAATCAACACTACTAGCAACCTACAGGTACCAATCCCAAACTTAGCAACAAGAATTGGATACAAGAGATGAACTAGGGTTTGAGAGGAGATGGTGTTGGTGAAGATGTTGATGGAGATTGGCCCCCTCCCGATGAGAGGAGCATTGGTGATGACGATGGCGATGATTTCCCCCTCCCGGAGGGAAGTTTCCCCGGCAGAATAGCTCCGCCAGAGCCCTAGATTGGTTCCGCCAAGGTTCCGCCTCGTGGCGGCGGAGTCTCGTCCCGAAAGCTTGCTTATGATTTTTCTCAATGAAAGACTCCATATAGCAGAAGATGGGCATCAGAGGGCCACCAGGGGGCCCTCGAGGCAGGGGGCGCGCCCCCACCCTCGTGGTTGGTGAGTGGCCCCCCTCTGGTACTTCTTGCGCTCAGTATTTTTTATATATTCTGAAAATAACTTCCGTGAAGTTTCAGGACTTTTGGAGCTGTGCAGAATAGGTCTCTAATATTTGCTCCTTTTCCAGTCCAGAATCCCAGCTGCCAGCATTCTCCCTCTTTATGTAAACCTTGTAAAATAAGAGAGAATAGGCATAAGTATTGTGACATAATGTGTAATAACAGCCCATAATGCAATAAATATCGATATAAAAGCATGATGCAAAATGGACGTATCAACTCCCCCAAGCTTAGACCTCGCTTGTCCTCAAGCGAAAGCTGAAATCGAAAAATATGTCCACTTGTTTAGAGATAGAGGTGTCAATAAAAATAAAATATGGACATGAGGGCATCATGATCATTCTTAGAACATCAGCTTATATAATTATTGTCATATGATCTCTTATGCTAAAGTAACAATTCAATCACAATTTCAAGTATGAATCATAAACTTCATTGAAAACTAACAAACTATAATCTCAGTCATTGAAGCAATTGCAATTTATCATAACATAGGAAAGAGTCAATATAAGAGCTTTTCAGCAAGTCCACATACTCAACTATCATATAGTATGTCACAATTTCTAACACTCACGCAATACTTATGGGTATGGAGTTTTAATCGGACACAGAGAAAGATAGGGGCTTATAGTTTTGCCTCCCAATGTTTTACCTCAAGGGTAATGTCAACAATGATAGTTCATGAAAACTCACATCCAATTAGCCATATATACCAGGATCTTTCCAACATATTGTGCTTGCCAAAAGATAAAATGTAAAAAGGAAAGATGAAGATCACCATGACTCTTATGTAAGGTGGGAGATATAGGCCCTTCATAGAGGGAAGCAGAGGTTTTCATGCGCTTTTATGGTTGGATGCACAAAATCTTAATGCGAAAGAACGTCACTTTATATTGCCACTTGTGATAGGACCTTTATTATGCAGTCCGTCGCTTTTATTTCTTCCACATCACAAGATCGTATAAAGCTTATTTTCTCCCACACTAATAAGTCATACATATTTAGAGAGCAATTTTTATTGCTTGCACCGATGACAACTTACTTGAAGGATCTTACTCAATCCATAGGTAGATATGGTGGACTCTCATGGCAAAACTGGGTTTAAGGGTATTTGGAAGCACAAGTAGTATCTCTACTTGGTGCAAAGAGTTTAGCTAGCATGAGGGGGAAAGGCAAGCTCAACCATGTTGGATGATCCATGGCAATATAATTTATCTTAGATGTAAGAAAACATAACCCATTACGTTGTCTTCCTTGTCCAACGTCAACTCTTTAGCATATCATATTTTAATGAGTGCTCACAATCATAAAAGATGTCCAAGATAGTATATTTATATGTGAAGACCTCTCTTTCTTTATTACTTCCTATTAATTGCAACGATGATCAAAACTATGTTTGTCAACTCTCAACAACTTTTAATCATCATACTCTTGATATGTGAGCTCATTACTATCCATAAGATCCATATGATCTCTTTTATTCTTTTTATTTCTTCTCTTTTATTTTATTCCCTCGAGATCATAGCAAAATCAGCAAGCCCTTGACTCAACACTAATCTTTATTATATAGCGCATGGACTCGATTACATAGAGGGATCATAAAGCAAAACTCAAAACTAGATCATACTCAAGCTTTATTCTACTAGATCAAGATATTACTAAAAGGATCGAACTAAGAAAAATGATAAAGATAGAGATGTGATGGTGATACGATACCGGGGCACCTCCCCCAAGCTTGGCAGTTGCCAAGGGGAGTGCCCATACCCATGTGATTATATCTCTTTTGCCGATGAAGGAGTTGAAGTTGTTGATGATGTAGGATTGTCGTCCCTCTTCCAAGGCATAAGCTCACCATCATAGAAGGATGATCGAGTCTCCTGAGTCCTCAAATCTGCAGCCAAACTCATCCTTTTGAATCTATATTCATACTCACAGTTCTGATTTTGCAGGTCATAGATCCGGGCTTGGAGGTGCTCGATTTTCTCATGAAACTTGAATATGGCCTCCCCAATGTCCTTGACGTCCAGCTTGTGGTTGTTGGTGAACTCCTGATCATAATGTGATTTGAGTCGAGTCCATGCTCCACCATCTCCTGACACTTGAAAACTTGTTGCTCCAATGCCTCGAGCCTTGCCTCCGTGCTTCCGGTCTTCCTTGGTCCCTCAACATCGCGGATGTGCAACAACCCCTCACGCATCTCAATGTTTTGAGGGTGTTGCAGCACCTCCGCGAGGTAGGGGTTGATGACCTTCTCGAAGAACTTGTCCTTGGGGGCACTTGAAGACGACATGACGACCTAGATCTGTCAAAAAAACAGCTCGAAACAAAGACGAGAGATATTTGTGTGATACAGGAGTCAAAACCTCTGGGAGATTATATAATGAATGTTTACCGACCAAAATATGTAACGTGCAAGAAAATGGAGTCCGAAGAGCGCACGAGGTGCCCACGAGGTAGGGGGGCGCGCCCAGGGGGGGTAGGGCGCGCCCTCCACCCTCGTGGAGCTCTCGTGTCCTTTCCGGACTGCTTCTTATTTTTCTATTTTTCTAAATATTCCAAAACGGAGAAAAATTGCAATTAGAACTCTTTTGAAGTCGGTTTACTTACCGTACCACATACCTATTCCTTTTCGGAGTCTGAAACATTCCAGAAAGTGTCCCTTATGTATTCCTCCGGGGTTACAGTTCCAATAACATTGGTTTCAACATTTATATGATTACCTGAGATATAATGTTTGATTCTTTGACCGTTCACCACCTTCGGATTTGTGCCTTCGAAGTTGTTGATTTTTATGGCACCGGAACGATAGACCTCCTCGATAACATAAGGACCTTCCCATTTAGAGAGAAGTTTTCCTGCAAAAAATCTTAAACGAGAGTTGTATAGCAATACATAGTCACCTACATTAAACTCACGCTTTTGTATCCTTTTGTCATGCCATCTTTTAACTTTTTCTTTAAACAATTTGGCATTCTCATAGGCTTGGGTTCTCCATTCATCAAGTGAGCTAATGTCAAATAACCTCTTCTCACCGGCAATTTTGAAATCATAGTTGAGCTCTTTAATAGCCCAATAAGCCTTATGTTCTAGTTTGAGAGGTAAGTGACATGCTTTTCCATAAACCATTTTATACGGAGAGATACCCATATGATTTTTATATGCAGTTCTACAGGCCCATAATGCATCATCAAGTTTCTTGGACCAATTCTTTCTAGATCTATTAACAGTCTTTTGCAAAATTAATTTGAGTTCTCTATTACTCAATTCTACTTGACCACTAGACTGTGGGTGATAAGGAGATGCAATTCTATGATTAACATCATACTTAGCAAGCATTTTACGGAAATCACGATGAATAAACTGTGAACCACCACCAGTCATTAAATACCTAGGGACCCCAAACCTCGAAAAAATAACTTCTTTAAGCATCTTAATAGAAGTGTTATGATCAACACTACTAGTTGGAATAGCTTCTACCCACTTAGTAACGTAATCAACAACAACTAAAATATGTGTATATCCATTAGAGGCAGGAAACAGTCCCATATAATCAAAGCCCCAAACATCAAATGGTTCAATAACAAGTGAATAGTTCATAAGCATTTCTTGATGTCTACTAATATTACCAATTCTTTGACATTCATCACAAGATACAACAAACTTACAGGCATCCTTGAAGAGAGTAGGCCAATAAAAACCAGATTGCAATACCTTATGTGCAGTTCTATCTCCAGCGTGGTGTCCTCCATAAGCTTCGGAGTGACACTTGCGTAGGATCTGTTCCTGTTCATGCTCAGGTACACAACGTCTAATAACACCATCTACTCCTTCTTTATAAAGGTGTGGGTCATCCCAAAAGTAATGTCTTAAATCATAGAAAAACTTTTTCTTTTGCTGGTATGTGAAACTAGGTGGTATAAATTTAGCAACAATGTAATTAGCATAATCAGCATACCATGGAGCAGTATGAGAAGCATTTATGAAATTTAATTGTTCATCAGGAAAGCTATCATCAATAGGTAGTGGGTCATCAAGAACATTTTCTAACCTAGACAAGTTGTCTGCAACGGGGTTCTCAGCTCCCTTTCTATCAATAATATGCAAATCAAATTCTTGTAGCAAGAGAACCCATCTAATAAGTCTAGGTTTAGCATCTTTCTTTTCCATAAGATATTTAATAGCAGCATGATCCATGTGAATAGTTACTTTAGAATCAACAATATAAGGTCTGAACTTATCACAAGCAAATACAACTGCTAAGAATACCTTTTCGGTTGTAGCATAATTTCTCTGGGCATTGTCTAGAGTTTTACTAGCATATTGAATAACATTTAATTTCTTATCAACTCTTTGCCCTAGAACAGCACCCACAACATAATCACTAGCATCACACATAATTTCAAAAGGTAAATTCCAATCAGGTGGTTGAACAATAGTTGCAGAGACCAATGCTTTCTTAAGTATTTCAAATGCTTCTACACAATCATTACCAAAGACGAATGGTGTATCTTTTTGTAATAAATTAGTCAGAGGCCGAGAAATTTTTGAGAAGTCCTTAATGAACCTCCTATAAAAGCCGCCATGACCAAGGAAACTTCTTATACCTTTGATGTCATTGGGACACGACATATTTTCAATAGCATCAACTTTACCTTTATCAACTTCAATGCCCCTTTCAGAAATTTTATGCCCCAAGACAATACCTTCATTAACCATAAAGTGGCACTTCTCCCAATTCAAGACAAGGTTAGTTTCTTCACATCTATTCAAAACTCAATCAAGGTTGCTTAAGCAATCATCAAAAGAGGATCCATAAACGGAGAAATCATCCATGAAAACCTCACAAATCTTTTCACAAAAGTCAGAGAATATAGCCATCATGCATCTTTGAAAGGTAGCAGGTGCATTACATAAACCAAAAGGCATACATCTATAAGCAAAAGTACCGAAAGGGCAAGTAAAAGTGGTCTTTGATTGATCATCAGCTGACACAGGTATTTGAGAGAAACCAGAATAACCATCTAGAAAGCAAAAATGTGTATGTTTGGATAATCTTTCTAGCATTTGATCAATGAAAGGTAAGGGGTAATGATCTTTTTTAGTAGCCTTATTTAATTTGCAGAAATCAATTACCATCCTATACCTGTAATAATTCTTTGCAGAATCAATTCATCTTTATCATTGGGAACGACAGTAGTACCTCCCTTCTTAGGAACACATTGGACAAGACTTACCCACTGACTATCAGCAACGGGATAAATTATACCTGCCTCAAGGAGCTTTAGTATTTCTTTTCTTACCACTTATTTCATCTTAGGATTCAGCCGTCGTTGGTGATCAATAACTGGTTTGGCATCTTTCTCCAAATTTATTTTGTGTTGGCATAGAGGGGGACTAATGCCCTTAAGATCATCAAGAGTATATCCAACAGCAGCATGGTGCTTCTTCAGAGTTTTCAATTATTTTTCTTCCTCCTTCTCTGAAAGGTTAGCACTAATAATAACAGGATATATCTTCTTTTCATCAAGATAAGCATATTTAAGAGTATCAGGCAATGGTTTAAGCTCAAACATGGGATCACACTTGGGTGGAGGAGGATCCCCTAAGATTTCAACAGGCAAGTTGTGTTTCAGAATAGGTCCCTGTGTAAAGAACACTTCATCAATTTCCCTTCTTTCATTCATAAACACATCATTTTCATGGTCTAGCAAATATTGTTCTAAAGGATCACTAGGAGGTACGGCAATAGAAGCAAGACCAATAATTTCATCTTTACTAGGCAATTCCTCTTCACGGTGTTGTCTATGAAATTTAGAAAAGTTGAACTCATGAGACATATCACCTAAACCAATAGTAACAACATCCTTTTCGCAGTCTATCCTAGCATTAACAGTGTTTAAGAAGGGTCTACCAAATATAATGGGACAAAAGCTATCTTGTGGGGAACCAAGAACAAGAAAATCAATAGGATATTTAGTTTTCCCACACAATACTTCAACATCCCTAACAATCCCAATTGGTGAAATAGTATCTCCATTGGCAAGTTTAATTGTGACATCAATATCTTCTAACTCAGCAGGTGCAATATCATGCATAATTTCTTTGTATAAGTCAATAGGTATTGCATTAGCACTAGCACCCATATCACACAATCCATGATAACAATGATCTCCTATTTTAACAGAAATAACAGGCATGCCTACCACAGGTCTATGTTTATCTTTAGCACAAGATTTAGCAATTCTAGTAGTTTCATCACAGAAATAAATAACATGCCCATCAATATTATCGGCCAAGAGATCCTTAACGATAGCAATATTAGGTTCAACTTTAACTTGCTCAGGAGGTGTATAGGTTCTAATATTGCTTTTACGAACCACAGTTGAAGCTTTAGCATGACCTTTTATCCTAACAGAAAAAGGTGGTTTCTCAACATAAGCAGTAGCAACAATAGGATCATTATAAGTGATAGTATTTTCTTCAACTTTAATAGGTGCAACTACTTTTACTTCAATGGGAGGATTATATTTAAACCACTTCTCCTTAGGGACATCAACATGAGTAGCAAAAGATTCACAGAAAGAAGCTACTATCTCAGAGTCAAGTCCATATTTAGTGCTAAATTTATGGAAAACATCGGTACCCATAAAATATTTAACACAATCAAACTTAGGTGTCATACCTAACTCCTTACCTTCGTCGAGATCCCAATCTTCAGAGTTGCGTTTAATTCTTTCCAATAAATCCCATTTGAATTCAATAGTCTTCATCATAAAAGAGCCAACAAAAGAAGTATTGAGCATGGTTTCGATTGTTATCAGAAAGCCGAGCATAAATTTTTTGGATAATCATTTATCTTGAGAGCTCATGATTGGGGCATGAATATAACATTGATTTAAGCCTCCCCCAAGCTTGAGCGATGCTTTCTCCTTCGCGAGGCCAAAAATTATATATATAATTACGATCACAATGAACAAGATGCATAGGATAAAACTTCTGATGAAATTCCAATTTCAATCGTTTGTAGTTCCAAGATCCCATATCATCACATAGCCTATACCATGTCAATGCATCTCCCTCCAAAGATAAAGGGAAGACCTTCTTCTTGATAACATCATCGGGCATACCTGCAAGCTTAAATAATCCACAAACTTCATCCACATATATTAGGTGCTCATCAGGATGTAATATTCCATCTCCTGCAAAAGGATTAGCTAGAAGTTTTTCTATCATACCCGAAGGAATTTCAAAGTAGACATTTTCATTTTCAGTAGGTTTAGTAGGTTTAGTAGGTTCAGTAGGTTGAGGAGCAACTCTTTTCTCTACTGGTCGGGGTGAAGATACCCCGAACAAGCCCCTCAAAGGATTACTTTCCATAGTGACAAGTGACAGTAAATTTCAGCACACTATATAAAATTTTTCCTTACCAAATTCCACCTACCAAAGGCGCTTCACTCCCCGGCAACGGCGCCAGAAAAGAGTCTTGATGACCCACAAGTATAGGGGATCTATCGTAGTCCTTTCGATAAGTAAGAGTGTCGAACCCAACGAGGAGCAGAAGGAAATGATAAGCGGTTTTCAGCAAGGTATTCTTTGCAAGCACTGAAATTATAGGTAATAGATAATTTGTAACGAGCAACAAGTAACAAAAGTAAATAAAGTGCAGCAAGGTGGCCCAATCCTTTTTGTAGCAAAGGACAAGCCTGGACAAACTTTTATATAGAGAAAAAGCGCTCCCGAGGACACATGGGGATTATCGTCAAGCTAGTTTTCATCACATTCATATGATTCACGTTCGGTACTTTGATAATTTGATATGTGGGTGGACCGGTGCTTGGGTGCTGTCCTTACTTGGACAAGCATCCCACTTATGATTAACTCCTATTGCAAGCATTTGCAACTACAAAAGAAGTATTAAGGTAAACCTAACCATAGCATGAGACATATGGATCCAAATCGGCCCCTTATGAAGCAACGCGTAAACTAGGGTTTAAGCTTCTGTCACTCTAGCAACCCATCATCTACTTATTACTTCCCAATGCCTTCCTCTAGGCCCAAATAATGGTGAAGTGTCATGTAGTCGACGTTCACATAACACCACTAGAGGAGAGACACCATACATCTCATCAAAATATTGAACGAATACCAAATTCACATAACTACTAATAGCAAGACTTCTCCCATGTCCTCAGGAACAAACATAACTACTCACAAAGCATATTCATGTTCATAATCAGAGGGGTATTAATATGCATATATTATCTGAACATATGATCTTCCACCAAATAAACCAACTAGCATCAACTACGAGGAGTAATCAGCACTACTAGCAACCTACATGTACCAATCCCAGACTTAGAGACAAGAATTTGATACAAGAGATGAACTAGGGTTTGAGAGGAGATGGTGCTGGTGAGGATGTTGATGGAGATTGGCCCCCTCCCGATGAGAGGAGCGTTGGTGATGATGATGGCGATGATTTCCCCCTCCCGGAGGGAAGTTTCCCCGGCAGAACGGCTCTGCCAGAGCCCTAGATTGGTTCCGCCAAGGTTCCGCCTCGTGGCAGCGGAGTCTCGTCCCGAAAGCTTGCTTATGGTTTTTTCTCAACGAAAGACTCCATATAGCAGAAGATGGGCATCGAAGGGCCACCAGGGGGCCCACGAGGTAGAGGGCACACCTAGGGGGTAGGGCGCGCCCCCACCCTCGTGGCTGGTGAGTGGCCCCCTCTGGTACTTCTTGCGCTCAGTATTTTTATATATTCTGAAAATAACTTCTGTGAAGTTTCAGGACTTTTGGAGCTGTGTAGAATAGGTCTATAATATTTGCTCCTTTTCCAGCCCAGAATCCCAGCTGCCAGCATTCTCCCTCTTTATGTAAACCCTGTAAAATAAGAGAGAATAGGCATAAGTATTGTGACATAATGTGTAATAACAACCCATAATGCAATAAATATCGATATGAAATCATGATGCAAAATGGACGTATCAGATACTCTGCAGTTCATTTCAATGACGCTGACAACTAAGCTCGTAGAACTCACCTGGAGTGGGCAGGGAAGTAAGCTCAATGATGTCTTCGGATCCCTGTTGTAGCCGCGAATATGAAGTGTAGCATAGAACTGCAGCAGAAGCTCTTCATTCTAGTGCTCTTTGTCTGTCACAAATGGTAGAAGACCAACATCCCTGAAGCAGTCAAGTGCTTCTTCAAGACAGGGAAACCCAGCAATAGCTTCATAATCAAGACGCATGTGTGGAAAGATCCGCTCTTGATTGTACAGAATGCAGGAGTAGTAGCTGCGCTGCCGATGGCTCCAAAAACGATCAGATGAGATCTTGGGCTTCGAGTAGGGATTCTTGGCACTGTCAAAGAAGGTGTTGTGTGCCTTGAAGCTGTGCACATTGAAAGAACCCATTGTAGTGGCAACACCTGATAGCCTTGGCAACTGTGGCTTGGGCTTCTGAACTTATGGTGTCTGCTCCACATGATAACCATATTGCGGTCCGGGAGCAGGGGGTGGAACCATGATAGGCCATCTAACTGTGAAAAGCTAACCATGATCATAGGCATGTTCAATGGTGTGAGGCCTTGGAGGAACAGTGGCTTCAACTTCCACATTGGCTTCGGGCTCCTCATGAGCTTCAGGCACCACATTGTCTTCAGCCATGACAGTGTCATTGGCTTCAGCAGTGTTGTTTGTGGCAGCCTCAGTGTTTTCAACCTCCGTTCGTGCAATAACAGGAGGGTCGGGCATGATCACATTCTCCTCGAGAATGACTTGATCAGTAGCAGGGGGTGTGGCAACTCTTTCTTCTTCTCTTATTTCTCGATGATCTTCATCGATTGTTGCAGCTGAAATGTCTTCAACATCTTTGGCTTCTGACTCAGAGACATTCACAGTAGGGGTGGCTTCAGGAAACACTTGACATGCTACCGAGCTTTGGTGCACTTCCCCTTCCAGAATGCTCGACATAGTGACCTGTGGCCTGGGGCCTTTGCGAAGCCTGTGAAATGCGGGCGACGCCTTTGGTGAAGGAGTGGTCTACACCATGTAGTTGTCGTCGTCAAGCACCAGAGTGGTGACTTGAGGTGGTGGAGTTCTGGGTGTTTCATCATGGACGGGGGTGTCTTGCTGAGGGTGCTCGACCCATGAGTCATCCTGAGCAATTGGCGTCAATGGACGACCAATGCTGATAAGTTCATTGCTCGTGGGATCAGGCGATGATACTGACTGGGGCTATAGTTGAGGAAGGACTACATCATCTTCAACATTGTCATCACGACCAATGTCTTTAGCTGTGATGGGGTCAACAACTGGAACTTCTTCATCTTTAGGAGCCTCTATGGAAGGAGGCTCATGGATCACCAGACAACGCTCTTGGTTGTTTGAAGCTGGAAGTGCAACAGAAATGGGCTCAATAATAAGGGGATCAGAGTCCGCAACACGCTCTTTCTTTGAAGACTTTGTCTTCAATTTCTTCTTGGATGGGGCATCATCAGGAGCATCCTTGTGCTTGTGTTTCCTGGTTCGACTTCAGCTGCCCTTGTCTTTTTCAGCTCTGAAGCTGCTGAGGTGACCTTAGGCTTCGAGCCTGTCATGCTGGCAGGGAAGACAATGCGAGGTTCTTCCTGCCTTTATGCTTCAGTTTGGGCCACATCAGACTTCTTCTTTTGCTTGGCAGCCATCCTGGGATTGATGCCAGGACGCCCAAGAGCTTTGCGCTTTTCTGCTTCATTGTGGGCTTGAACACATTTCTCTGCAAAATACTTCATGCGTTCTCGTGAGCCTTTGGCTTCTTCCCTCTTCTTGTGAAACTCTTCTTTGAGATTATGCATCATCTCTTTGAAGATTTGAACATCTGCCACGCTGAGCTTGGCCATGTTCTTCTTGAAATGTGCCTTCTCATAGTCAATCTTGTTTTTTTAGCTTGACGATTTTCTGAGCCAGGGCCAGTTCATTGGCAATGGCTCCATGGAAGGTGACGCTGATGTCCACAGGCAACTGAAGATCATCAATATTGATGCTCTGGTCATCGAACCAGTCATCAATGAAGTTGTTCAGAATGTCAACATCAAAGAGGGGCAGATCATTGAATATCTCCACCTCTTGCTTGCTCTTGATCAGCTGCTCAAGTGCATCATCACCAAGATCTTCATCACTGGGAAGATCAATGGTGTCTTCTTCATTGCGCAGAACGGCAGTAGGAGTCAGTTGATGCCCAGAAATCTTCTTGGGCTTCTTGGTTTTCTTGGACTTCTCAACCTTCTTGGAGACACGAGACAAATCTTCAGATTGCACACTGGCTTCAAGAGGTGCAGTGGTTAATGGCTTCACATTCGAAGCTTTTGGTGTGGCAGAGGGCTTTGAAGCCTTTGACTTCTTCATTTGCTTCGATGGCGCTAGCGCATCTTTAGAATCTGCGTCATCAACAGATTGATCCACCGTAGCCCTTTGAGCAGCGATGTGAGAGAGGAGGCCATCAAAGTTGGCGAAGGGGCCGATGACATTTGGATTGGCATCGCGCGTGCCATCAGCCCTTGGAGCAGGTGGACCAGGGTTGAAGTTAAGTCCTAGCTCCTTCTTGTTCTTGGTAGCTGACTCCTTGGCAAACTGATAGTTGCGCTTGAAAAAATTGTCTTCGCGACACCATAACAAGGATGATGGGTCAGCATCCTCAGGCTTCAGTCCTTGGACCATGCATGGGTAGAGGCCATGGGCAATGGCTTCAGGCTTCGACTTTGGCTGTAGATTCCTATATAGGATATCTCCCCATGGGCGCTTGATAGCATTCTTCTTTGCATCTTCAGGGGTCACGAAGTTATACTTGAACCACTCTTCAGCCCAATATCTTCGAATCCATTGGATTTGGGTCTTGCACTGATTGTAACTTTCTTCAGGATTAGATTTGTACAATTCGTACAGATTCGGAGGCAGATCTAGAGCTGTGTTGCCTCTGCGCCGTCTGCCACCTTTCCTAACAGATTTATCCGTGGCCATTATATTCAGACCGATTGGCTTCAGAATAGTGAATGGCTTCCTTTTGCTGGTTAGACAAGAGCTGGCTTCAGGGGGGTGTATGTGATGCTGTAAGAACTCCGCAAATGAATGCAGATTATGAGAACCAAGGGATTCTCCCACGGACATGTACCTGTGACAACATTAAGGTGCGAGGGAAGGGGAAGATGTCATATGCATTCTCAGAAGATTTTGAAGATAAATCGATTTGAAGACATTGACCTCATAGTGCGAAGACATTCACTTATTTGAAGAGAGTTGGTTCCAGATTTGTATGAATCCATGAATAAGTACAAGTGAGGAATCTAACTAGTTATGAAGCATAAGTGAATACCCTAAGCATAATATGAGATGCAGATAAAGACAGATCCAGATTTTGGAAGTGTAGAAACTACTTTTGGTCAAAGTGGATGGATTTGATGGATCAAAAGACAGTAGAAAGAGAGTTTTATTTACCGCTGAAGAACTGCTAGACGAGGCAGAGCTTTGAAGCCGAGCAGTTCAATCTCCCGTGCCCTAACTTGGCGACGGAAGACACCTACGGCGGCGGCGGAGAGGACGAGGTCCACGGCTGGCGTGAGGACGGCGTCGAAGAAGTCACGACAGTTAAGCGCTTCGTCTCCGATGCCGACTCGAGCTAGCGGAGGCGCCAGGGTTTGTGTGAGGTGGCGATGTGGAAGAAGAGATAATGCACTACAAAAAAAGACACATCCGTGACATTTTGGGACGAATAATTTTTTTTCCTGTCATACTTATGACACTTCTATGATAATAATTATGACAAAACCCGGTATCATCATAGATGTGGTGGGCTCCTACTTCTATGACAAAAAATCATGACAGAAAATGGGCTTTTCGTCCTGGGCGGGCCGGAGACGCAGTTGCATGACATTCTTTGGGCCGTCCATGACGGAAAAAACCGTGGTAGAAGCGAGGGCTAGGAAAATATCGGGGTGTTCCCGGTTACGGTGGGTGGTCGGGGCCGAGCGATGTGTGCTTCTCTCATACACGCATGCGCGTGTGTGCGAGGCGTTGGGCTCTAACTGAAAGTGCGTTATATCGACTAGAGGGGGGGGGGGTGAATAGGTGATTTTTATGAATTTTTCACTGAGGAATTTACAGGTGAGGAAATTCCTTAGCGAAGAACTACTAGCAGCAGAATAAGTACTCAAAAGTAAACATAACAGAGCACAAGCATAGTCATCATGATGAAATGAAGACAAGCACAGAGTACAGACAGCGTAAACACAGGATAACACAGGATGAAGACAAACAGACTGAAGAAATTGAACTGAGGAAATTGAGAAAGTCTTCAGTCAAAGTCTTCAAACACAGATACGAACAAGCACTCAACACAGTTATGAGGAAATGAAAGAGTTGAGGAAATAGAACCAGTGAGCTTGGTGAAGACAATGATTTGGTAGACCAGTTCCTACTGCTGTCTCAGTTGTACGTCTGGTTGGAGCGGTTAGGTATTTAAACCTAAGGACACACAGTCCCGGACACACAGTTTTCACCGTATTCTCCTTGAGCTAAGGTCACTCAGACCTTTCCCAATCACTCGTGGTAAGTCTTCAGGTGACTCCCGAACCTTCACAAACTTGGTCACTCGGTGATCCACAATTCCTCTTGGATGATCTAGACCTTTACGCCTAACCGTCTAGAAGAAGCACAGTCTTCAAAGGTAACAAGCGTCGGATCCACACAGGATCAATCTCTTCAGTGATGCTCAATCACTTGGGGTTTGTAGGTGTTTGGGTTTTCCTCACTTGATGATTTTCGCTCAAAGTCCTCGGAGGATGGGATGCTCTCAAATGACAAGTGTCAGTTTCTCTCGGAGCAGCCAACCAACTAGTGGTTGTAGGGGGGCGGCTATTTATAGCCTAGGGAGCAGCCCGACATGATAAGACATAAATGCCCTTCAATGATATGACCGTTAGGTGGGTAGATATTTTGGGACAGATGGCACAAGGCACAACAACGGTTGGAAATTTTAGTATCAAATTCCTCAGGGCTATCATGTTCCTCACTGTGTAGGCAATCCGCACTGGCGAATTCCTAACTCCTCAGTCAGAACAAATTCCTCAGAGACTAGAAGAACTTCATCTCTGTCACTGAAGAATATGACTGAACTATATGAGATTTCCAATGGCTTCACTCGAAGGGATTGGTAGGTGTAGGATTTTGAGTTGAGCATCACATGGGAATTTTTCCTTAGTATTTCCTCGACCCCCTTTAAGAGTACGGTGTTTCCTATGACTCAAGAAAGATAAAATGAAACTACAAAAACAAAAGTCTTCATGCTTCATGTTCCTGGAATGAATACCAAGTCTTCAGGATTGCACCAATTTCTTCACTTTCAAAGTCTTCAGAAAGTCTTCAGAAATCCAAAGTCTTGAGTCGAAGAACTTCATTTTTAGGGGTCGACTTTCTCTGTAAATATCAAACTCCTCATAGACTTATAGACCTGTGTACACTCAAAAACACATTAGTCCCTTAACCTATAAGTCTTCAATGCACCAAAATCACTAAGGGGCACTAGATGCACTTACAATCTCCCCCTTTTTGGTGATTGATGACAATATAGGTTAAGTTTTCAACGGGGATAAACATATGAAGTGTAAATACTGATATTGAGGAATTTGATTGCAAGATATAGAAGAACTCCCCCTGAAGATGTGCATGATGAGGAATTTGCTTTTAAAGCATTGCACACTTGAAGAGTAGAATCATGGAGATCTCCCCTATATGTTGTAATTCATACACGCATTTGACATATCATAATGAGGAATTTGAAATGCATGATGAAATATGGTGACTGATGTAATTCAGCATGCATGCATTAACATATATGAGGAATAAGCATGCAAAAAAAACATCAAAAGTATCAGAGCACCATCGGGTTTAAGTTTACAACTCGATCCAATAAAGTTTCAGAAGAACGGGAGTTGTAACTTAGCAAAAAAACGCCCATATAGACAGTCCCGCTTGAAGACTAACTCAAAATTCTCCCCCTTTGTCATCGAATGACCAAAAGGATCGAAAATGAGGACTAACGCCCCTGAAGAATATCAAGTTGATGAAGGAGCGCCAGCGTTGTTGGGGTCGTTTGTCGTTGAAGGGCCTACCGCAGTGTCGTCCAAGTCTTCGTACTCGTCGGTATCGCGTGATGAAGAATATGAGCTGGACACCAAAGAAGGAACCTTTACCTTCTTGAATTTCTTCGGTGGAGGTGCAGACCAGTCAAAATCTTCCTTGAGACCCATTTTCTTGAGATCTTCACCATACAGATGTGATAGAATGGCCCAGGTGCGACCGAAGACTTCATGGAGGTAGTAATGGTTTTTCTTCACTGCATTGTGTGTAGCAATCATGTTGTGAAGAAATGAACCAAACTGATGCTTAACCCATTTATGGTTTCGATCCACCTTCTGGCAAAGACTAAGCAGAAGCTCACGATCAGTCATCACACGGGGAGCAGTGGCTTGAGGAGTAGACTTAGGTGCATTGGCAGCAGAGTCATGTGTGGCAGAGTCATCATTGGTGGAATAAGATGCAGCTTTGCGAAACTGACCATCCAATGGACGAGTGCCTTCATCAATGACTGCAGGAGCCTTGCCCTTTTCATCAGTTGAAGTAAAAGCCTGCTTGAGGACTTCAATCAGGGGCAGATAGCTAAGGTGATTATGAAAATCAGCCTTTTAGTTGAGTGAAGACCTTGTCCTGAGGAATCTCATAATCCAAGGAGCATAAGGTTTCAGCTCAAACAGAGAAAGTGCAGCATTTGCCAGAGTCCTCATGAAGAAATCATGATAGTTGATAGGAATGCTATGAATGATGTTGAATAGCAGATTCTTCATGATGCCAACTATTTCCTCATCAGATGAGTTGTGGCCTTTGATGGGACTCATTGTCCTCGTCAGAATACGATAGACAGTTCTGGGCACATAGAGTAAATCCTTCACAAGGAATTTGGTCCTTGGGGCTTAACCGGGCTTCAAAGGCTTCATTAACACTTGCATCTAATGGGCTGTGAGTTCTGGTTCATGATACAGGCAGCAAGCTCCTTCACTGGGTGGACTGATGGGCAGGGCGTGAAGCAATTCAGATGCTAGTGCCTTATAGTGAGTATTTTCGGTCATCTAGTCCAAGACCCAGGTGTTGATATCTTTAGGATCACCTGTGATGTGCAATGTAGCATAGAACTGAAGAATAAGCTCTTCATTCCAATCAACAATGTCAGAGCAAAAGTTGAGGAGGCCTGCATCATGAAGAACATTGAGCACAGGAGAGAGGCAAGGTAATGATTCCATGTCCACGTGAGGAATACGCTCATGGTAGAAGATTTTGTCTTTGTTGAAAAGTAGTGAAGAATAGAAGTTGGCCTGGCTTGTAGTCTAGAAACGCTTCCTCCTTAGACGAGCAGAGTCATAAGGATTTTACTTAGTGAAGAACACGTGCTCGCCGAAGAAATCATCTACATGGTAGAATGGATCCTTTGGCTTGGGGTGAGGAGTGTCAGTCAATTGGATCACAACCTCCGGGATCTCGATCTCAGGTTCCACAGGCTGGGGAATTTCAGGTACTGTTTCAGTGGCAGCCTGGGACTTCAATTCTTCATCTGCATGATCTTCAGCACTAGTGGCTGGAATTTCTTCATGGACAGACGGTGTGGCATGTGGTTCATCAGATCCCATTTGTACAGTAGTTACTGGGGACTGAGGAATTTGTTGCAATGGTGTGAAGAGTGGAGAGTTGGGGTGCTGACTTTCCCAAAATTCATCACTTATCATGGGTGTGGTACAACCAATGTCCACATCTTCATCTCCCATTTCTTCAACGCCGGTCTCTTCAGCAGTAAACTGAGGCATAGGCGAGGAGACAACTGGTGTTGAAGGGATTGTATCCACTTCAATTTCTTCATTCATCTACTTTGATGAAGCAGCAGAGGGATTCTCTTTATCAGATTCACTTGGAATCACATATTCTTCATCAAAAGGAACAAGGTCCTTTGATGGCATGGTTGAGATAGGAACAACATCAATGGGGTTTGCAAATGAGCTAGTCAATGGCTTCGTCTTCTTCTGAGCTGAAGAATCTGATGCAGTTGATGCGTTCCTTTTCTTCACCGCTGCATGCTCTGCAGCCTTGGTCTTCTTCACATCTGATGCAGATGGAAGGATCGGAGTTGGTGAAGGCGCAGGCACAGGAGCAGAGGAATTGAGTTGAATTTCTTCAGGTACAACTGATGCAATTGCCCTGACTTCTTCATTTTCTTCAGGCGCACCACTAGTGGATGCCCTGGCAATTTCATCAGCGGCTGGAATGCAGTCATCAGCCCTGGAACTCACATTATCTTCAGCAACCTGATTGTCATCAGTGGTGCTGGTATTTTCTTCAGTTGATTGAACAGATGCTTCAGCCTGAGGAATTTCCTGTTGCGTTGGGGCTGCAACATTGGAAGTGAACTGTTTAGTTATCTTTACAAATCCGACTTTGGCTCCTAGCCAATCAGCATAGTAGCGATCAAATTCATCACTCAGTTTCTTGATTTCAGATTGAAGAGCAACAAGTTCTTCAGGTGAAAGCTTCAGAATGTTTTGCTTCAGAAAGCGCTCTTTCTTGTACTGCGCTTTCTTGACCCTCCTTCCTTGTTTAAATTTCCATTTTCTTCATCAATGAAGTGAGTCAGTACATGACTTTGACCAGGAGTGAGGTTCAGCTTAGGTAGAGGTGTATTGGGGTCCTTGTGCCACAAGTCAATGAAGTCTAGGATCAACTTCGGATCTAGCATTAATGGCACATTACTGCCTTTGGCTCTAGCAGCCCTGAGTTGCCTGTCCCTGATGATTTCAGCAAGTTCTTCATCACCAGCTTCATCATCATCAGAGGGCACTTGGAAAGCAACTTGTTTCTTGTGAGGACTTGGTCAAGGACCTCGTCCATCTGTGGCCTTCTTCTTCTTCAGAAGAGTGGGAGCAGCTGAGGAACTTGGAGCAGCTGAGGAACTTGCAGAGGCTCCTGAGGCAATAGATATGCCTGTGGTCCTTTGGCACATGGCGAGATGCACAAGCACTGAGGATTTCGTCGGAGCAGCCGAAGACTTCAGCGGAGGAGCTGAGGATTTTGTAGAAGCAGGAGCAGCGTGAGGAATTGGCCGTGAGGGCTTTGAGGAATCTGGCCGTGAGGGCATAGCTGAGGAACTTGGCCATGAGGGCATTGCTGGTGAAGCACCGGGCTTGTGAGAAGGCTTCTTAGGCATGGCCTTCTTCGGCTTTACAGAGGCGTCAACAGCAACAGCGGCAGCAGAGTCTTCGTTGAATTTACTCACTGCATCTTTTGCTTGTTTGGCCAACTTGGCCTGGCGCTTGGTCCATTCATCAGGATAATCCTCACCACACTTGAAGCTGGTGGGATCAGCTATTTGACCATGTGCCAGTGGAGGTCTTGGGCATGGAGGATTTAGTGCAAATTTCTTCATATATTTGGGAGTGACATATCTGTACTCCCTCCACTCTCTTGCCCATCTCCTCTCCATCTTTTGAATGCGCACCTTGCGCTGATTTTTATCTTCCTCAGGGGGTGTGCAGTACCCAGCATAGATGTCCTCAGGTATTTCAAAGGCAGTGTTGACCTCAGGCCTCTTTCCTCCTTTCTATGGCTTCTTACCATCAGCCATTTTCTTCAGTTGAGGAATTTGAACAATTGAATTCTCTGAAGAGGTATGCAACTTTTCTTCGAGGAACGCTGCAAATGAGTTAAGTTGATGAGAACCTAGTGATTCAGCAGCTGACATGAGTACCTGTGAACAGAGTATAGTTGCGAGGAATTTGGAGAGGTCATATGCGTTCTCAGAAGGTTTTTATATAGAACAAGTTTGAGGAATTTGACCAGATGAGTCTTGAAGAATTTCACTAAGCGTTCTTTGTCTTAGGTTCCAGAGATGTATAGATCAAAAATCCACAGATTTGAGGAATCTTGAAGAAAAACATAGCTTAGAGAAACGAATCAAGAACAGATGACATGTGAGGTGTTTTAGTGTGTGAAGATATGAAGAAAAACACCTTTGAGGATTTTGTAGAAATCATTTGAATAAAAGAGGGCAGTAAAAGTAACTTTTAATTACCCTGGACGAAGAACACGACGAACTGGAATGTGGAGATGTGAAGTTCGTCAGTGCAGATCTTCCACACCCTAACTTGGCAGAGGAAGACAGCTACGGCGGCGGCAGAGTGAAGATTTCCGCGGCCGGCGCGAGTACGATGGCGATGAGGTCGAGGCAGTGAAGCTTTTCCTCACCGGCGATGATGATGTAGCGGCGGCGCTAGGGTTTGAGAAGCTCAAGCTAGAGAGAGGTTGAGCGGAGTAAAGGAAGTGAGGAAGGGAAGGGGGGTATTTATAGCCACAGTGAAAAACTGTTCGCCCGAAGAATTTGGACGAACGTGCCCCTTACCCTTCTCATTCGCTTGACATGTGTCACCCACGTATTGAGAAGTGGAGATCATGTGCGATCGTGGGTGAATAGATAAGTATATCGTGGGATGCGGAAAGGTTTGAGCGGCAACGCCGAAAATTTAGATAAGATAGGTTTTAAAGTTTCGTTCGCAATTTCTTCAGCTGACAAGGACACAGTGAATATTTTGAACGAGTTTCAAATAGAACGCACATGAAGAATTTGTGAACAGATTGGGTTGAGTATAGCATAGAGGTGGAAGGGTCCGATCACATTCACTTAGCAGAAAAACCAACTTGAAGAAATAGCCATAAGTGAATGTTGTAGAGGACATAAACTCATATATATATAGCCAATCAAGAAAACCGACGGAAACAGTGAAGACTAAGCAAAGTTGAAGAATTTGAACAACTGAGGAATTTCAACACAAAAAAAACTCAAATTGAGGATTTTCAACTTTTGGTGGTGGCGTGACCCACCGTATAAGAATGATGATTTCAGACACCGCGTACAATTGTCATAGGGTTCTGAGAATCAAATTCTTCGTTAATTTCTTCACACTTAGAGTGTTATTCTTCATCGACTGAAGAAAAACGTTTCTTCATGTGTTGCACATCTAAGTCATCAATTTTGCATAAGTGTTAGCATGAGTGTCCTCTTCAAAGAACATTCGAAGATTCTAAGATATTTAGCTCACACCGCAACTTGCTAAATCTCTTCTCATCCAAGGGCTTAGTGAAGATATTGGCTAGCTGTTCTTCAGTCTTCACATGCTCAATAGAAATGTCGCCCTTCAACACATGATCACAAAGAAAATGATGACGAATCTGAATGTGCTTTGTCTTCGAGTGCTGAACTGGGTTGTGAGCAATCTTGATGCACTCTCATTGTCACAGAAGAGAGGCACATTCTTCATGTTAACGTCATAGTCCTTGAGAGTTTGCTTCGTCCATAGCAATTGAGCACAACAAGAACCAGCGGCAATGTACTCAGCTTCAGCAGTAGATAGTGATACGCAGTTCTGTTTCTTCGAGGACCAACAGACCAAAGATCGTCCGAGGAAATGACATGTACCAGATGTTGACTTGCGGTCCACATGATCACCAGCATAGTCTGAGTCAGAATATCCAATGAGATCAAAAGCCGAGCCCTTGGGGTACCATAATCCAAGTGTTGGTGTGTGAGCTAGATATCGAAGAATATGCTTGACAGCCTTATGGTGTGATTCCTTCGGTGTAGCTTGAAATCGGGCACACATGCAAACACTAAGCATAATATCTGGCCTAGATGCACATAAGTACAATAAAGAACCAATCATGGAGCGGTATATCTTATGATCGAAGTCGATACCATTTTCATCAGTGCACAGATGACCATTTGTGGGCATAGGAATTTTGACGCCTTTGCAATCTTGCATGCCAAATTTCCTCAGTACATCCTTGAGGTATTTCTCCTGAGATATGAATATGCCATTTCTTTGTTGACGAATTTGAAGACCTAAGAAGAATTTCAATTCTCCCATCATAGACATTTGATATTCTTCACTCATCATATAGGAAAATTCATCACTATAATGTTGGTCAGTACAGCCAAAGATAATATCATCAACATATATTTGGCACGCAAACAATTCACCATCATAAGATTTAGTGAAAAGAGTAGGGTTGAGTGAACCGGGTTTGAAGCCTTTCTTCATAAGGAATTCCTTCAAAGTATCATACCACGCGCGTGGGGCCTGCTTGAGGCCATAGAGGGCCTTATTGAGTCTGAAGACTTTGTCAGGATGCTTTGGATCTTCAAAACCTGGGGGTTGAGCAACATATACTTCTTCCTCAAGCTTACCATTGAGGAATGCACTTTTCACATCCATTTGATACAGAGTGATATCATGATGGTTAGCATAAGCAAGTAATATGCGAATAGCCTCAAGTCTAGCAACAGGTGCAAAAGTTTCATCGAAATCAATTCCTTCAACCTGTGTGTAGCCTTGAGCTACAAGCCGTGCCTTATTCCTTACCACAAGGCCGTTTTCGTCTTGCTTGTTGCGATAGATCCATTTTGTGCCAATGATATTGTGCTTACGAGGATCTGGACGTTTGACCAGTTCACAGACGCTGTTGAGCTCGAACTGATGTAATTCTTCTTGCATGGCCTGAATTCACTCAGGCTCCAAAAATGTTTCATCTATCTTAGTGGGCTCTGTGATAGAGACAAAAGCATAGTGCCCACAAAAGTTAGATAAATGTGAAGCTTTTCAGCGTGTGAGAGGACCTGGCGCTTTGATGTCATTGATGATCTTTTCAACTTGCACTTCTTTTGCAACGCGAGGATGAGCTGGTTGTCGTTGAGGAATTTGATCAGCATTTTCTTCAGCACCATTTTCTTCAGTATTTTCTTCAGGTGCATTAGCTCGACGTTCTTCATGTTCTGGAATGAATTCTTCAGCAGATTCTTTAGTAGGAATGACATCCTCAGTAGCCTTGAAGTTTCCTCAGGTGCTGGTTCATCTATCACAGAAGGTAGGTGCTCTCTTTGCGAGCCATTAGTTTCATCGAACAACACATCTACAGTTTCAACAACCTTGTGAAGAACGTTGTTGAAGACTCTGTAGGTGTGCAAGTCCTTTCCGTAACCAAGCATGAAACCTTCATATGCTTTCAGTGCAAATTTTGAGTTGTGATGAGGATCTCCAATCCAACATTTAGCACCGAAGACTCTGAAATAACTTACATTGGGTTTCTTGTCAGTGAGGAGTCCATAGACAGTCTTTCTGAAGAATTTGTGAAGATATACTCTGTTGATGATGTGGCACGCAGTATCAATTGCATCAATCCAGAAACGACGAGGTGTCTTGTATTCATCAAGCATAGTGCGAGCCATCTCAACAAGAGTTATGTTCTTGTGCTCCACGACGCCATTCTGCTGAGGAGTATAAGGAGCAGATAACTCATGAGTGATACCAAGTTCATCAAGATAGTCATCAAGACTAGAATTCTTGAACTAAGTTCCATTGTCACTTCTGATGTGCTTGATCTTCACACCAAAGTTAGTTGAAGCCCTCGAGGAAAATCGTTTGAAGACTTCCTGCACTTCATGTTTGTAAGTGACAATGTGTACCCATGTGTAACGAGAGTAATCATCAACAATAACAAAGCCATATAGAGATGCATCATTTGTAACAACAGAATAATGATTAGGGCCAAAAAGATCCATATGAAGCAATTCAAATGGTCGAGTGGTAGTCATGATTGTCTTCGCTGGATGCTTGGCCTTGTTCATCTTTCCAGCTTCACAGGCTCCGCATAAGTGATCCTTGAGGAATTTGACATTCTCAATGCCAATGACATGCTTCTTCTTCGCAAGCGTGTGCAAATTCCTCATGCCTGCACGACCAAGTCGTCGATGCCAAAGCCAGCCTTCTAAAGCTTTTGCAAGTAAACACACGGCTGGTTGTGCTCCTGTAGATAAATCAAAAATATACAAGTCTCCTCTCCTAAAGCCTTCGAAGACTTTGGAATTGTCAGCTTCCATAAGCACAACACAACGGTACTTGCCAAAGACAACAACCATATCAAGATCGCAAAGCATTGAGACAACAACCATATGAGGACTCAACAAGCATGACTTTGTCCATGTGTTGATCCTTTGTGATCGCAGCCTTACCTAGACCCAATACCTGACTTTTGCCTTTGTCAACAAAGATGATATGCTTCAGATGCGATGGTGATAAGGGAGCATCTATCAATAGATTCTTGTCACCAGTCATGTGATTTGTACATCCACTATCGAGGACCCACTCAGTGGCTTTTGGTTGATCATCCTGCAGATGAATTAGTGCAACTTACGAACTCATATACTTCATCAGTGAAGAATATGACATCAATTCATCATATCAATTTCATCAAGCAAGAGAACAGATAAAGCAGTATGAGGACGTGAGAAATGAAAGTTCATTTCTTCATGATTAGCCTGCGTCCTTTCAGGCACTCTCAGGTCTCCAGCAAATTTTTCAGACGATTACGTTCGTCTGGAGACCTGACCCTATAGAAGATATTAGTTCTTTTTCTTCACCACCCACATCTGAAGGGGTGGCAAAGAGTTCATCACTCTGCGAGCTCCATACGAGAAAGGTGGCATAGAAGCCAGTCCATTTCGTTTCACATAAGAGGGGTTAGGATAAGCATATGAATAAGTAGAGAAATTCTTCGAGGACTTATGAACATAATAATTAGAAGAATAATGCTCATATTCATAGCCCTTAGCTCTTCCCTGCGAAACAGAGTTGTTAGCACGATGATATTCATATGAGGAGTTTGGTCCTTTTGAGGAATTTGGTCCATATGAAGAATTTGATCTGGGGTTCCTATTCTTCACAGGTGGTGTCCTGAGGACATTCACCTGAAGACTTTCAAGGCACCTTTTGGGAACCCAGATTTTCTTCATAGGAGGACTGTTCCTGCAGTTAGTGCCAACATATCTAGCAAATATTTCACCATTCTGATTTTTGAACAGTTTATAGTTGGAGCCAATTGACTCATCATCAGAACGAGGAGATTCACATGCAAAGCCAGATAAATTATATGGATCTACTGGAGGTCCCTTTGCAGCAACCTTTGTTGGAAAAGGCAGTTCCTAGGAGGCGCTTAGGCACGCCTAGGTGCTAGGCGATGGCCAAACACCTCGCCTAGGGCATAAATGCAAGTCTAGGCAGGGTAAGAAACAAATTGTTTACCCAAGCGAGAAATCATGCCATATTGCACTAAAATGCCAAACATGACACACTCAAATGGTAGTAGCTGGTATTTAACTTATTTATCTACCCTAAATTAACATCAATACACATATAATAACCCCAATAACCCTAATAGTAGAAGCTATATTACCGCCTAGGCCGCGCCTAGGGCGCTTAAGCACCGCCTAGGCACTAGGCGAAGGCCAACCGCCTCGCTTACGCCTACCGCTTTTTCCAACCTTGGCAGCAACCCATGAGGTTTTGGGGTATTGCTCAGGCTTCCAATATGTACCATCAGCATTGAGTTTCCTCTCAAAGGAAATACCCTCTTTCCTAGGTTCCTGTTGAGGATCTGCTTTTTAAGCACATCACAAAGAGTCTGATGCCCTTTGAGACTTTTGTACATGCCTGTCATGTACAATTCCTTCAGCCCTGCATCTTCGGTGATACTAGCAATGTCCTCAGATGAGGAATTAGGGATAGCAAAGGCAGGTGAAGAATTTGAAACATTAGTAGCATTTGAACATTCAGGTGAAGAATTAGCAGATTCACATTCAATGCACTTCAAGCATGGAGGAACAAATTCTTCCTGAGAAGCGCTGATTTGTTGAGCAAGTAATGAATCACGTTCCTTCTGAAGATCTTCATAACCCACTCTTAGCTTTTCAAGATCTTGCTTTCTTTGAAGAAATTCATATGAAAGCTTTTCATGATCAGATAAGAGAGTGTTATGATGACCTTGAAGGTTGTCAAACCTAGGCTGAAGCCTCTGAAGATTTCCAGTCAAGGTTTTAGTGCGATCCATTTCTTCACCCAACATATCATCAATTTTGTCAAGCATGTTTTGAACCTTTTCAAAAGCCTTTTGTTGTTTTACAGCAATCTTAGCAAGTTTGGAGTAGCTGGGTTTGAGGTTTTCATTAGATTCATTCTCACTTGATTCAGAGGAGGGGTATTTGAGTACCTTGGCACCTTTTTCCATGAAGCAATAGGTGGGAGCGTAGTCATCATTGTGTCCATCAACCATGTTGGTGAAGCCATTTTCTTCAGAGTTGAAGATGGACTTGCTAACGAAAGCAGTAGCGAGAGCCAAGCTCTCCACACCAGACTTAGACTCCTCAGATGCCTCCTCTTCCTCATGTTCCTCAGATTCAGCCTCAGAGTCCATTTCCTTGCCAATGAACGCCCTAGCCTTCTTGGAGCTGCTCTTCTGTAAGATGAAGACTTCTAGGATTTTGATGATGAAGATTTTGAGGATTTCTTCTTTTTCTTCGCATCATCAGAACTGTAATCCTTATATTTCTTCTTCTTTGATTCCTTTTCCCACTCAGGACAATTTTGAATTTAGTGTCCAGGTTTCTTGCATTTGTGACAAAGCCTCTTCTTATAGTCACTGGATGAGGAATCATTGCTCCACTACAAAAAAATACACTTCCGTGATGATACGTGTTTGTCACAGTAGGTCGCGTTTTTGTCATGCATGTACATCCATGACAAATTTATGACAGAATCAAGATAGTCATACCTGTGTTGTCGTAGAAGTGTTCCATGACATTACCAAAATTATCATCATGGAAGTGTCCACTTCCATGACGATAAATCGCGCGTCACAGAAGTGCTTTCGTTAAGGGTGACCGACACATGGCATCCACCGTAACGGAACGCCGTTAAGCTATCGGGTCGGGTTTTGGATCCGATAACCCATTAATAGCCCCGACCAATGGGGATTTTCCACGTGTAAAATCATCATTGGCTAGAGGAAACACGTGCCGGCTCATCGTTGGGACATATGTCATCCACTCACTGGACATAAGGCGCCTATGATACGTCGACACGTGGCACGGCCCAACAATGGCCCATTCTTGTGAAAAGGCCGGCCCGTTTGACTTGGTTAAAAGCTGGCGGGCCGGCCCATGGAAAGCCTGTTAACGGCATGTTTGCATATAGCCCATTTATAGCCCGCTAACCCAAGGCCTGTTACGCCCTATCCAAATTAGGCCCAGTAGCGTCATCTGGGCCATCCAATATGATTCCAGCCCGTTTTCACTTCTGGCCCATGTATAGCCCATGACGTCTTTCAGCCCATATGAGGCCCTTTGTAACTCTTGGCCCATTAGCGGCCCATGCTGAAACTGGCCCGTAATGAACAGTGTATTACTTTACACCCATTAACGGCTCGTGGTGAAACTGGCCCGTAATGAACAGTGTATAACTTTATACCCATTAACGACCCGTTATTCTGTTGGGCCATTTCCAGCGCAAGTTAACTTTCGGCCTTCTGAGGGCCCATTTATTCTTGGGCTCATTTGCAGCATTCGGTTACTTACGGCATGTTATTGTCATTTTCTGCTTGTGGGCCAAATTCAGCCCGTTGTTACAGTCGGCCCATTTGTGGACCGTTAGTGTGTTGGGCCATTTTCATAGCATCACCAAATACGGCCTATTAACGGCTCATTATGGTCAGCCCATAAAACGTACGATTTCCATTAAAGGCCCATCTACGGCCCATTAAAGGCCCGTACAAGACCCATAAATGAGTCCTACGAGACGTAGAAGGCCCATGGATCCTACGAGACGTAGAAGGCCCATGGATCCTACGAGACGTAGAAGGCCCATGGATCCGACGGCCCGTGAAGGGCCATGGTCGGGCGAGTTGGCCCCCGTTTGAACGATATAGCATATTCAAAGAATTATCCTACTCAATACTATCACCTCTAAAAAGCATACACTATACAACAAAGAGATCAAGGCATAGAAAGGTAGAATAATCCTACACTATACAATAAAGAAATTACAGCCGATTATACCCACTAGGCATTATGGTTCGGCACAGGTGATAATAAAGCATACACAAACAACAAATTACATACACTGGGCAATTACAGCTCATACATCATGGACGCGCATCAACTTAACTCCATTTGAACTATAATCTCTTTAGAAAATAGGATTGGCCGGATTCAGATAGCACAAATTTCAGTCTGCAAAATCTCCAATTCCTTCATGGTTACCTCAATGTCTTGTTTCATTTTTTGACTCCTGCATCTAATACCTGCATGTCCAGTCTCAACTTGTTGATTATACGTTGACAATCATGTACACGTTGTCTTGCCACCTCTAGTTGATGCTCGAGAACATCAGCACATTCCAATTCCAATCCACAATCATTCGGTAATGGCCATGCCGCACTGCTCGCAGATCTTTGTGTTGATGTCACTTCATCCTGAAATGTTTCTGTAAGTACACATGACTAGGGCAAAAATATAGTTACAACAGTGAAGTGAACAAGACACTATTTTGTACTACATGGCAAAACATGACTAAATATAATGTTACACATCACTTTCAAAAAAATGTTACACGTCATGAAGCATAAGCAGGTGATATTTTAAAAATTATTAAAAGGATAGTCTGTGCAGCCTGCATACAAAAATCCCTCTTAGCTCACCAGAGGAGCATGATGTTGGGGCCCAATCGAAAACACAAACAAGTTACAAATTTAGACAGCATGTTGCGTATAAGTAAGCAAGCAGTTGGCCATTCTGTGCCTCAATTAAAGTCTTAGGGAGCATAATGAACAGCAGAGGGTTTCATACAAACATACTACAACAGGCAAAACTATGCAATCATTAGCGTAGTATAAACTAGATTGTGAGCCTCATGCAATAATAGTTGGTTAATATACTTCAAAGCTTCAGGCACACTTCGGTAGAGTAATTAAATGGTAAGGCCTTTAATTATGTCAACTAATAGTGATACAAGTACCGAACATCAGGCATGATTATTTGGGCATCTCATTAACTGAGGACAAATAAAGCAATTGAAAAGACAAAATTAACTATGCCTGAAACAAACAAGGAATTGAACTATTGAGTTGCATACAGTGACTTACCTTAGCAGGTTGAAGAGGCTCAGCGCAGATCCTACTTCTCTTGCAAGGCTCCTTCCTAACATCTTGTACTTGGAAATCCTCAATCTTATCTTCATTGCACCCCTCTGCAAGGTGACACAAACTAGTTACTCGTCTCCTTGGAAGATAAATATGCATACTTTCCAGTCTGTGAACACAAAAGGATGAGATTATAACAAAACAACACCACATAATGAAACATGCCGCATCTCTTGCACTTGCACACAATGAAATGAGCATTTACTATGTCTGCACTATGTAAAAACTAGGCATACCTTCAAACTGGATCTCCAGGTACTCTTGGAGAGCCTACTGTAGTGTACAGCCAAACCTTTATGTCACCTATGAGTTAGACAAGTCCCCACTACAGCAGCCCTTAGTGTTTAAATCGTTGACAAGCTCTGTTAGAGTGTTAGGTCAAGAACAACAAGTAATCAAAGCAAACAATCCTAGTACGGCTGGCTGATGCAAACAAGCAATTGAACAGATGTGTGAGCAAATCTTACATATCAAGAAAAGAAGCAAAGAAGGAGGCTTAAATACCATCACTTGACTGACCAGATTTAAGGGGCATTTAAACATCATGTGCAATGTATGAACTAACATAAACATTGCATATTCCAGATTCTACAATGGAATGCACATGTATTAGGTTATGCCATGTATGATGATGCCTAAATGTACAAATAGCAGGCAGGAGTGATTCATCATTGCACACACAATTGAATTGCAGGTTAAGGGCTAGTTCGATTCCGCCTTCTCAGGGCATATTGTCAAAATAAGCCATAAAAGATGTAAAGTAGTCATTTTTAAGTTATGGGCTCGGGCTTAACTAATTTCGCTTTGGAGGGGGGTGTTTCGGGTAGAACCTCACTAAAAATTGAAGGGAAGGGGAATAGTGAAATGACTCTGTTGTTTGCCTATATTACACTCAAAATGCAACTGCTGACGTCCGTGTCACACCTGACCCTCAAGTAAAAACAAACACACAAGCATTCATTGCCCTGCCCGCTTGCATCTCCTCTGCCCTTTCCCTCTACCTCGATCCCCTGCCTGCAGCACTAGGGTTCCTCCAGCGAGTCGTTGCCACTGGTCCCATCTGGCCTGGTCCTCGATGATGCTATGTCTAGCTAGGCTACATGGCCGGCAGGTAGGGGCAAATCTCCCTGGCTGCTCCTCCCTCTGGCGCCGCCCCTCATTCTCATGGTCTCCAGCAGCTGCTCCACTGTGGTTCGTCCAACGCACTACTCCGGCGGGCGCTATACAACTACGGCTGATACCACACTGCGGCAAAAGGCACCTTATTCCCCCTCCCCTCCTCCTAGGCCATGGCCTTGAGGTGCTGTTGAAGGATGAGCTCATCCAACAAGGTGAGGATCTCCTCTGATTTTTTGCCAAATTTTCATTCTGATCCACTATACGATGAATTGCTATGAGCTGCTTCTGCTGCTGCTATATGATGCATTGCTATGAGCTGCTCCTGCTGCTGCTATATGATGAATTGCTATGAGTTGTTGCTGATGTATGATGAGTTGCTATGAGCTGCTGCTACTGCTATATGATGAATTGCTATGAGCTGCTGCTGCTATATGATGAGTTGCTACAAGCTGCTCCTGCTGCTGCTATATGATGAATTGCTATGAGCTGCTCCTGCTGCCGCTATATGATGAATTGCTATGAGCCGCTCCTGCTACTTCTATATGATGAATTGCTATGAGCTGCTACTAGTATATGATGAATTGCAGACTGCTGCTGCTGTATGATGAGTTGCTATGAGCTGCTGCTGCTATATGATGCTTTCAGGTGGTGCTGCTATACGATAATAACCAGCCACTTGGACCATCGAATTTCAATAAATAATTGTTCTTCATTTAAATGTGGCTCATGCGTTCTTCGTTTAAATTAGGCAATGGGATCTCTATGGAAAACGTTGACCAAAGTAGATTGTGCCAAGTAGATGGTATCTTTGTATTTGCATTTTGAGCAAATAGTGATGGTTTGTTTTCCTATCATATTAATTACTGCACTGGGTTCAATTTGTGATGTTTGCAAGTCAAATTAATTTCCATATGGACAGCAAAATGAAAAAAATACAATGCAATCTAGACTTTCCACTGATCATACCAAAGATAAGCTGAAAACGCAATGAAAAGAACCGGTTGGCTTATTACATGGAGCTTATATTCACAGGTGCTTATTTTCTTAGGATAACTCATAATAATTGTCCCTAAGAAACTTGGCTAATAGAACTAGCATACAAATAACATGTCACGATGATTGCAATGGAGGAGTGACATACCATAGCACACTGTATAGGCTCACCGCTGCCTCTCCTTTTTTGCGATGTTCCATGAAATTGCCACATACATCTTGTACCTTTCCATTGTGTAACCCTATCTGCAAGTTGACACGGCTAATTTCAGACATCTCTATATGATACTACATTGCATATCCCTTGTGCATATTTAAACCACCAATTAACGATTGTGTGCGTATCATAAACTAGCCATGACTCTGTATGCTGGACTAGCAGGCACTCTAAGGCAGCCTAATGTAGTGCACTGGAATTCCTACATGCCACCTACGATTTTGTGTAATGTACCGCCCCTGTTCCTAAATATATGTCTTTGTAGAGATTCCAGTATGGACCACATACAGATGTATATAGATGCATTTTCGAGTGTAGATTCACTCATTTTGCTCTGTATGTAGCCTATAGTGGAATGTCTAGAAAGACTTATATTTAGGAACGGAGGTACGAGGTAGTATCATGTATGACATCTACATATCTAATTTAGCAGCCAGTAGTAGAAATCATTGTCTGCACAAAGGGATTACTGGTCGAAAATCCTAGCAAAGCACGCTGGCAGGCACAGAACAATACAAGAGAGAGAGAGACGCACTTACAAGATCATAGCAATGCCTCAGTCCAGGATCTTGGTTGGCCAAGCTGTTAGATCCAGAAGAAACACCGTCCTTGTAGTTTTTGCCAGCTGCATAATAGGTAACAACGACCGGTTAGTATATTTGAAGTACATCATGCTGGACGGGTTTAAAGGTGACAAGTACCTAGGCCGTGGAGGGTGCTTGGCATCTCTCCAGACGGTGGGAATCAGGTTAGAAACATCGAGGGTGATGATGCTGCGCTGGCTGTCGGGGTCCGGTAAGGAGATCTAGAACCGTCGAGTAGGGTGTTTGTGGAGCGGCTCCGGTAGGGTGGACTACGGTGTGGGCGAAGCGGATCTGTGGCCGTGGACGAGGGCGTAGGTGAAGCTGCTCCGGTGGTTGGGTTAAGGATGGTGTTGACGACGCGGATCTGCGGCCGTGGACGGGGCGTTAGAAGCTGCTCCGGTGGTTGGGTTAAGGATGGTGTCGACGATGCGGATCTGCGGCCGTGGACGGGGCGTCGGAAGCTGCTCTGGTGGTTGGGTTAAGGGTGGTGTCGACGATGCAGATCTGCAGCCATGGATGGGGCGTCAGAAGCTGCTCCGATAGGTTTGATGAGGGTGCGAGGAAGCGGATCTGAGGCCGTGGACTTGTGAGTTGGCAAAGCGGCCCCGGTAGGGTTGAGAATGGTATATGCGAAGCTACTCTGGTAGGGTTGACGATGGTGTTGGTGAAGCGGCTCCGGTAGGGTTGAGGAAGGTGTCAGCGAAGAGGATCAGAGGGTGTCGGTGGGGTGGCTCCGGGGGGTGTGGACGAAGCATCTCCGATGGGAGTACGAATGAGCCGCTGCAGATGCGTGGCGGTTGACGAGAGTACCGACGAAGCAGATCCGGCGTTGTGGACAAGGCCGACACTGAATGGGCTGTGGTACAGTAGTGGATGAGCAGTCTACTTGTTTCTAGGGGAGGTGGGAGGGGTAGATGCGGCCGCAGAAGCAGATCCGGTGAGGTGGACGCCGCTGGCAGTGAATGGGCTATGGTACGCTGGTGGATGAGTAGTCTAGGGTTTCGAGTGGGGAGGGGAGAAAGGGTGATGAAGTACGGACGGCGTGATGTAAGATGCTTTGGTGCTGTGGAGTTAGTCGTTTTTGCGGGAGGGGGAGAGGAAATGGGGGTGCCGTGTAGTGGGGGAACCGGAAGTTACCAAAGCAGCCCCGACCTATCATGTAGATGAGGGCAGTATTGTAACTGTTGGTCTCCGTGCACCAAGGACAAAAGGGGGATTTCGCATGCTAAAGACTAAGGTGGCGGAAATTTTAGAAGGAGGCGGGAGATTTTGCCGCCCGCGGGATCGTTCGTATCCAGTTTCAACTAATTTTGGACCGTGCTAGCGGGAAGGTCATGCTAGACTGTGTACATGGGGCACGCGTCAGTAGTTAATAACTAGTGTGAATTCCACCCCAGAAAAAAAGACAATAACTCGGGATGATGCGCCGATAACTTGGACGTTCACACGGGCGCGGCCAATCCTACGGGTGTAGTGACGCGTTCACAAAAAGGGATCAAACGCTCAGCCTATGTATTTCTCGTGTAAATAGATAATTTAGTGCCATTGGTTATTTACTTTAAACATAATGCATTGACGTGTTAGTGTAGAGGCGCACAAAAAGAAATGGATATTGTAGTCAGCTACTTAAAAGTGTTACCTCATATGATTACATAGCCTCCATTTCATAAATTGCGTACCCGTTGAATTCATATATGAATATTACATATCTTACTTCAAAATAGAAACTTAAATCATCCAAGACTAATGAATTTGAATGCAAGAGTAAAAATGGTGCATGTACATGATAGCTACATTGGTTGTTTGAAGAAACATCACTGTAACTTTGGCATGCACAACTGAAAAGGTTTATTTAAATAGAAAAAAATGTGATATGTGAGTGTCCAATCTTTATAGCGTTGAATCGATATTGTACCTTTGGCCACAATACGAAGTAGATATTGACTTATGTTCAAGCGATGCACGTCCACGATCGCTAGATAGTGATACGTGAATGAATTGTCCAATCTCTCTCACACGCATACATATCTCATTTCCGTGTGGGCATCGGAATCACACACGCGCACTTCATGTATTTCTCTCCCTCCGTCAGGGTTAAATTCGTCTTTATACCCCGTCCTACAAGTCTCTCACACAGAAGCACACATGCTCTCTATGTCTAACACGCACACCCCTTTAATTCCACCCACCCACAGCCACTAATGTCTCAAAGTATAATAATGTCTCTCACACATATGCTATCTACCTATCCCTTAATATAGCTAGATATGTGTCACACAAACTCCTTCTCCCTACTAGCAAGATGCCCATGCGTTGCACGGAACATCAAGATGCATTTGTATGAGAAGTTTATGTTGTGGGAGAAAAGGATGAACGAGGGAATGCCTTATTTGCAAATGCGGAGGGGTGTGTGTATCTTTTTGCAAAATTGCCATAGTTTCCTTCTTGTCCGTCGGATATAAACCGGATGGCCTATATTGAAGGATGGCAAGAACACCATCATCACCAACTCTATTTTTTATAAGAGTAGAGATATGTGAGTGTCACTGCCCCCCCCCCACACACCCACACTTCCCAACACCGAAGGAGTAGGGTGACACCTCGATCTTGATACTAATCTATCGAATGGCTTCTCTCTCAAACATACACACACACACTACCCGGCACCGAAGGATTAGGGTGGCACATCGATCTTGATAATAATCTATCTACTCCTCTTTCAAACACACACACACACACACACACACACACGCTAGTTGTGCCTCTATGCCTACCGTGCACACTCTCGATACGTCTTTCTCTCCCTCCCCCCCAAACAATGAAAGTAGAAGGGTGACAACTCGATCTGATCATAATCTATCAATTGGTTTCTCTCTCAAACATTGTGTCTCGGTGCCTCGCTCGGTAGCCCCCTCGATATGTAGACTTCTCGCGCGCGCACATCTGTAGTGACGATGACGCTGAACCCAGTGTGCCTTGTTTTTACCGGCCTCATGTGATAGTTTTCACCCTATTTTCTGTTAATTAACAAGGCAACCTTTTCTTTGTTACTACTAGTGAATCTGAAATCATTCGGGGCAGACATAAAATATATCACTTCAACCCAATTATCGCAGCAACTATTTTAAAAGAAATTAGCTAGCTGCCCGTGCGTTGCACGGAACATCAAGATGCATTTGTATGAGTAGTTTATCTTGTGAGAGAAAAGGTTGAACGAGGGAAGGCCTTATTTGTGAACGTGGAGAGACGTGTGGGTATATTTTTGCAAAATTGCCATAGTTTCTTTCCTATCCGTTAGATATAAATCTGACGGCCTATATTGCAGGATGGCACGCACACCATCATCACCAACTCTGTTTTCTACTCCCTCCATCCGAAAATACTTGTCATCAAAATGGATAAAAAGAGATGTATCTAAAACTAAAATATGTCTAGATACATTTCTTTTATCCATTTTGATGACAAGTATTTCCGGACAGAGGGAGTATTTGTCTTTTTAGAGATTTCAACAAGTGACTATGACCGGACCTTACCAACATACTCAAAAAAGTAGTCCATAATTTTGATGTTACCCTCTTTTCTTGGTAGTGCAGTGCCATCTGGATACCTCATAAATAAATCAAGGACAAATCTGACCCCTTCCTGAAAAGACATACGGAGCAAAATGAGTGAATCTACACTCTAAAATATGTCTACATACACATCCGTATGTGGTAGTCCATTTGAAATCTGAAAACGACAAATATTTAGGAACGAATGGAGTATATATAAGAGTAGACATGGAGATATATCTCCAGCATGGTTTACAACAAAAATGTGCTGGGATGGTTAGCGTCGGATGCTCGCAACGCAATGACATGAGTTCGAATTCTGTCTTTTAACTTTATATTTTTATATTATATATTACTCTACTTATTTAATATATACTTCTTTCGCTGCTGTACTGACAGTGGAACCCACAGAGTACTTAGAATACAAGATTAAGGATGGACTTGTTTCTTTTTAACTTTCTGTATGAAGCTGTAACCACCCTGCAAGTCACGTGTACACTGTACATGCAATTAACATTTTATACAGGGACAATCATACAAGAAATTAACTCAAATGGATTGGATGTCACTCTATTATTTCCAGCATAAAGAGCATCTCCAACAGCAGCCGCCAAATTTCCTCCCGCTTCCTTAAGCGGAGGACGACATCAAATGCCAGCGGCATACATTTTTACAACTCTAACCAACCAGATGAAATTCATGCAAACACGGACTGATTTCATATAAGCATGAAGGATTTCGTATAAAAAGCCGGATCTTCATATAAACATGATGGATTTCTTTACATTTACATGAACTAAGAGGTGCCAATCCGGCTCTCTTGTATAATTAATACTCCCTCCATCCAGAAATACTTGTCCTAGAAATGGATGTATCTAGACTTATTTTAGTTCTAAATGGCCGCCCGCGGATCCCTTTGTTTTCCTCATGTCCGTCAGACATTTTCCGGGTCGACGAAGGTCCTCGAAAGAGACGAAGCAGCAAAGAAACCACCTGAATCCGTGGTCGTCGCCTCAGCGGTGGCCTTCATGGGTCCCCAGTGGCGGCGACCTCTCGTGTTCTACTTCTCCTCGACGATGGCAGCGGACACGGAGAAGCTGGCCACCGACTCATCACTCTCCACGCACCCGGCTTCTATCTCTGCCTGCATGGTGCTGCCGCAGGCACGGGAGGCGTGCCCACAGACACGGGAGGCGCGGCCACCGCAAACACTGGTGGTGCGGTACGACGCGGCAACGACAGCGCCCGTACCAGTGTGCTCGCTGCCGCGCCGACGTGGAGCACCTCGCCACTCCTCATCGAGCTGAACTGGAGCGGCGAGTTGCTGAACCACGTGCCTGCTTGGGGCGGCAACTGGCTCCGTCGGGCCAAGTGAGGTTTGTGAAGCACCGAGCGGCCTCGCCCGTATCCGGAGGGCTCGGCGGGCCACCCAGCTGGGTAATATGCCGGAGAATGGCTCATCGGAAGCCATCGGAAGAGTGGAGAAAGTGGTGAAGGAGGAGATGGGGGAGCGGCGGAGGGGTGCGATTCTTGCCCGCTGTCTGTCTGGCCTCGTGTAAATAGAGGGAGGACGGTAGGAGCTTGGCCAGCGTCTGGCCTCGTTTAAACTGAGGGCGGACGGGAGGAGCTTGGCCGGTGTTGCATTTAATTCCGGCCCGCTCATGAACGGACGTGTGGCCGGAGTAGGATTCTCAGTTTGCATGCGGGTTTAACAGAGGAGTTTAATGGAGGCGCCAGGCGTGCAGCGGGCGGCGCAGTAATATTCGATTTGACAGCAGTAATGAGCCGTGAAATCACAAAGCCCCTCGCCTCTCGTGAAACCGACCGAGCTAGAATGCCCCGCCCTCTAGCCTTTTAAAAAATGTATATACTCCACTTTTGTACAGTAGTAGTATCAATGGATTGCGCCATGGAGCAAAACTTGAAATAAAAAAAGGTGGTACATATAGAGAGCGCTCGTCGCCAAATTATGCATATAGTACTATTAAAAAGGCTTGTCACAATAATGGTGTCCAGCACAAGTGCACAACCCACCCCTGAAATAAAACTAAGCACCCTGGAATTCTTTGACAAAACTAAGCACCCTGAAATTCTTTGACAACTAAACTATTGGCTATATGATGTTGGCCATATATATTGTACGTATATAATGTGAAGAAACAAGTGGTAGTACTATACCAACTAAAAGATGAAATGTAAGAAATACTAGTATGTACGTACTGAAGAGTTAAAGTAACAAGAAGAAACATAACATAGTTGTGCTGGGGGCTTAGCACAACACACCCCTCAGATTAAATTAAGCACACCTGAAATTAAACTTTGCAACTATTCTGATAGACACTGCATTAGAACCACCATGAGCAACGACACTGCCACCTTACTCGGAGTCCTCGTCCACGTCCTCGACTTCGTCCTTGTCCCTCTTCCTCTTGGCCGATACTTCTTTGCTTGAACCGCACACTTGGCTGTTGCTCTTCATCCAACCCTTTTAGATATTGAAGCAAAGGTAGCCATCCATTGCAGCGTAGTGGATGTGGTCTATATCTAGTACATTCCGCTGCCATGCATGACGATGAAACGTGTATGGAGGTTTCTCCAGTTTACCGTACGAAGGATGAACCATGGCTCCTGCCAGGGTCAGCATTGAAGGCTGACGAGAGGACACCACCCGATTCTTCTGGAGGTCGAAGGTGTTGCCTACAACGAGGCCTACCCGACGCATAACTTCTTTGTCGTTACCAAAGTCTACAGTAACGAATTTGACTAGGTTGCTCTCGAGGAAGTCCTTAAAATCCTGGCAGTCAACATCGGCATGGCATATGTGGTAGACCAAGCATAAGTCATGCACGCAAACCGGGATCACGGTGGGCTTCTTCCTCTCTTTGTCCTTTAGATCCTTCTCTCGTCCCAGGACTGTGGTGTACTCAACATCTAGCCCAGCGACCCACTCATCATCTGAGTCTTCGAACACGCGTCTGAAGCGAGAAAGGCATCCTTTCACCGTCGCGGAAGAACGGGTGTAGATGACGTCGAACTCATTACCGGTGATGGTTCTAACCTTGTACTCACCGCCGATCGGGGAGATTTGGGACGCCATGGATTTGGGAGAAGGGTTAGGATTAGTGGAACTGCCGTAATGTGAATGGACGAGATGACTAGGAGCGAACCGCCATAGTATTAAAGGACGTGCGGGGACGAGTAGGAGCGAACTGCCAGCGTGTGAACGACAGGGTAGTGGCTATCCATTCTCCCATGATACGGGCTTCCGAGAGCCATTGGATCTGAGATCGAACGGTTGCATGGTGTGATTCTAGACCTATGGGTGAATATCCTATCCTGGAGGGTTATTCTGCAAATTTTCAGCAACTTAGCATGCGACAGTTTGATCTCAGATCCAAGTGCTGCCAGTAGCCCGTATCGTGGTCGCGCCTACCACGACCGTCGCATCGCTCGTGTGGTCGCGCCCTTGGAGATTTAACATGGTGCGTTAGGCTATCTGATGTTGGCATGTCATACATAGTCATCACTTAGTCACTCATACTACAACATGGTTTTGGCTATAAGGTTGGCTATAAGTGTATATATTTTTTACTTCTCTCTATCTCTTTCTTCGTATTCCCTCTGTCCCATAATATAAGAACGTTTTTGACACTAGTGTAGTGCCAAAAACGTTCTTTTATTATGGGACACAGGGAGTACTAGTATTTATTGCATTTTCCAAGGAGTGACCTCTTCCAATGAAATGGTGTTGCTAAGTTTGCTTCATTTAATTAGCTATAGACTCAAATTTGTCTTTTCACCTAGGTACACGCGCTTAGCACCGTTTCTTCCTTGGGTCACCAAACTAGTCTCTCTCTTCTTGATTAACTTGCCACATCAGACTTTATGCCTATGTGGCAAGCTTAAGCACCTGTAGGAGCAAGTAAAAGTAAGTACAATAGTGCACTTTATATGGCATTTTTGCATATGTGGAGGAAAGAGAGGCAAGGAAAAAGTGGAGAAGTGGGCTCTCATGCAAGAGCCAGCCTCTACTACATGGTGGAGCATTGGGAGAGGCACCTGTATGGAGGTGGTCAGGAATCGGGAGACTCACGCCGGTCATAGCGCCGCAGTTAAAATGATAATGGCAAGTCATATCACGGGGCCCCACCTGTCCAGCAGTAACTCGCTGTCAAATCACACAACCCTACTTTTGCAGCAGCCTACTCCCTCGTCTTCTCGCGTCTCTGTCGAACTGACTAATCGGAACTGCCCCGCCTACCATGCAGGAAAAGCCCGCACAGTATACTCCCTCCGCCTAGGTGACTAAGGTGGAGAGGAAAACGAGAGAACTTAATGTTTAGTATTTGCTAAGGCTGGTTGTAATGGTACTAGCCTTAGCAATTTTGATGAGGTGTCATAGAATTAAATGAACAAAGAGAGAGAGTTGAGTACTATGTGTCATACATGGCAATAAATAAAGTACTACATGATACTAATATGTGATACATGGCGCAGGAGTACTAAGTATTATTAATACAGTTTTGCTAGAACTCATCTAGATGAGATATAATTTGGTCTCATTCATCTTCTATAGCCATTGGATGTGATGCTATATAAGATGCATGTGTGCTGACGTGGGTTGTATTTGTTCTTGTGGAATGAACTGACCACTGCATGTCATGTTTGATAGTCTCAAGTCATTAAAAGCATACAAGCCCCACATCTCTTCTTGGTTGATTCCTCTATTTATGTCAAAAAATAAGAAACAACGTGAGAGTTAATGCACCACGCCTATGTGTTTACTATTTGGTTTTCGTAAGATGACTTAATACTCACCTAGACGGAGGGAGTATTCGATTTGACAGCGGGCGGCGCAGTTCCCGATACGGCTTTAATGTAGACGAGGGAGGGAGTAGCGGTTCCCAATATGTTGAACGACCAATGCATCCTCCTTCAATTAATGCATGAGGGAAGTAATGGGAGGAGGTCCGGGAAAAGAGGCTGCACGATGTGAATGCAACGCAGTTTGCCCTCATTGCCCTCATATAAAGGCGCCCCTCCATTCCAATGCATCTACCACATCGTACGCACCTAAGCATTTTCCTAAGCACCTACACTAAGCGCAAAAGAGCTCACTCCAGACCCATGGCGGCGATGCGCGTGAGCGGCCAGTGGCTGCACCAGATGGTCCATGACGCCGGCCTGCGGCATGGCCCCGAGGATCGTCTCCAGACGGTGTTGGAGACCGGCTGGTGGATGGCCGCCGTCGACGCCAACTACGACTCTCAGTTGGACCAGATGATCGTTGCCACCAGCAACAAGTTTACCGTCCTCAAGAAGCTCGCGAACAACATCGTCGTACTCCTCCAGCCCGCGCTCCCAGGCTCCTCATTGCCTGCCACCCTAATCGGCCTCCATGGTCGGAACCTCTTTCAAGCACTAGTGGCCCTGCGACTGCCCGCCGACGCCACAAAGAATGTCCACCTGGAGGTCACGCTCGCCGCGAGGCGCCTCGCCCTGCAAGAATTCGTCGACCTACACATCCACGTGTACGAGCAAATCGTGTACATAGGTATCTACAAGGCCAGTGAGGATGCTACGATGTTGGCCTTCCTCAACCGGCTGGAAGCCTTGGATGCCTTTGCTGAGAAGCACCTCGACCTCGCCACAAAAGCCGCCGCTCCTTAGCCGCCGGTCAGTGGCTCGACGCACTAAGTTGAGGAGGAGGAGGTCATACGTTCGTGTATCCATCTTTCTTCTTGCCTTCTGTAACCACCACTACGATCGCATCATCGTGGCATTAATTCTTATTGTGCTATTGCATTCTTGTTCCAGTCAATACCGACATGTGCGATCCCTTTGCTTAATTATATGCATCACTGTAACTAGTACTCCATCCGTCAATTTATAAGTTGTGCATACCTTTTCCATCAACTTCGTGCAACACGCGGGCATCTTGCTAGAAACACTAGAATATGTCTATATAATCCATATGTGATAGTCCATTTGAAATCTCAAAAAAGACAAATATTTAGGTATGGAGGGAGTAATATATTAGGAGTATATCAAAACAATAGTGATTTCTTTCAAGTTTGTGAACAAATACTACTATTCTACTACTTTGGATCCGTCGCAACGCACGGGCACATTGCTGGTAAAAGGAAAAGGCCTACCGCGTTCGCGTCGCACCCCCATACGCCCAGGAATCGGGAGTACAACACGGCCCGTCCGGCACGACACATAGCTTAGCGAAGGCATGTTGCCTAGCATTTTCACTTTCATATGGGACCGCCGTTGAGCAAACCGACACCCCGCCCGCCGCGGGTTGGAAAACAGAAACGAGGGGAAGATCTAGCTGTAGCACTGAAGCCAGGAAATTTGGTGTCAGACGGGGCTCATTGATAGAGTAGGAGCATTCCGTACTAGTACTACTCCTACTAGTATCAAGTTTGTACTCCTAATACTATATTACTAGTACTACCACTATACAACTAGTAGGTACGTGCACGACACAACATCATAGGAACAAAAAACGGGAAGATCTTGTTTTGGGTGATTTATCTTTTTTTCAATCAACATAGTATGAATAATATGATGTGGGGGGCACCCATGAAGCTTATGTGGCTTGGTTGCATGGCTACGGAAGGTTAGAGAAAAATAAATAGATAATGTGTTTAGAGTGCACTCCACTAAATAGATATACTTTGGATCCATTGCAACGGACCTGCACATCTATATCTATACCCCCTATATAGTGTGTGAAAAACTTTGAAAGTTGGTCGTTGGATGAAGCCAATCCGACGGAACAAAGATGGGAAATCCGAGCACTACTGGCCTTAGGATATTATCCACCAGATTCTGCCACATGTATAATCTAGAAGACTCCATGGTTGAACTTAATTCATGACTAACTTTGCCACAACTAAGCTTAGGCAAAGTTATTAGTTCTTCAAAATGAGAGCCACAAGTTGGCAAGCCTAAGGGAATCTTGCCACATTTTTTGTTTGTATGTCATGTGGGGCCTTAGTGTGGCTTCCCTAAGGTGTGGCTTGAACCAAACACTCACCTAAGTTAATCAAACTTGCCTAACCTTACATTCCGCTAGATTTTGCCACATGTTGGAATCCAGAAAGCTCCACATGTAGAAGCATAATGCACAAACCACCAGAATCTCATGCGTGCAACGCGCGTGTACCTTACTAGTACTAGTTGGTAGTAGTAAGAAACAAATTCCAGTATTGGCACGAGCTCGTACTGCGGGAGCACCACAAGGCCTGCCGCAGGAGTTACATTTCCCTCTCGGGGCCCACGGGACCGAACTTCAGTGGCTTAGTGCCCGGCCTATGAGTCAATGCCTTGCGGACCTTAAATGCGGCTGGCCCACATGTCATTCTCATGGTGGTGGCATGGTTCGCGACTCACTCGTTCGAGATGAACCGGCCGGTGGTGGCGTGGCTGTGGCAAGGGTGCCACAGCTGGGCGTCAGGGCGTTACGAGGCATAGATGGCCACACCGGCGGGTACTACCTGTAGTACATAAATACTCCAGCTGAGGATTGATGCCCGGCACGAAATGTGTCACAGCCGCTGGATGAAAATTCGATGGTGCGGGAGTACGGATCGGAGCACAGTAGCGAAGCAGACAAACCGCATCTAATCGGGTGTGTCTGTGGTAGAAAGTTGATGGTCGCCGCAGTTCAGCTGGCCCGCATGTCATGCACACAAAGTCAGAGGAGCGGTGGGGCCGAGAGGGATGAGGGGCACGTCAGGGGGATGAGGATCCCCTGACGCGAACAATCCTACCATTCTGTCACTGACATGTGGGACCCATAAGCATGGGTCCCACCTATCAGCGAAGGAAAGGCAGGGCAAGGCAGTGATAGCCACGTCAGAGGATCCATGTCCACGTCGGGGGACGTCGTGCCGTGGGTTGGAGCGGCGTCATGGGAATCGCGTGTGGTTGTGGCAGTGGTAGAAACAAGAAACATGATGGTCGCCATTGTTCAACTTCCATGGACAAGCTGTCATGTCTGCTGACACATGTATATCAAAACTAGAATGTTTATATTTCAAGCACGTGAACAAGTATTATTCTACTACTTTGGATCCATTGCAACGCACGGGCCAGCACATTGGTGGTAGTAGTAGTGTCCATCTCTATCTCTAGAGGCCTTCCCTCGTTCATCATTTTCTCTCACAAGATAAACTACTCATACAAATGCATCTTGATGTTCTGTGGAACGCATGAGGATGTTTCCTTGGGGGTCTCTCCAGCGCGGCGTGGCCGTAGTTGCAAGTTGATGCCCCTTGAGATGCCGGCGTTGAGGGGCACTCGGATTTCCTCTGATGAGCAGGTAAGATGAGTTTGATCATGTAGTAAATGCGTTCTAAAGACTACTTCCGTGTCCATTTCCTAATTCTCCCCTGCCCACCGTTTCACAGGTTAGGCTCGATGCGAGTGGAGATTGGCTTGCATATGTACGGGAGGGTACCAACATCAATTTGCACAACATTTACAATGGTGACACCGTTCCCATAGAACCTTTGTCCAACATTGGGATCAGCCATGCAACGGGCCACCACATGAATTGGTACGATGGAACCATGGTGAGATTGAATAAGATAGCACAAACATTGCACATGGCGGTCAAAGGCGGACCATGTTGTCTGCAGCGGCCGATTTGTTGCCGTACGAGTAGGAAGATGCTGTGCTCCTTTCTAACCGCATCTTCGCGGTGACAAACCAAGGGACTTATTTTGTATGGGACACATCCTATGATATACTCCCTCTCTTCCAGTTTATTTGTTTTGAATCTTTTCGTTTTATAAGTTTCAAATTCAAATTTAGAGCTCCCCATCACATGTTGAGATTATAATGTCCATTAAATCATTGCATGCATGTATAGTAAAGAAACAAATCTCGAGTTTGGCACGAGTTCGTGCCGCGGGAGCACCACAAGCCCTAACGCAGGAGTTACATTTCCCTCTCAGGGCCATCGGGACTGAGCTTCAGCGCCTTACTACACCTACCTTTGAGTCAATAACATGTGGACCCGATAGGTGGCTGGTCCACATGTAATGCTCCTGTAGGTAGAGGGGCAGTGGGGCCAAGAGGGGTGAGCCGCAGGTCGGGGGACGTGTGGTTTCATGGGTTCGAGAGGCGTCGTGGGAATCGCGGGTGGCTGTGGTAGAAACTTGATGCTCGCCGCATTTTAGGTGGCCCACATGTCATGCACACAAAGGTAGAGGGGCGGTGCAGCCGAGAGGGGTGAGGCGCACGTCGGGGGGCGTGGTGCCATGGGTTGGAGAGGCGTCGTGGGAATCGCGAGATGAAACGTGACGGTCGCCGTAGTTGAACTTCCATGGACAAGCTGTCATGTCTACGGACACATGCACTGCATCTCGATCACTGGAAGGAGTAGCAAAGAAAGCTATATATGCGGATAAATAGTTCCTTATAGTTAAGCGGACCCACCCTACTACTCTGTTCCAAAGACATGCACACCATCGAAATAGTCCATCTATAACAATATACACCGAGAGGGAATAATTTTTTTTTACAAGAGAGGAAATAGTTCATCCATCCATAATGCCGTCCTGCTGGTGCAGCCTTTTCTTCTTCTTCTTCTTCTTCTTCTTCTTCTTCTTCTTCGGCTTCGCAACAAGTTCTTTGGACCTTGCAGCTATCTCGAAACTCACACGGGCATCGAGGGCAGCATATTTTATCCGCTCGTACGTCAAGGGATAATTCTCCCATCCAGACGACCTTAATGCCACCGTCTTGTCGCCCTTCTGAAGATTTGTACCGAGCACAAAATTTGCTACGTCGAATAGGGATGTTGTCTATTTATCACAATCTTCTACAGGAATTTTGATTCTGGTTTGTAGGTCAACGATGCTTTTCAAATCAAGGTTGTACGGCTCCAGCTTCTGTTTGTCCCTTTTGATGGCTGCCCCACAGAAGTATACGTCCTCCCGAGACAAGAAATCGTGAAGCTCACCTGGTATGGAGGGCGAGTGTATGATGTGGTACACCAAAACATCATCTTCGAGGCACAGCTCAAGGACGGCGGCGCGCTGGATCTTCCCAGGGGCACGCTCCGTGTACTCTGCGTCGAGATCGATGACCCTCGTCTCTACCTTTTCGAGGGAGTTGGATACATTGTTGATCCACTGCCGAAGAACCCTTGGGTGGACGGTGACGGTGGCAACTATGCGCATCGAGCCTTGGACGAGGACATGTTGGACGCTAAAAACCTGCATCTCGATCTCTTTCGCCATTTGGAACCGCTGGAATGGAGGGCTATGGTTTGGAGAATTTGGATTAGATGGCTAGTCTAACTGAAGTACTAGATGATTATTTAAAGAGGTTAAAACAATGTGAACGCAGTGGGGTTTGGATGCAAATGAAGACGAAGGGGTGGTGAAGAAGCCGAGGAGAATCGGTTCCCGATGGAGAACTAAATGGGAGAAGTGGCGTGCAGGCAGTTGATTAGACGACTAGGTAGACTAAACGAAAAGGCTATGCGGGTAGACTGATGAGTCGTACCTGTTCGTGTACGTGCCCATCCTTCCTGATAGGTGGGACCTATGCAAACAGATAAAAAAATGTGTCGTAGTTTTTTTGAGCGCGTGAGTGGGAGACACAACATTCTCTGGTTAAGGAATACTCCCTCCATTTACGTGAGTGTAAGTCACCTTATGAAAATCAGGTTTTTCCAAAACCTTTAGGCATGGAGCATTAACTTCCTGCTCGATCCCCTCCTAGCCTCGTTAGCCAGCGTTCTCTTCCTCTGCCGCCACGTTCTACCTTTCCATTTTTCCTCTTCTCAAGTGTGGAATGATCTGCATGCCGTCCTTGATGCACCAAAACGACCACTGCATGCATCACGGCAGGGCGTTGATTGGGCATGCACGAGAATTTGGTTCTGCTCGCAATATGGATGATACCTGAACGATGAAGTGAACATGCATGCTAGCATGGGAGACCTATTTCCGCTATACAATGTTGTTTCTTGCATTATCCTACTCATACTCTGAACAATGCTGATCTTACATTAACAATGCCTGTCCTTTTTGATATGATGCAGTGTCCCTACAGTTACTGCCCTTTGTAATCACACCACCTTTGCCAAAAACAGGGAAGCACAACTGGTTCCTCGCTCGATCAGACGACGGCAAAAGACTAATGATCATTCGGACACATGAGCCGGAAAAGTTATATTGCACAACCCCCACTGTATACAAGCACCGTGTAATATGTGAGTATCCAGACAGTGGATGTTACTTCTATGAGCAAGATACCAGCTTGTTGGGGCCTTTAGGATTTTTTAGTTGGAGGCGGGTAAACAGCCTTGGTTCACACTCTCTGTTTCTCGGACTCAATTATCCGATTAACCAGGAGATCACCGTTGGCAAGGACCTTGATGGCAGAGAGGCTCTGTTTGCTATGGAAAACTATGTCTACATGGCGAGCCCTAGGAGTTTGGGAGCAAACTTCCCTGATTGTCAATGATATAGCCTGCAGCCAAAAGAAGGTGAGAATGACAAAGGCATCCAGATTAACTTTGATCCTTGGATGTCTCAATTACGACAGGCAGTGATGTGGTTCAAGCCTTTAGGTTGATAGGTAATTGGGCTGTTGCATCGAAAGGGTGGAGTACTGGTGTCTCCGGATCACTGGTCGCTGAAGCGGGGCTGCAAATTATGATGGTGTTGGATCATCTCTTCGAATGACTTTTTTGTCTTTGTTGCTGGTTCTGGATGGGTAGTTCTTTCTTTTGTTATGCATATTCCTTGTCATTTGGTCATCCTCGTCTATGTCACTCTTACTATGTAATAGTTGCTTCTGTTTAGAATGTCATTCTCGTCTGGATCATGAGAGTCTGAGCGCTGCAGATGGGTGCGTTTTGGTGGTGTAGCAAGACTTCTTATGAACTATCATGTCTTGCTGTTTATGTCAGTAGTAGTCACTAGTCAGTGTTTGAATGTTGTATATATCGTTGTTTCGAACTGTTTATTGTCTCGAGCTACTGGTGGGCAAAATGAGGGCATCACCATTCTCCGGTGTTCAGAGTATATCTCCTTTTCAAGTTATATAATTTGTGCTCAGTGTCTTTTCGATGATGTACACTTGTTTGGGCTAGTGAGGTGTCGTTGAATATGGGCCGAGTAGTAACACAATGCCAAACAGGTCAATTATGACTCTCAGGCCGGGCTCTCAAAAGATCCTGAGAAAAGGTCCGGCTCTCCAAAAAAGAAAGAATAAGGACTCTTAGGCCGACATGTGGGCGCCACCGATGTTTTCGTGCGCTTGCACGCCGCATATTGGCCCGTGCTCGAAATTCATGCTACCTTTTCATCCCAGTCTCCCACCCCTCCCCCACCTCTGGAATCTCGATTCCTACTCCAGTTCCCCCAAATCCCCCTCCTATACTCCCTATACTCAGGCGCACTATCATGTCGCCGGTCAATGCGGATCTCCGAGCCGGAGATCCTGAGGTCCGTCCTGCCTTCGGTCGCTGCATGCTGTCGCTCAATAGTGGCATGGCGACACTTGACAACCAGTTTGCCGGCAAAGTGCTGATGGTTACCATTAACGGTGACCGTCCTCCTGTCTCGCCGGACGACCTTGTCAAAGCTCTTGGCATTGCGCACGGCATCCAAATAAGTGACTTGCTCATCGAAGTCTATCCGCCACCGGCTGATTTCTTCGTCAGGTTCCGGATAACTTTCGACTGCAGTCGTGTGTTCGAATCTTCCCGGCGTTTGTTCTGCGATGGCGCGTTGGTGAGCTTTGATCGGTGGCACCCAGGATGGGGCTCGGTGCCCTCTGAGCTTGAGTTTTTAACAAAGCTTACCTTCCACGGCATGCCTCGACGTGCTTGGAACAGCGAGTCCATGAACGAGCTTATCAATGACCTTAGAGGTGAGCTCGTAAGTATGTTTGTTCCTCCAAACAGATGGGCTCTGACGGTTATGGAATGGATGAAGAAGCCGTCCACCATACCGAAGGTGATTGGTGTTGAGATACCGGTGCAGGAACCGGGGTTGTACTATTCGTCGCCACCAAGGCCGCCGCGGACCATGTTAGGGATGTACCTGTACCGAGTGTTCGTGCATGTCGAAGAAGTGGTCAATCCATCAATCGAAGTCCTGCCGCCACCGCTAGTGCCAGGGTCCGTCGATGACGTCCATTACAGGAGTCAACGTTAGACTTTCCCTGTGTTGCTCAGAATGATGGATGGCACAGGGCCTACTCCATCGCGAGGCGGAGTGCACTGCTTCTTTGGGAGAAGAGGCAGGGCTGGCTGCCTGGATGTGCTCTAATTTGAGGTAACAACTAAATTTGTCAGATACTAGTTAAATCCGAGCTATGGGTGTGAAGCACTGATATGCCAGTACATTTGATTGTGACCTGTTCTAATTTTGTACCTGAACTTTTTTAGAAAGGGTTGTACGTCAACTTAATGTGCTAGCAGAACTTATTGTGTTGTCTGTCTGTTTTCTTTGCACAACATTCAAGATATTTCCCCGTCATTGATAAAGACGATGAACCGTTATGTACGACTTCGTTGGTTTCAACATAGCCCTTCCCGTAGCGATCCACTGCTTCCATCCTGATTGTGCCGCCTGCGTGAAATTTTTGTATGCAAGTTCAGTGTGCTATGATGTTCTATATGATTGTGTCAACTACATAAGTTTTTACTGAGCATCAGCAATGCATATGGCTGAAAGTTGTATTTACGAGCATCGACCGACGGGTCTCTCTCTCTCTCTCTCTCACACACACACGCACACACACGCGCACACGCACAAGTGAGACCCGTTGAATTATTTATTTGCTCGTGACAACTTTTAATTAGGTTCCACTGTAATCTAACTTTTTTCTTAAGTTATTAATTGAGCTCAGTGACTTCAAAAAGTTGTACAAAAGCCTTGTTTGGGCCTTTCCGGCGTCGCTGAATGTGGGCCGAGTAACCATGTTAGGTTGTACTGTACTACACATGCCTTTTTTTCAACATCAGCAATGCAACTGGGCCAACAGTTGTACACAATATCCGGGTCAACTTGTTATTCTCCGCCCCGCTAGGCTGCAAACTTTCCTAGGAGGTATGCATTAGGCTTAACAAGAAAATGGACTTTAAGAAATAATAAATGGGATGTAATTATAATAACTGGACAGTTACTATGCACCAAACACGCAATTAGTTTGAAAAATATATTATTTTTGGAATTTGAAAATTTTAATTTCATTACTTGTTGCACGCGCAATATTTCGTCGGATTTTAACATAATACAACTTTATTTTGAAATTATATTTAACCTGACTAGAAATTTCGGATAAAAATATTTCGGATCCCATCAAAATGTTGGAGTTTTTTTTGAATTCTGTTTTGAGCGGTTGTTTGAAATTATTAATTGTTGTCCTAGCTAGAAGTTGGGCTGTACTTTTAACAAACTGTAAATGGGTTGTAGTAAATTCCATTAGAATTAAAAAATGGGCTGTACATTCTTACAAATCGCAAATGGGCTATATGTTCTGTGCCAAATCTAAGTTGTGGGCCTACTAAGTTGATGCGTAACAAGGGCTTTGTCAACTTAGTCAATATAAACGATTCTAGCTGCAGTGATCGTACGATGTCCATCCAACGGCCGTAGTGCTTCTTCAACCTCTGGTCTTCTTGCTCCAGCCGCCCAAAGTAGCGCCAGTCGTGTCGCGTGCTCCTGCCTCCTGTGGCCGGCTGTGATGCCGTGGAGGCCTCACCCGCCCCGTACTACTCCCACCGCTGGCCAGGCCATCCCTCTACTCACCCACACCCCCTGTTATTCTGCAGCGACGACAGCCTCATACCGCAGCCGAACCAGTGAACCCTCGTACTCCTTTCCGCGTGGGCTTCTACTACTGTGTCTTCCCCGGCTCTGCGCCGTCCCCTTCCTAGGCCTCGCCGTCGTCCAGACCACCGCCCTGGTGCTCTCAGTGCGACATGGTCAACATGGTCAACGACCGACTTGCATCGGAAGTGTACTATATGTGGAGAGGCTGACAGCTGGGTCTAGGTGGCCGCAAGGAAGTGCCTCCTTATTACGCGCAAAATAATTATTCCTCCACCTGACAACAGGGACCCACCGGACGGGCCACCTTATTTTGCGAAAAAACATTTCCCCCCTGACTGCTGGGACCCATCGGATAGGCCAGCGTATTTCGCGAAAAAACGTCCCCCCTGCAGTCAGCTTGGACCCACCGGAAGTGCCTCCTTATTACGTACAAAAAAATGAATACCCCCTGCTAGCTGGGACCCACCATGGTGGTAGGCTGACTTGTGGGCCTACTAAGTTGACTGGGACGGGGGCGTTTGTCAACTTTAGTCAATATGAACGATTCTAGCTCCAGTGACCGTACGACGTCCATCCAACGGCCGTAGTGCTTCTTCAACCTCTGGTCTTCTTGCTCCAGCCGCCCAAAGCAGCGCCGGTCGTGCTGCATGCTCCTGCCTCCCGTGGCCGGCTGTGCTGCCGCGGAGGCCTCACCGCCCCCTACTATTCCCACCGCTGGCCAGGCCTTGCGGCGACGACAGCCTCACACCACAGCCGAACCAGTGAACCGGCGACGGCTTCCACTGACGTGTCTTCCCTGGCTCCCCGTCGTCCCCTTCCTAGGCCTCGCCGTCATCCACCGCCCTGGTGCTCTCGGCGCGGCGTGGTCAACGTGGTCAAGGAACGACTTCCATCGGACGTGGACTGTACGTGGAGAGGCTGACAGCTGGGTCCACGGCCGCAGCAAGGAAGTGCCTCCTTATTACGCGGAAAATAGTGATTCCTCCACCTGACAGCTGGTACCCACCGGACGGGCCACTGTATTTCACGAAAAAACATTTCCCCCTGACTGCTGGGACCCACCAACTACATCTTCGCATGCAAGGAAGTGCGTTCGGGCAAAAAAATGATTCGCACCCTGATTGCTGGGACCCACTAGCTACATCTTCACAGGCAAGGAAGTGCCCGACAGTCGGGACCCACCTGGTCGAAGCGTATGTAGCGTTGTCATTCTGGTCGTGAACGTGTACGTATATATATATATACTGGTGGATGTAGAGGCGCGCACGTGTCATAGTAGAGGCGCGTACGTGTCGTAGTAGAGGCGCACATGTAGCATGTACACGTACGTACAATGGCCAGGGTGCAAGAAACAAAATACGGCCGCGTATGTGTACATACGGGCGCGGTCTCGAACGCCTACTCGCGCATACGTACGGCTAGGGCTCGTGTACATGGCTGGGTCGGAACGGAGAAACATCATCGTCGTCGTGTTCATGGGGAGGCAACGAAATGCGTCGTGTTCATGGGGAGGCAATGGAATGCATCGTGTTCATCGGGAGGCAATGGAATGCATCGTGTTCATCGGGAGGCAATGGAACGCGTGGGAGCCAACCGGCTGGGTCGGAACGGAATGCGTGGTCGTGTTCATCGGGAGGGCTTGGATGGAACATGTGATGGAAACGAGGCCTGGTGTACCGCACAACGGAGGAAACAGACCTCCTACGTTTGGAACAGGGTCCTGTTGATCAGGAGGAGTCTGGCGTACCGCAAAACGGAGGAAACAGACCTCCTACGGTCGAAACAGGGGTCCTGTTGATCGAGAGGGGTGTGGCGTACCGCAAAACGGACGAAACGGACCTCCTACGGTCGAAACGGGGGTCCTGTTGATCGGGAGGGGTGTGGCGTACCGCAAAATGGATGAAACGGACCTCCTACGGTCGAAACGGGGGTCCTGTTCATCGGGAGGGGTGTGGCGTACCGCAAAACGGGACTCCACGGGATACTGTTCATCTCCATCGTCGACCTCCTCCAGCCTCCACGGGCTACCGTCGACCTCCTCCAGCCTCCATGGGTTCCTGTTCATCCAGCCTCCACTGCGCTACTCCACCGGCTACTGTTCAACCACCCCTCCACGGGCACCCCTCCACCCTCTACTGTTCATCCAGCCCTCCACACCACGGGGTCCTGTTCAACCACCCCTCCACGGGCACCCCTCCACCGTCTACTATTCATCCAGCCCTCCACCACACCACGAGGTCCTATTCATCCAGAGGCAACGCCACCACTCACTATTCATCCAACCCCTCCCGCAACGCTCACTGTTCATCCAATCGATTGGCTTCAGTTAGCAGCAGTACCGAAGGAATCGCTCGATCGGGTTCAGTTAACAGCCATCGATTGATCGCTCGGGTTCAGTAACGCGTAGCCTGCAGTGCAATCGCTCGGGTTCAGTTAGAGCCCAACGCCTCGCTCGGGTTCAGTTAGAGCCAACGCCTCGCACACACGCGCGTACGTGTACGAGAGAAACGTGCATCGCTCGGCCCCCTACCCCCCTACCGTAACCGGGAACTCCCCGAAATTTTCCTCCCCCTCGCTTCTACCATGGTTTTTTCCATCATGGATGGCCCAAAGAATGTCATGCAGCTGCGTCTCCGGCCCGCCCAGGACGAAAAGCCCATTTTCTATCATGATTTTTTGTTATAGAAGTAGGAGCCCACCACATCTATGATGATACCGGGTTTTGTCACAATTATCATCATAGAAGTGTCATATGTATGACAGATTTTTTTTTGTTCGGCCCAAAATGTCACGGATCTGTCTTTTTATGTAGTTCTCCTTGAGTATTTTCCAAAGCGACCACGTCTTGAGAACTTCTGGAATTTCTTCACGAGCAGTGCTAGCTCATGGCTCAGTTCTTCACAATCACCAAGGCTGCTACCAGAATCTTCATCTTCAGAGTCAGACACTTCCTTGGCCTTCAGGGCACGTGATCTCCATAGCTCGAACCCTAGAGATCTCTTTTCTCAGCAAGCTGGAACTCATGAGTATTTAGCCTCTCGAGGATATCAGCGGGATCAAGTGACTTGTAATCAGCACGTTCTTGTATCATCAATGCTAGAGTATCAAATGAGGAATCAAGCGATCTCAGCAATTTCTTCACCACTTCATGGTCGGTGATGTCTGTCACACCCTAGCTAGTCATGCATTAGAGTGTTGCATCATGTTTGTTCTTTCATCAGAAACCTGAAATGGGGATGACAGAACCCCCAGCCCCCTCTGAAACCAATTAGGGTTTACTAAAAACTTTTTCAATGAACCTGAAATGCCCTTCTAAAATGCCCATCATTTTTGTCTTGGTTCAGAACCTCTGCCAGAAGTGATGCACATTTTCCTAGGCCATCTTAGGGTTTTTGAATTAAATCATAAATATTTGAATTTGGGCATTTAAAATTATATAAAATATTTAAATGCTCAAATATCTCCGAACTAAAATGTTTCATGTTGGAAATAATCCAACTATGGACCAGGAGTAGTTTGGTGATTTTAGGAGTTGCCTAAGTATTTTTATTAATTCAACAAAGTTGCAGAAGTATTAAAAAAACAGGAAACAGAAAAAAATAGAAAAACCTTACCTGGCGCCCAGCACCCGGCCCACCTGCCGGCCCAGCCCAGCGCCGCTCCAGCGAGCTGCTTGCCGGCCAGGCAGGCAGGCAGGTGCCCGACGGCGACCGCAGCGCGCGCCACGCAGCTGGCTGCCGCCCTGCTCCACCTCCTCGCCTCGGGGCTGGATGGATGAGCTCCACGCAGCGCCGTGAACCCGCAGGACACCTCCATTCTCCCCCAACCTCTCTCTCTCGCGCTCCCCCGCCATGGCCGACGCCATCGCCGCCACCCCCTCGCCGTAGCCACGCCCTCCGTCGACCCCACGCCGTGCCGCCGTGTCCAGGAGCTCCGCTACCCTCCTCTCCTTCGAGCAAGCCGAGCCCTGAGCGCTCGCAAGGCCCGAGCCCACTGCATCGACCTCGACCGAACCGCCGTCGCCAGAGATCCCCTTCAACGCCGTCGTTGCTCCGGTCCGTCCCCGGCCGCACCAAGGGCTTCGTCGAACTCCCCGTGAGCTTAGCCATATTCCCCTCCCTTCTTTCTTGCTCCCGAGCCGTGTAGCGACCTCCCGGAGCTCAACCGCACCCACCACCGTGGAGCTCGTCGCCGACGTGCTCCCGGTCACCCTCCGACCACTCCACGGTGTCCATCATGCTCACCGCATCACGTAGCACCTAACTAGCTACTCCCCGCACCTCACCGACCCCCCTAGCGACAAGTTCGACTTCGGCCGAACTCCGATGGCCGCCAAAGTCGTCGCCGGCGCCAACTCCGGCCACCCCGACCCCAACGGACTCCACCAAGAGCTGCGGCTCGACCTCAGCTCCTCTCTGGTGGCCTCCGCGGCTCGTTTGGTTGCCGGAACGGCAAAAATCACTTCCGCCGCCGCGTCGGGCTCGCCGGCGGCTAAACGCCAGTGCAGCCGACCCGGGTTTGACCAGGGGTGGGCCCTGGCTGACTCTCCTGAGTCGATGACAGGTGGGTCCCAGCCCTGTTAACTAATTAGGATTAGTTTAAATTAATTTTAGTTTAATTAATCACACTGACACGCGGGACCCACTGTCAGGTTTGACCCGGACGTGTCCCGTTGACCTGCTGATGTCACACTGACGTCAGGCTGACGCAGTAATTGTTTTTCTGGATTTAATCTAATATAGGAAATTCCAGAATATAGTTTAAACTTCAAAAATTCATAACTTTTATTCTGTAACTCCAAATCAGACAAATTATATATGAAAAATGATCAGAAAAATTCAATCTATCCATATGTACTATTTTCATGCATGATTAAACAAGTTAACTTGATGTTTAATGCAGAACAAGGAAAACCACTTTAAAGGGCCATGATTGAGTTTGAAATTTGAATCTTTGATTCAAATTGGTTCAAACCCTTCTGGTCTTAGTTGCATTAGCCCAACACACACATATTGCCATGTTTCATGCATGCATCATATTGTTGCACATTGTTTGGTGATGGTTGTGTATCGGTGTTCTTGCGGCAGGTTCTGCCTCCGAGGAGTACCGTGATTACCCTAACGAAGAACCGTATCAGTGCATCGAACCATCAGGCAAGCAACCAACCATTTGATCATATCGATACAATCCCATGTTCTCGCTCCTGCTCTCCTTTACTGCATTAAGACAGCGTGTTTCAAACTGCTGTGTGCTACGGTAGTTGAACCCACTTCCTCTGCATGACCTGTCATTGCCACAGTAACTAGATGAAACCCACTAGCATGTGTAGGAGTTGATTGAGCCATATGTATGTGTTGTTCCTACCTTGCTATGCCTGCTATGCTTAGAGTCGTGTCAGGTCTGGTTCATCTGGGTGATGGACTAGAGTGAAATGATTATGTCGGTAATAAGAGTGGTGTGGTGAACACGATTTGGTAAAGGTATCGATGAGAGGCCATGTAGGAGTACATGGTGGGTTGTTTCATTGAAGCCGACCTTAAGCACTGAGATCTGTATGTGTGATTTAAGAATCAGCTACTACCATGCATTGGGCCCGAAACCAATGGACCCTCTCGGCTTCTTAATCACCCTAGTTCTCCGTCCAGGAGTTGCAAGTAGTTTCTGGTGTTTGTAGCCTACTGGAGGCCGTGGACAGCGCTGACCGTAGGGGTGGGCTGTGATGCGGTAGGTACGTGGCCGGGGATACCGGGCACCCGTTAGGTGTTCCGGACCCCTGTACACATCGTTCGGGGCCGTATGGGAAACCTCGGCCGGACTCCCTGCGGATGGAACCTAGATAGGCGATAAACCTGGATTGGAGACTTAGGTGGTTAGGTAGGTCGTGGCCGACACCCACGTTGGGCTTCCGCTTGAAGGTTGCCGAGTACATGTCGTGTAAACGACGGTAAGTGGTGAGAGTGTGTATGAAGAAGTACACCCCTGCAGGGTTATCATGATCTATTCGAATAGCCGCGTCCGCGGGAAAGGACTACTTGGTTGCCTATACAGTTCATAGACAAGTAAATGGAAACTACTAAAAGCCTCAAGATAAGTGTGAGTGCCGAGGATGGCTCTTCCATAGGAAGACGGAGGTGGATCCTCGGTAGTGTATTGAAGTGGTGAGTAGTGGACTCGTGTGCGCAAAACCATTTCAAGTTGAAGTCTCGTAGGATAGCCTAGCCAAGAGTCAAAGCTGGCTTGCTGCAACAACTCCACCAACCCTTCTTGATAATGTGCATGTATGTAGGGTCTGATGTAAGTCTTGCTGAGTACCTTTGTACTCATGTTGCTATAATTTACATTTTTACAGAAGACGCTGCAACCCCTTCTGATGGGTTCTTCGTAGACGTTGACATTAATGAGTAGGCTAAGGCCCAGGTGGTGATCCTGAGCTTGTGAAGGACCACGTAGTATAGCTAGGCTTTCCAAGCCTCTTTTATTTTACTAGTTGTCTGTACTCAGACAAGTTACTTCCGCTGCTGGTTTGTATGACTGTATGACTTGAATGCTGGGTCGTGTGACCCGTACCTATGTGTATGTTATGTATGGCTCTCTGAGCCTTAATTAAGGTACTTGTGTCGTAGAGTCATGTTGTGATGCCATGTTGTATTTGCACATATCGAGCATATTGTGTGTATGATATTGAAATGCTTGGTATGTGTGGGATCTGACTATCTAGTTGTTTATCCTTAGTAGCCTCTCTTACCGGGAAATGTCTCCTAGTGTTACCACTGAGCCATGGTAGCTTGCTACTGCTCTGGAACACTTAGGCTGGCCGGCATGTGTCCTTCTTCGTTCCTGTGTCTGTCCCTTCGGGGAAATGTCACGCATTGAGTACCGGAGTCCTGTTAGCCCGCTTCAGCCCGGTTTACCGGAGTCCTGCTAGCCCAGTGCTACAGCCCGGACCCACTTGCTAATGACCGACACGTTCGTTGCTGGGTCATGGATGCCTGTCCCTGTAAGTCTGTGCCACTTTGGGTTTACGACTAGCCATGTCAGCCCGGGCTCCTTATCATATGGGTACCAGCGACACTATCATATACGTGTGCCAAAAGGCGCAAACGGTCCCGGGCAAAGGTAAGGCGACACCCGTGGGAATACCGTGCGTGAGGCCGCAAAGTGATATGAGGTGTTACATGCTAGACCTATGTGGCATCGAGTCGGGGTCCTGACAGCGTTGGCATCAGAGCCGGACTGCCTGTAGGTTCTCCAAGCCAAACTGGTCGATGTTGAGTCTAGAAATTCTTTAGTTATATGTAGGGGAATTGTTTGTGGGTTGGAACGTAAGGCTCTTTTTACTCCTTTATCTTATGACATTCTGATCTGAGTCAGTCTATTCTTCCACCGGGGGTTAAGGAATTAGGATCTTTCTCTCTATCAGGTTCACGTGTTACTAATCAGTAGTACCTTATAGGTTGGATGGATACAAGCCTAGTACAGTTCTACTACCACATCATGTTGTTAGGATGGACTCAGAACTTTGATATGATGATGTTGAGTGTGTATGAAATCCTTTGTCAAATGTCTCAAAATCCTTCTTGAGCATTTACAGCTGTTATGCTGCCGAAATTTTGCTAGAAATTCTAATGCCTTTGCATTATGGTTGTGCTTTCAGATGGCCACTCGCGACCTTAATCAAGTGGTTCGCCTGACTCGATGCCTAGATGTACCCGGCCATACCGCCATGTTGGTCAGGGTAATGACTGAGGCTGGATACCGTTGGTATCCTGAGTACACGGTCGAAGAGCAATTCCGAGACTTTAATCAAAGCCAGTATCTCTGCACTGTCAGGATATTTCCATCTTATCCTGGATCCACCGAGCCCCTTCACTGCTCCTATGGACTCGGGGTTACTATTGAGATGGCTGTGCAGGACGCCGCCTACTCTATGATGACCATCATGCGAGTCAGGTCTGGCCTATTTCGGGAGTCTGATTTCTGGTATATGCCAGGATCACTTCCGGGAGCACAAGGGTATCTCCAGGCTATCTATGCTGACCCCACTCAGGAGGAATCACGGACTCGCACCACTGCTGAGATGCTCGAGGATAAGGACCGTGAAAATCGGACCTTGAGGCTAGAGCTTTTCAATACCCATGCTGACCATTGGGCCACGTTGACTCGGTTTGCACCGGCGGTGCAAGCTGGATATTCGGATATGCGCGATCTCTATCCTGTGAGATCTGCTCTGCCAGACATGATGGGTTGGCGTGATGTAGGAGGCATCACCCCACCTCATGGTCCCCGCAGGCCACCGTCTGTTGGTCCAAGACCTCATCCTAGCCCCTATGGTCCACAAGCTCCGCGAGATCGTCTGTTTCCGGATGATCATGTTGAGCTTCCAGGCTATGGAGGTGACTTCTACGAGGACTACTACGGATCGGTCTGAGTTAGTGGTAGTATCACTAGTTCGTACCAGCTATGTCGTCTATCGTCCTGCGTGACTCGTGGGATATGACCTAGTTTGTACCGCCTTCCGGAGGTGTAGAAAAATAATGTATAGGAGCTTGGGATGCCTCCGATGAGATGTAATCCTCTTTTCACTGTAATAGTACCTTGTTTGGTCTTGTACTAAACCTTGTATGGTGTGTATGACGATGGAATAAAGAAGCAGTTCCTGTATCTACCATGTCATATGGATGATCATCTTGCATTCCGAGTTACTCCTTACATTCTGTATTCTATGTCGGAATCTTATCATTCTGACTAAATCATTGTCTTGTTTACCTAGGATGGTCAACACGCGCACTAACCCTGCTCCTCAAGAGCAGGCCGAAGGCAGTGAAGTCAGGAATGCAAATCTGCCTCATCCTCCTTCCCTAGCCGAGGTTATTATGGAAGCCGAAAGAAACAAGCGGGAGACCAACCGTTTGTTGGAGCGTATTGAACAGAACACAGCACACCATCAGAGGACTAACGTGGTGTCACTCAGTGATTTCATCAAGTTACATCCACCCACGTTCCACCACTCCGTCGAGCCTCTCGACGCTGATGACTGGCTTCGCAGTATTTCTCACAAACTGCGCTCCGCGCTAGTAGCCGAGGCTGACAAGGTCACCTTTGCTGCATATCATCTTGAAGGCCCCGCCAGTCTATGGTGGGAGAATTATGGAGCTATGCGCCCAGCGGGCCATGTACTACTTGGGCTGAATTCAGCGAGGCTTTCCGTGAACATCACATTCCGGAGGGTCTCATGGACCGTAAACGTGAGGAATTTTGCAGTTTCACTCAGGGCCGACTCTCTGTGGATGCTTACAGCAGGGAGTTCGGTAACCTCGCATGATATGCCACTGAGGAAGTTTCTACTGATGCCAAGAAGCAAGCAAGGTTCCGTAAGGGACTTAGTCCTGAGCTTCGCCGCGACCTCCGTCTGCATGAGTGCACATCTTTTCAGAAGCTTGTTAACAAGGCCATCAGTGCTGAGACTGGTCAGACTGATTATGACGCAACACGCAAGCATGGCCGTGACGTGGGTTCCTCGTCCAGTGCTGGTCCTCAGAAGCGCCGCGTATGGGTGCCCAACACTGCCCTGCCACCCAGGTTCACACCGAGGCCATCCTTCCAGGCGCCTCGCCCCGTTCAACAGTCTGCACCCGCCAAGCCCTATGGTGGTCCAACCAACAGTGCTCCTCCACGTACCAATTCTGTGACTTGTTTCAAGTGTGGGGAATCTGGCCACTATATGCGTGAGTGTCCCCAGACCAACCCCAACCAACCTGCTAAAGCTATTGGCCGTGGCAAGCCGACAGGGAAAGTGTTCCACGCCAAGCCGGCCACCGCTACACGTGGCCATGTCAACTGTATCTCTGCCGAAGAAGCTCAAGAGGATCCCAACGTCGTTCTCGGTACGCTCCTTGTTAATTGCCACCCGGCATCTGTTCTTTTCGATACAGGAGCCTCTCATTCATTTATATCCGAGAACTATGCTCGTTTGCATAACACCGCATTCTGTGACATGCCATCCACTATGGAAATTTCTACTCCGGGTTCTAGATGGCAAACCTCCAGGGTAAGTTATGGAAATGAAATCCAAGTCGACAGACTTGTTTTCCTTGCATCTTTGATAGCTCTCAAATTTTCAGATATTAATATCATTTTGGGTATGGACTGGATGTCAGCTCATCATGCCAAAATTGATTGCTTCTCTAGGACTGTTCAACTCACTCATCCTTCAGGGAAGATAGTCAATGTCTTGACCCGAATAGCCAAGCGACAGTTATTTTCTCTTAACACCAGCCCTTTGCCCGACCTTGAGGACGTTCCGGTAGTCCGTGACTTCCCGGATGTCTTCCCAGAGGAATTGCCAGGTGTTCCACCTGACAGGGATGTGGAGTTCGTAATAGACCTCATTCCAGGAACCGTCCTGATTGCTAGAAGACCCTATAAGATGGCACCACTAGAACTAGCCGAGCATAAGAAACAACTCGATGAGTCCTTGAAAAAGGGTTTCATCCGACCTAGTTCATCTCCGTGGGCTTGCCCCGTCCTCTTCGTCAAGAAGAAGGATGGTACGGACCGGATGGTTGTAGATTATCGACCTGTCAATTTGGTCACAATCAAGAACAAATATCCGCTCCCCAGGATCAACGACCTGTATGATCAGCTCGCTGGATCCTCAGTCTTCTCCAAAATGGATTTGAGGTTGGGATACCATCAAATCAAAATCAGAAACGGGGACATTCCTAAAACGGCCTTTGTTACTCGTTATGGCCAATACGAGTACACCGTCATGTCCTTCGGTTTAACCAACGCTCCAGCCACCTTTTCTCGGTTAATGAACTCAATCTTCATGGAGTATTTGGATAAATTCGTCGTTGTTTACCTCGATGATATACTCATCTACTCCAAGAACGAGGAAGAACATGCCGAACATCTAAGGCTAGTGTTGAAGAAACTTCAAGAGCATCGCCTTTATGCCAAGTTTTCTAAATGTGAATTTTGGTTGTCAGAAGTGACCTATCTGGGTCATGTAATATCTGGTAAAGGTATTGCTGTTAACCCTGAGCGAGTTCAAGCCGTCCTTAATTGGACTCCACCTGAATCGGTCAAGCAAGTTCGGAGTTTCCTGGGCTTAGCGAGCTATTGTCGTCGCTTTGTCGAAAATTTCTCCAAAGTTGCTAAACCTCTAACTGAACTCCTCAAGAAAGATAAAAAGTTCGAATGGACTCCACAATGTGAGCACAACTTTCAGGAACTGAAAAGACGCCTGACTTCTGCTCCCATACTGGTACCGCCAGATTTCTCTAAGGACTTTGTTATCTACTGCGACGCCTCGCGACAAGGACTAGGTTGCATTCTCATGCAAGATCGACACGTAATTGCTTACGCTTCACGGCAATTGCACCCACATGAGGAGAATTATCCTACTCATGATTTAGAGCTTGCAGCCGTAGTCTATGCACTTAAAACTTGGCGACATTACCTTCTTGGTAATCGTTGCGAAATATTCACTGATCACCAAAGTCTGAAGTACATCTTCACCCAACCGGATTTGAATCTCAGGCAAAGACGTTGGGTTGAGTTGATCACAGATTTCGACTTAGGAATAACTTACACCCCAGGGAAAGCCAACGTCATGGCTGATGCGCTAAGTCGTAAATCTTATTGTAACAACCTGATGTTACAACAAAGTCAACCGCTTCTCCATGAGGAATTTCGGAAGCTTAACCTTCACATTGTTCCTCAAGGTTTTCTTTCCACCCTGGTGGCAAAACCTACCCTTACGAATCAGATCATCAAAGCACAGAAGGTAGATCCGGGAATTTCCCGCATCAAGAGAAACATCAAGAAAGGAGTTGCAAATTGTATCTCCATTGATGGTCAAGGGGTCGTATACTTCGGGAATCGACTAGTGGTTCCCAAGGTGCGAAACCTGAGACGATTGATCCTTAAGGAAGCTCATGAATCTCCTCTCACCATTCATCCCGGTAGTACTAAGATGTATCAGGACCTACGCCAGAGGTTCTGGTGGACTAGGATGAAGAGAGAAATTGCTCAGTATATTGCTAATTGCGACGTCTGCCGTCGTGTAAAAGCAGAGCATCAATGGCCTGCTGGCACCCTTCAACCCTTAGCTATTCCTGAATGGAAATGGGATAAAATTGGTATGGATTTCATTACCGGTTTTCCCAGGACCAAGAGAGGGAATAATGCTATCTTCGTCGTTGTCGATCGTCTTCCCAAAGTGGCCCATTTCTTACCTGTTCGTGAGAGTATAACCGCTAGTCAGTTGGCAGACTTATACATCTCCCGAATAGTGTCTCTCCATGGTGTTCCTTTGGAAATTAACTCGGATTGAGGAAGTCTTTTCACCTCTCGATTTTGGGAAAGTTTCCAAAATGCTATGGGAACCCGCCTTTCTTTTAGCACCGCTTTCCACCCTCAGTCGAGTGGTCAGGTGGAACGCGTCAACCAGATTCTAGAAGACATGCTTCGAGCCTCTGTTATCTCATTCGGAATGGAGTGGGAGAAATGCCTTCCATTTGCCGAATTCGATTACAACAACAGCTATCAATCTAGCTTGGGTAAAGCCCCTTTTGAAGTTCTCTATGGACGACGGTGTCGAACACCCCTTAACTGGTCAGAAACCGGGGAAAGACAATTCTTTGGCCCGGATATGATTCAGGAAGCAGAAGAGCAAGTTTGCATCGTTCGTGAAAAGTTGAAAACAGCCCAATCTCGTCAGAAGAGTCAATATGACCGAAAACATAAGGCTATGACTTTCGAGGTTGACGAGAAGGCTTACCTTCGGGTTACCCCTCTGAAGGGAACCCATCATTTCGGTATCAAAGGCAAATTGGCTCCTCGTTACATTGGACCTTTTCGCATTCTCGCTAAACGAGGAGAAGTTGCCTACCAGTTGGAACTACCTCCGCATCTCTCCAGAGCCCACGATGTCTTCCACGTTTCTCAACTCAGGCGTTGCTTCTCGGATCCTATCCGTGGAGTGGACCACGAAACGCTTGATCTCCAAGATAATCTTACATATCGAGAGTATCCCATTCGTATCCTCGATTAGGCCGAGCGTACCACTCGACGTCATAATATCAAGTTTCTCAAAGTTCAACGGTCGCACCATTCTGAGGATGAAGCAACTTGGGAAAGGGAGGATCGTCTTCGACTCGAGTACCCCGCCCTCTTTCCGGAGGAACCCAAATATCGGGACGAGATTCTTTTGAGTGGGGGTGAGTTGTCACACCCTAGCTAGTCATGCATTAGAGTGTTGCATCATGTTTATTCTTTCATCAGAAACCTGAAATGGGGATGACAGAACCCCCAGCCCCCTCTGAAACCAATTAGGGTTTACTAAAAACTTTTTCAATGAACCTGAAATGCCCTTCTAAAATGCCCATCATTTTTGTCTTGGTTCAGAACCTCTGCCAGAAGTGATGCACATTTTCCTAGGCCATCTTAGGGTTTTTGAATTAAATCATAAATATTTGAATTTGGGCATTTAAAATTATATAAAATATTTAAATGCTCAAATATCTCCAAACTAAAATGTTTCATGTTGGAAATAATCCAACTATGGACCAGGAGTAGTTTGGTGATTTTAGGAGTTGCCTAAGTATTTTTATTAATTCAACAAAGTTGCAGAAGTATTAAAAAAACAGGAAACAGAAAAAAATAGAAAAACCTTACCTGGCGCCCAGCACCCGGCCCACCTGCCGGCCCAGCCCAGCGCCGCTCCAGCGAGCTGCTTGCCGGCCAGGCAGGCAGGCAGGTGCCCGACGGCGACCGCAGCGCGCGCCACGCAGCTGGCTGCCGCCCTGCTCCACCTCCTCGCCTCGGGGCTGGATGGATGAGCTCCACGCAGCGCTGTGAACCCGCAGGACACCTCCATTCTCCCCCAACCTCTCTCTCTCGCGCTCCCCCGCCATGGCCGACGCCATCGCCGCCACCCCCTCGTCGTAGCCACGCCCTCCGTCGACCCCACGCCGTGCCGCCGTGTCCAGGAGCTCCGCTACCCTCCTCTCCTTCGAGCAAGCCGAGCCCCGAGCGCTCGCAAGGCCCGAGCCCACTGCATCGACCTCGACCGAACCGCCGTCGGCGGAGATCCCCTTCAACGTCGTCGTCGCTCCGGTCCATCCCCGGGCGCACCAAGGGCTTCGTCGAACTCCCCGTGAGCTTAGACATCTTCCCCTCCCTTCTTTCTTGCCCCCGAGCCGTGTAGCGACCTCCCGGAGCTCAACCGCACCCACCATCGTGGAGCTCGTCGCCGACGTGCTCCCGGTCACCCTCCGACCACTCCACGGTGTCCATCATGCTCACCGCGTCACGTAGCACCTAACTAGCTACTCCCCGCACCTCACCGACCCCCCTAGCGACAAGTTTGACTTCGGCCGAACTCCGGTGGCCGCCAAAGTCGTCGCCGGCGCCAACTCCGGCCACCTCGACCCCAATGGACTCCACCAAGAGCTGCGGCTCGACCTCAGCTCCTCTCCGGTGGCCTCCGCGGCTCGTTTGGTTGCCGGAACGGCAAAAATCACTTCCGCCGCCGCGTCGGGCTCGCCGGCGGCTAAACGCCGGTGCAGCCGACCCGGGTTTGACCAGGGGTGGGCCCTGGCTGACTCTCCTGAGTCGATGACAGGTGGGTCCCAGCCCTGTTAACTAATTAGGATTAGTTTAAATTAATTTTAGTTTAATTAATCACACTGACACGCGGGACCCACTGTCAGGTTTGACCCGGACGTGTCCCGTTGACCTGCTGATGTCACACTGACGTCAGGCTGACGCAGTAATTGTTTTTCTGGATTTAATCTAATATAGGAAATTCCAGAATATAGTTTAAACTTCAAAAATTCATAACTTTTATTCTGTAACTCCAAATCAGACAAATTATATATGAAAAATGATCAGAAAAATTCAATCTATCCATCTGTACTATTTTCATGCATGATTAAACAAGTTAACTTGATGTTTAATGCAGAACAAGGAAAACCACTTTAAAGGGCCATGATTGAGTTTGAAATTTGAATCTTTGATTCAAATTGGTTCAAACCCTTCTGGTCTTAGTTGCATTAGCCCAACACACTCATATTGCCATGTTTCATGCATGCATCATATTGTTGCACATTGTTTGGTGATGGTTGTGTATCGGTGTTCTTGCGGCAGGTTCTGCCTCCGAGGAGTACCGTGATTACCCTAACGAAGAACCGTATCAGTGCATCGAACCATCAGGCAAGCAACCAACCATTTGATCATATCGATACAATCCCATGTTCTCGCTCCTGCTCTCCTTTACTGCATTAAGACAACGTGTTTCAAACTGCTGTGTGCTACGGTAGTTGAACCCACTTCCTCTGCATGACCTGTCATTGCCACAGTAACTAGATGAAACCCACTAGCATGTGTAGGAGTTGATTGAGCCATATGTATGTGTTGTTCCTACCTTGCTATGCCTGCTATGCTTAGAGTCGTGTCAGGTCTGGTTCATCTGGGTGATGGACTAGAGTGAAATGATTATGTCGGTAATAAGAGTGGTGTGGTGAACACGATTTGGTAAAGGTATCGATGAGAGGCCATGTAGGAGTACATGGTGGGTTGTTTCATTGAAGCCGACCTTAAGCACTGAGATCTGTATGTGTGATTTAAGAATCAGCTACTACCATGCATTGGGCCCGAAACCAATGGACCCTCTCAGCTTCTTAATCACCCTAGTTCTCCGTCCAGGAGTTGCAAGTAGTTTCTGGTGTTTGTAGCCTACTGGAGGCCGTGGACAGCGCTGACCGTAGGGGTGGGCTGTGATGCGTAGGTACGTGGCCGGGGATACCGGGCACCCGTTAGGTGTCCCGGACCCCTGTACACATCGTTCGGGGCCGTATGGGAAACCTCGGCCGGACTCCCTGCGGATGGAACCTAGATAGGCGATAAACCTGGATTGGAGACTTAGGTGGTTAGGTAGGTCGTGGCCGACACCCACGTTGGGCTTCCGCTTGAAGGTTGCCGAGTACATGTCGTGTAAACGACGGTAAGTGGTGAGAGCGTGTATGAAGAAGTACACCCCTGCAGGGTTATCATGATCTATTCGAATAGCCGCGTCCGCGGTAAAGGACTACTTGGTTGCCTATACAGTTCATAGACAAGTAAATGGAAACTACTAAAAGCCTCAAGATAAGTGTGAGTGCCGAGGATGGCTCTTCCATAGGAAGACGGAGGTGGATCCTCGGTAGTGTATTGAAGTGGTGAGTAGTGGACTCGTGTGCGCAAAACCATTTCAAGTTGAAGTCTCGTAGGATAGCCTAGCCAAGAGTCAAAGCTGGCTTGCTGCAACAACTCCACCAACCCTTCTTGATAATGTGCATGTATGTAGGATCTGATGTAAGTCTTGCTGAGTACCTTTGTACTCATGTTGCTATAATTTACATTTTTACAGAAGACGCTGCAACCCCTTCTGATGGGTTCTTCGTAGACGTTGACATCAATGAGTAGGCTAAGGCCCAGGTGGTGATCCTGAGCTTGTGAAGGACCACGTAGTATAGCTAGGCTTTCCAAGCCTCTTTTATTTTACTAGTTGTCTGTACTCAGACAAGTTACTTCCGCTGCTGGTTTGTATGACTGTATGACTTGAATGCTGGGTCGTGTGACCTGTACCTATGTGTATGTTATGTATGGCTCTCTGAGCCTTAAATAAGGTACTTGTGTCGTAGAGTCATGTTGTGATGCCATGTTGTATTTGCACATATCGAGCATATTGTGTGTATGATATTGAAATGCTTGGTATGTGTGGGATCTGACTATCTAGTTGTTTATCCTTAGTAGCCTCTCTTACCGGGAAATGTCTCCTAGTGTTACCACTGAGCCATGGTAGCTTGCTACTGCTCTGGAACACTTAGGCTGGCCGGCATGTGTCCTTCTTCGTTCCTGTGTCTGTCCCTTCGGGGAAATGTCACGCATTGAGTACCGGAGTCCTGTTAGCCCGCTTCAGCCCGGTTTACCGGAGTCCTGCTAGCCCAGTGCTACAGCCCGGACCCACTTGCTGATGACCGACACGTTCGTTGCTGGGTCATGGATGCCTGTCCCTGTAAGTCTGTGCCACTTTGGGTTTACGACTAGCCATGTCAGCCCGGGCTCCTTATCATATGGGTACCAGCGACACTATCATATACGTGTGCCAAAAGGCGCAAACGGTCCCGGGCAAAGGTAAGGCGACACCCGTGGGAATACCGTGCGTGAGGCCGCAAAGTGATATGAGGTGTTACATGCTAGACCTATGTGGCATCGAGTCGGGGTCCTGACAATGTCAGTGGCACCAAGTGCTTGAAGCTCATTTGATATGTCAGTGAGGCGATCGAAGGTTTGTTGAACATTTTCATTTTCGAGTCTTTTGAAGCGGTTGAAGAGATTGCGAAGAACATCAACTCGTGAGTCACACTGTGTTGAGACTCCTTCATTGACCTTGGACAGCCTATCCCAGATGAGTTTAGCAGTTTCCAACGCACTCACTCTTCCATACTGTCCTTTGCTCAGATGGCCACATATGATATTCTTCGCTTGAGAGTCGAGTTGCTTGAATCTCTTCACATCAGCAGCATTCAGAGAAGGTGTGATTGAGGGAACACCATTTTCCACAACATACCAGAGATCGTTATCAATTGCCTCAAGATGCATTCGCATCTTATTCTTCCAGTAGGGGTAGTCCGTCCCATCGAAGGTAGGACACCCAGAAGAGACCTTGATCATACCTGCAGTCGACATAACTAAAACTCCAGGCGGTTAAACCAAAATCACACAGAACAAGGGAGTACCTTGCTCTGATACCAATTGAAAGTGCGTTATATCGACTAGAGGGGGGGGGTCTTCACCAGGGAATTTGCAGGTGAGGAAATTCCTTAGCGAAGAACTACTAGCAGCGGAATAAGTACTCAAAAGTAAACATAACAGAGCACAAGCATAGTCATCATGATGAAATGAAGACAAGCACAGAGTACAAAAAGCGAAACATAGGATAACACAGGATGAAGACAAACAGACTGAAGACTGAGGAAATTGAGAAAGTCTTCAGTCAAAGTCTTCAAACACAGATACGAACAAGCACTCAACACAGTTATGAGGAAATGAAAGAGTTGAGGAAATAGAACCAGTGAGCTTGGTGAAGACAATGATTTTGGTAGACCAGTTCCAACTGCTGTCTCAGTTGTATGTCTAGTTGGAGCGGCTAGGTATTTAAACCTAAGGACACAAAGTCCCGGACACACAGTTCTCACTATATTCTCCTTGAGCTAAGGTCACTCAGACCTCACCCAATCACTCGTGGTAAGTCTTCAGGTGACTTCAGAACCTTCACAAACTTGGTCACTCGGCGATCCACAATTCCTCTTGGATGCTCTAGACCTTTACGCCTAACCGTCTGGAAGAAGCACAGTCTTCAAAGGTAACAAGCGTCGGATCCACGCAGGATCAATCTCTTAAGTGATGCTCAATCACTTGGGGTTTGTAGGTGTTTGGGTTTGGGTTTTCCTCACTTGATGATTTTTGCTCAAAGTCCTCGGAGGATGGGATGCTCTCAAATGACAAGTCTCAGTTTCTCTCGGAGCAGCCAACCAGCTAGTGGCTGTAGGGGCGGCTATTTATAGCCTAGGGAGTAGCCCGACATGATAAGACATAAATGCCCTTCAATGATATGACCGTTAGGTGGGTAGATATTTTAGGACAGCTGGCACAAGGCACAACAACGGTTGGAAATTTGAGTATCAAATTCCTCAGGGCTATCATGTTCCTCACTGTGTAGGCAATCCGCACTGGCAAATTCCTAACTCCTCAGTCAGAACAAATTCCTCAGAGACCAGAAGAACTTCATCTCTGTCAATGAAGAATTGACTGAACTGTATGAGATTTCCAATGGCTTCACTCGAAGGGATTGGTAGGTGTAGGATTTTGAGTTAAGCATCACATGGAAATTTTTCCTTAGTATTTCCTCGACTCCCTTTAACAGTACGGTGTTTCCTATGACTCAAGAAAGAGAAAATGAAACTACGAAAACAAAAGTCTTCATGCTTCATGTTCCTCAAATGAATACCAAGTCTTCAGGATTGCACCAATTTCTTCACTTTCAAAGTCTTCAGAAAGTCTTCAGAAATCCAAAGTCTTCAGTCGAAGAACTTCATTTTTAGGGGTCGACTTTCTCTGTAAATATCAAACTCCTCATAGACTTATAGACCTGTGTACACTCAAAAACACATTAGTCGCTTAACCTATAAGTCTACACCAAAATAACTAAGGGGCACTAGATGCACTTACACTAACTGAACCTGAGCGAGGCGTTCGCCTACTGAACCCGAGCAATTGCTGCAGGCTACGCGTTACTGAACCCGAGCGATCAATCGATGGCTGTTAACAGAACCCGATCGAGCGATTCCTTCGCTACTGCTACTGACTAAAGCCGATCGATACTACCTCTGGATGAACAGTGAGCATTGCTGGGGGGGTTTGGATGATCAGTTCCCGGTGGGGGTGGATGAACAGGACCCCGTGGTTTTGCCTCTGGATGAACATGACCTTGATCGATCGAGCCGGTTGGGGCTGGATGAACAGGACCACCCTATGGAGGGCTGGATGAACAGTAGATAGTGGAGGGCCGGATGAACAGCAGCCCATGGAGGGGTGGTTGAATAGGAGCCCGTGGAGAGGGCTAGTTGAACAGTAGCCGGTGGAGTAGCGCGCGGTGGAGGCTGGATGAACAGGAGCCCGTGGATGAACAGTCGCAGGTCAAGGCTGGAGGAGGTCGATGGTGGATGAATAGTAGCCCATGGAGGCTAGAGGGGGTCGACGGTGGAGATGAACAGTATCCCGTGGAGTCCCGTTTTGCGGTACGCCACACCCCTCCCGATGAACAGGACCCTCGTTTTGACCGTAGCGCTCCAACACAAGTCTGTTTCCTCCATTTTGCGGTACGCCACACCCCTCCTGATCAACAGGACCCCGTTTCGATCGTAGGAGGTCCGTTTCCTCTGTTTTGCGGTACGCCAGACCCCTCCCAATGAACAAGATCCCGTTTTGAACGTGGCCGGTCGAACACAAGGCCGTTTCCTCCGTTTTGCGGTACGCCAGGCCTCGTTTCCATCGGCTGTTCCAAACCCTCCCGATGAACACGACGACGCATTCCGTTCCGACCCAGCCGGTTGGCTCCCCATGAACATGACAACGACGCAGTTTCTTCGTTCCGACCCAGCCATGTACACGAGCCCTAGCCGTACGTATGCGCGAGTAGGCGTTCGAGACCCCGCCCGTATGTATGTACATGGCCATATTTTCTTTCTTACACACTGGCCGCTGTACGTACGTGTACATGCTACGTGCGCGCCTCTACTATGATACGTGCACGCCTCTACATCGACCAGTATGTACGTACAAGTTCGCAACCAGAATGACAATACTACGTATGCTTCGACCAGGTGGGTCCCGACTGTCAGGCTCTTCCTTGTTGCGGCCGTGGACCCATCTGTTAGCCTCTCCATGTACAGTCCACGTCCGATGGAAGCCGTTCCTTGACCACGTTGACCATGCGGCGCCGAGAGCACCAGGGCGGTGGACGACGGCGAGGCCTAGGAAGGGGACGATGCGGAGCCGGGGAAGACACGATAGTGGATGCCCACACATAGAGGAGTATGAGGGTTCACTGGTTCGCTGTGGTGTGAGGCTGCCGTCGCCGCAGAATAACAGGGGGTGTGGGTGAGTCGAGGGATGGCCTGGCCAGCGGTGGGAGTAGTAGGGGGCGGTGAGGCCTCTGCAGCATCGCAGCCGGCCACGGGAGGCAGGAGCACGAGGCACAACCGGCACTAGTTGGGCGGCTGGAGTAAGAAGACCAGAGGTTGAAGAAGCACTACGGCCGTTGGATGGACATCGTACGGTCACTTGATATAGAATCGTTCATATTGACTAAGTTGACAAAGCCCTCCGTCCCCGTCAACTTAATTGGCCCACAAGTCAGCCTCCCACTATTGTGGGTCCCAGCTAGCAGGGGGTATTCATTTTTTGTGCGTAATAAGGATGCACTTCCTTGCGTGCGAAGATATAGATGGTGGGTTTGACCTATCAGTGGTGGGAACTTTTTTTGTGAAATACAGAGGCCCTTCCGGTGGGTCCCAGCTGTCAGGTGGAGGAATCATTATTTTGCGTGTAATAAGGAGGCATTTCCTTGCATGCGGCCGTGGACCCAGCTGTCAGCCTCTCCACGCATAGTCTACTTCCGATGGTGTTGTTCGTTGACCACGTTGACAACTCCGCACCGAGCGCATCCAAGGTGGTGGACGACGGCGAGGCCCCGGACAGCAACGAGCCGGAGATGGGAAGACGCGGGAGTAGAGTCACAGACGGAGAGGTGTATGAGGGTTAGCTGGTTCTGGTGCGGTGTGGTTCAGCAGTCAGTGGAGAAGAACATGAGGTGTGGAGGGGTGGAGGGATGTCCTAGCCAACGGTGGAGTAGCGCTTCATAGTGAAGCGTGCTAAGCAGTGCTGCTAGCAGCAGGAGGCGGGAGCAGGTGGTCCTGGCGGCGCTGGAGGAAGAAGATGCGAGATTGAAGATGGATGCCCGTCGTTGGATGTAAATCCAACGGCTAACGATGTCAGAATCATTTGTTGACTAAGTTGACAACGACTTGCATTGTCTTCAACCTATTGGCCCACATTTCAGCCTCCAAAAATATGGCACGTATTCAACCCATTTTTTCAGAATTTACAGTCTTTTTTGCGGGGTAGAATTTACAGTCAATTTGATCTTTTTTTTGAATTACAGTCCATTAGCTGGGCTGGGTGAACAAATAATGTAGCGTCCATGCGCCCCATTTATGTTTTTCCTAAAAAATTACAGGCCATTTGCACTTTCTCGAAATACACAATTTTGCTGGGCTTATTATTATAATGTTGGGGTGGGCGCAGCAATGTTATTAAAAAATAAACAGAGACTGAGCATTTTGTTATATATATATATATATATATATATATATATATATATATATATATATTTAAATAATAAGTGACTTATTATTACATTGGTCCTTAAATCTTACCAAGCTTTTGTACACAATCACCAGGATTTTCGTTGCCAAAAAAATCCAGGATTTTATTGTTAAGAAATTATTTTTATAAGTTAATAAGATGTGGGATATTGTTTTCTTACATATGTAAGTATCTGTTAAATATATGATGACAATAACAATAATATATAATAACATATAAAATAATTTAAATATATATAATATAGTTAGAAGGGAAACATAAGTTGGACCAGGCGTTCCTATTCTTATATAGAAAAATAGAACATACCTCTGTGTTTTCTTCAAAAAAATACATAAATTGGGCTGCCGATGTTTCAGGAAAAATAAAACCTCGGATGGGAGGTCTATAGGCCGGTCATACATGAAGGCCCTCAAGAAAATACAAACATGCCTATGGACCTCCCATCCGTGGTCATGGACTGCGCATGTTAAAAAAGAAAGCCTAGATGGGGCAGCTCAAAACCCAGCTGATACTTGCTGCCCCAGTGATAATAAATGATACATGCCAGCTCCCCGGCTTCATTGTGAATTTATCTCCTACAGTAACTACGTTGAAGCACCTAAAAAAATGTAACTATGTTGACAAACCCATGGGCCCCAATGTCAGTATAGCATTAGGAGGAAGTATTTTTTCGATGAGGCACTTGCTTGTGTACGGCCATAGACCTGGTGGGTCCCGACTGTCCGCCTCTCCACGTATAGTCCTCTCCAGATTCCTCTCATTTGTTCAGCACGTTCACAACGGCAGACAGCGGCGTCGCGGCGAGTGCACAAAGGCGCAGGAGGAGATCTGACCACCTGAGGAAGTGCCTTATTAGTAACGAAACAACTGAACTAGCCTAGTGGCCGAGTGACACTACCTGACAACTGTTCCGCATGGATTCGATTCCACCTGTGCAGAGAAAATATCTCGAAATTATTTGCCTCTGCCTTTATTGACACGTGGGTCCCAATTGTCATCTACCCCACACCACGTCCAACACTTGCCAAAACCTCGTCCCTCGTTTTCTCTGTTTTTCGCACACTCGACATTGTGTGGGCATTTTGAAAATAGCATATCTTTTTGACTGTGCATCATATGAAGATGTGCTATGCATGAATGTTGATCAGCATGATGTTAACTGGCTGGTAGTTCCAGTTTTGACCATGAATAAAACTTCCAACATGATGTTAACACTGTTTTAAAAGGCTGTGTTAATATAAATGCTCTGCCACTAAAAGTTGCAGTTTGTTATCTGAAACTGAACTTGTAGTTTCTTATCTGAAACTGAAACTTGCAGTTTCTTCTCTGAGAATCACATTGTCTGCACTTTTATACTCCTATGAAACTACATTTTTAAGTGCTAAAAATAGATCTCTAGAATTCATAAAATACTTTATATGCTCAATACTGCAAATCTGAAATTCAAAAGACATTCGTATCTGAAAGTACTATCAAAATACACAACACAAAACATAATTCACAACCTGCAAATACTGACAACCCTAACTCCTCCTGACAATTCACAACCTGCCCGACTATTGGGCTGGGGGGCAGTCCCTCCTATTCCTCGGCGGCAGACAACCGCCCCGTGAGATGATGTGAATGGCGAGGGAGAGGATGGCGGGGAAGTGTCATCGGGCCAACTGTTTTTCTCCTCTTGCAGTTGGGTTCGGTCGACGAAGACTCCACCAGCTTGCTCTGGCATGACACCCTCACAAACGGCACCCTGTAGATGCTCGATCCTTCAATTTCTGGTGGATGCTCCATCTGGGATCGATACTCCCACCACCGCTCCCTCACGATCGGATTCGGTGAATCTGTTTTCTCCATGGCCCAGAGGAGCAGCTCTATGTACTCCCACGTGACTCCCTCCAGGAGTATGGCCGCCTTTTCGCTCTGTTGCAGATATTTGGCCATGGATGTCACGGTCGCCGCTAGTTGGTTCTTGTTGTCAAACCAAGAATGTATCTCCAACATCCTAGCTAGCTTCACAGGGTCGCCGTCTGCGATCCTCACGTATCGGTTGTACTCCTCCATCGATCTACTTCTCCACAACACCTTCACTCGCCGACGGTGGTTTCTGAATGGAAGAGGAGAGGAGCAGCAATGGTTTTGGATTAGAACGGGAGAGGAGCGACGCTGGTTTTGAAACATTGCCTCAAATTAATAGTGCCACTAGATTAAGGTGCAAAATAATAATATTACTGCTTTATCATGGCAGTGCCAAAATAGTAGCACAAGAGAAGGATCAACATGCAGGATCTTTAGCAAATGGTCAGACCAAAAAGGAACATACCTCATGATGCGAACCATATCTGCAGTCAACGCCATCGTATAAGGGATGACACCAGTCACCAACATGGATGATTCAATTCATGGCACCTTTTGGTGCAGTTCACCTAAAATGAAGCAATGTCCCATGAGCTAGCAGCTACTTTTTTTTAAGAAAAGGGATCCAGCCCCGGTTCCATTTCCATTAGAAAACGAAACCCACAGAGCTTCTTCTTCATTAGTTGCAATAAAACTGAGCAACATCAAGGTTGGTCGTGAAGCTCCTGGAATGTTCAACTATAATTTGGATATCATTTGTGCAGTTCAACTAAGATCAAGCATGAAATGTATATCTCTATTTGCACAAAAAAGGTGGAAAGGAGGGTGACAAACAAGTGATGAAACATGCATCAAATGAAAAAAAAGCATGTTCCTTATCTGAATGGCAATCATACAAGGACAGTAGCAATTTCTAGCAGCATTGCTAGATATTAGTGTGGGCATTAGGATTAACTATGACAACCGTTAAATATGACATTACTTTAATGGTGCCATTGCTTCATTTTACCAGCAACATTACATTAACAGCTGCTACAGAGTCGGTATTTGGGCACGGGAGAGTAGGCGGACCAGGACAGTTGCATCTCTAATGAAAAGAAGCAACTTATCTTAATGGGAAATTTAGCAGGACATGAAAAAAAAGTGCCATTGATTCATATTACTGGAGGCATTACATTGAAAACAACATTGGTTTAACGTGTCCTTACTTTTAACAGTGCGACTGCTACATTTTACCAGTGGCATTACATAAGAGCGGCTCGGGGCAACAAACATCAGAAGAGGATATCTGGGTTGGTCCCATTTTGTTCGGTATATAGCCACCTTATACTGTGTGAGGCTAGCAAATCTAGTGCTGGACTTACTCTGTTGACTTGTCCTCCAGTCCCCACTTTCTTTCCTTTTTCAACCAATAGATCGGGTTTACATTGAGTTTGTACCGCGTTCCCTTTATTTCCCTATTAGACCCAGAGACCAGTTGGATAGCGAGTCTCTGCTACTTTTCGCCCCCATTATTTCCTCTTTCGACCAAGTCCTAGATTCAGTTAACAAATCTTCCCCCACCTCCACCCCCTTTCTTCCTTTTTTGAACCAAGTAGTACTAGATTCAAGTGCATGAACTAGTTTTACCTCTTAACAGTAAAAAATTAGGTGGTTTTCGAACAGCCGATCGATCCTATCTACGAGTGGGCCTGAGAAATAGTAAAAGATACAAATGCAGCGACGTCAGGAGCTCGGGAAGTAGAGAAAGGCCAGTTTCGAAGGAAGTTATACCTGAGGGTCGCCGAGATCTCGCTAGGTGGGCGGCGGGAGGCCGGACCTGCCCACACTATGGCAGCAAGGAAGAAGGAGTGGGAGGCCCTCCCTCGCCAGTGATGCTTGGGAGAGAACGGCAAGGCACGCTGATCGGGACGCACCGACAGTGGGTAAGAGCCGTTGCCGAGGACGACCGCGTGAACATTGCACCTTCTCACCTTCCCCGACTGGAGGATCCGGCTGGATATGTGACCAGCGGTGAGCAGAGAGAGAGAGAGAGTGGCCACCGCTGTCGTGTTTAGATCTGGAGAGGACGAGACAATGCGAAGAGAGCAACACTAGCAAGCAAGCGCGTAGGCCCCTGCCTATGTAGTGGAGTACTAGTTTTCTTTTGTCTACCGGCGGGAGCCGACTTGACCACGGCAATGACTGTCGAGAAGTCTTCGTGCACGTGCCCCGAAGGTGCAGTTGTCGTCATTTTGATCTGAAGCACCGGATTATAACATATAACACGAAAAAATGCCGCATGACAAGAAATCATAACCTCACTGCCCAAAGGAGACAAGATGAATCCCGATGGACAAACTAGACGAGGATCAAAGCTCAAATTAAAGATAAACTCGTAGAAAAGGGGTCCGTCGATAGATGTCCTAATTAACATAGCCGGCTTGACCTAGATGGCAATCGAGTAGTCTTCGTGCATGTGACCCCAATGACTAGCCCAACTCAGTTGTCGTTGTTTAACCCTCGCTGATCCGAAGCACATGACACCTAATTTTGCGAGATGACAAGAGACCTTTTTTTAGATTTCTCACCATAACTACAACCCTGTACAACACAGCCTGCACGATATGTAGACGATAGCCAATCCAGGTGTGTCTGCTGGAGTCTGGTCACATACATGGACGAACTGATCTTCCGTGTCTTGCAGGGATCGTCTAGGTACCAACGTATGTACTCCTACAACACTTCTCTAGTAGTACTATCACTCGTCTCTCTTCTATTAACACACCCGACTTGCGGGGCCGGGGAGTGTGCCTATGGTCGGTTCTCAATTGTGGTCCCACATGTGTGTGCAAACGCAATATGACGCGCATTCCAATCGGAGAGCGGCGTGCCAGACCGATCGACCATCTGGGGAGCGACGCGAACGCGACGGGCATGCTGTCTACTCCGTACATGTGTACCGCCATTTTCTTGAGGCTTTATTTCATGGTGCAATCCATGGATACACAATTAGTATAATGTACTATTTAAAATTTGAGGGCGGGGCTTTTCCTATGCGGTAGGCGGGGCAGTTCCGGCTAGTCGGTTCGACAGAGACGCGAGAAGATGAGGGAGTAGGCTGCTGCAAACATAGGGTTGTGTGATTTGACAGCGAGTTATTGCTGGACAGGTGGGGCCCCGTGATTTTACTTGACATTATCATTTTAACTGCGGCGCTACGACCGGCGTGAGTCTCCCGATTCCTGACCACCTCCATACAGGTACCTCTCCCAATGCTCCACCATGTAGAGGCAGGCTCTTGCATGAGAGCTGATACGTCTCCAACGTATCTATAATTTTTGATTGTTCCATGCTATTATATTATCTGTTTTGGATGTTTATGGGCTTTATTATACACTTTTATATTATTTTTGGGACTAACCTATTAACCTAGAGCCCAGTGCCAGTTTGTGTTTTTTCCTTGTTTTAGAGTATCGCAGAAAAGTTAAATCAAACGGAGTCCAATTGACCTGAAACTTCATAGAACTTATTTTTGGAAGGAAAGCAACCCGGGAGACTTGGAATCCACGTAAGGGAAGCAACGAGGAAGCCATGTGACAGGGGGGCGCGCCCACCCCCCTGGGCGCGGCCACCCCCTGGGCGCGCCCTCCACCCTCATGGGCCCCTCGTGGGTCCCCTGACGTACTTCTTCCGCCTATATATCTCCATATACCCTAAAATGATCGAGGAGCACAATAGATCGGGAGTTCCGCCGCCAGAAGCCTCCGTAGCCACTGATAGCCAATCTAGACCCATTCCGGCACCTTGCCAGAGGGGGAAACCCTCTCCGGTGGCCATCTTCATCATCCCGGTGCTCTCCATGACGAGGAGGGAGTAGTTCTCCCTCGGGGCTGAGGGTATGTACCAGTAGCTATGTGTTTGATCTCTCTCTCTCTCTCTCTCTCTCTCTCTCTCTTTCTCTCTCTCTCTCTCTCTCTCTCTCTCTCTCTCGTGTTCTTGAGGTGTTACGATCTTGATGTATCGCGAGCCTTGCTATTATAGTTGGATCTTATGTTTCTCCTCCCCCTCTACTCTCTTGTAATGGATTGAGTTTCCCCTTTGAAGTTATCTTATCAGATTGAGTCTTTTAAGATTTGAGAACACTTGATGTATGTCTTGTCGTGCGTATCTGTGGTGACAATGGGATATCACGTGATTCACTTGATGTATATTTTGGTGGTCAACTTGCGGGTTCCACCCATGAACCTATGCAGGCACACGTTTTCATCGTGATTCTCCGGTAGAAACTTTGGGGCACTCTTTGAGGTCCTATGTGTTTGTTGAATAGATGAATCTGAGATTGTGTGATGCATATCGTATAATCATACCCACGGATACTTGAGGTGACATTGGAGTATCTAGGTGACATTAGGGTTTTGGTTGATTTGTGTCTTAAGGTGTTATTCTAGTACGAACTCTAGGGCTGTTTGTGACACTTATAGGAATAGCCCAACGGATTGATTGGAAAGAATAACTTTGAGGTGGTTTCGTACCCTACCATAATCTCTTCGTTTGTTCTCCGCTATTAGGGTCTTTGGAGTGACTCTTTGTTGCATGTTGAGGGATAGTTATGTGATCCAATTATGTTATTATTGTTGAGAGGACTTGCACTAGTGAAAGTATGAACCCTAGGCCTTGTTTCAACACATTGCAATACCGTTTACGCTCACTTTTATCATTAGTTACCTTGCTGTTTTTATATTTTCAGATTACAAAAACTATTATCTACCATCCATATACCACTTGTATCACCATCTCTTCGCCGAACTAGTGCACCTATACAATTTACCATTGTATTGGGTGTGTTGGGGACACAAGAGACTCTTTGTTATTTGGTTGTAGAGTTGCTTGAGAGATACCATCTTCATCCTACGCCTCCTACGGATTGATAAACCTTAGGTCATCCACTTGAGAGAAATTTGCTACTGTCCTACAAACCTTGGAGGCCCAACAATGTCTACAAGAAGAAGGTTGTCTAGTATACATCAAGCTCTTTTCTAGCGCCGTTGCCGGGGAGGTGAGTGCTTGAAGGTATATCTTTATATCTTGCAATCGAGTCTTTTCGTTTCTTGTTTTATCACTAGTTTAGTTTATAAAATAAAACTATAAAAAAAGGAATTAAGAGTACCTCATATGCTTCATCTTTTTAATATCTATCATGAAAATAAGGATTCCGATAATTGTGCTCAAGTGCTAGAAGAAGAATGCATTACAATGTTTGGCACTAAATATTTGAATGATGAGCATGATTGCAATTTTGTTAGTATGAATTCCTTGAATATCCATGATGCTAATGATATGCAAAGCCACAAGCTTGGGGAAGCTATGTTTGATTAAGATGATATTTTTTGTCCCCCAAGTTTTGATGAGAAAATTTATTATGATGATAGCATGCCTCCTATTTATGATGATTCTAATTATGAAAGTGGATTCGGAGAGGTCATGACTTTATTTAGTGATGAATCCACTATTCCGGAAGAGGTTCCAATTGATTATGAGAACAAAGTTGCTATCTATGATGATTATTTTGATGACTTGTATGCTATAAAGAGTAATGATATCCATGAAACTTGTCATCATGATTTTAGTTTTCAATTGGATTATGCCTCACATGATAATTATTTTGTTGAGTTTGCTCCCACTATTATTCATGAGAAGAATTTTGCTTGTGTGGAGAGTAATAAAATTTCTATGCTTGTAGATCATGAAAAGAATGCTTTAGGTGCTGGTTATATTGTTGAATTCATTCATTATGCTACCGAAAATTATTATGAGGGAGGAATATATGCTTGTAGGAATTGCAATAATATCAAGTTTCCTCTCTATGTGCTTAAAGTTCAAAGTTATGCTTGTTTTACCTTCCTATGCAAGTTGATTCTTGTTCCCGCAAGTTGTTTTCTCACAAAATCCCTATGCATAGGAAGTGGGTTAGACTTAAATGTGCTAGTCATATTCTTCATGATTCACTCTTTATATTTCAATTCTAATCTTTTATGTTAGCATCATTGAAATCATCATGCCTAGCTAGGGGCGTCAAACGATAGCGCTTGTTGGGAGGCAACCCAATTTTATTTTAGTTCCTTGATTTTTGCTCCTGTTTAGTAATAAATAATTCATCTAGCCTCTGTTTAGATGTGGTTTTAGTTGTTTAATTAGTGTTTGTGCCAAGTAGAACCTTTGGGAAGACTTGGGTGAAGTCTTTATGATCATGCCATAAAAACAGAAACTTTAGCGCTGACGAGAATTGCTGCCATTTTTATTTGGAGAGTGCTATTTAGTTAATTATTTTTGAAGATGATTAATAGATAAATTCCGCAGGTCCAGCAATTTATGTGAGAATTTTATGAGTTCCATAAGTATATGTTTGATTCAGATTACTATAGACTGTTCTGTTTTTGACAGATTCTGTTTTCTATGTGTTGTTTGCTTATTTTGATGAATCTATGAGTAGTATCGGAGGGTATGAACGATAGATAAGTTGTAATACAGTAGATATAACGCCAATATAAATAAAAAATGAGTTCATTACAGTACCTTGAAGTGGTGATTTATTTTCTTATACTAACGGAGCTTACGAGTTTTCTGTTAAGTTTTGTGTTGTGAAGTTTTCATGTTTTGGGTAAGGATTCGATGGACTATGGAATAAGGACTGGCAAGAGCCTAAGCTTGGGGATGCCCAAGGCACCCCAAGGTAATATTCAAGGACAACCAAAAGCCTAAGCTTGGGGATGCCCCGGAAGGCATCCCCTCTTTCGTCTTTGTTCATCGGTAACTTCACTTGGAGCTATATTTTTATTTACCACATGATATGTGTTTTGCTTGGAGCGTCATTTTATTTTATTTTGTTTTCCTTGCTGTTTGAATACAATACCAAGATCTGAAATTATTAAATGTTAGAGAGTCTTCACATAGTTGCATAATTATTCAACTACTCATTGATCTTCACTTATATCTTTCGGAGTAGTTTGTTGTTTGCTCTAGTACTTCACTTATATCTTTTTAGAGCACGGTGGTGGTTTTATTTTATAGAAATAGATGAACTCTCATGATTCACTTATATAATTTTGAGAGTCTTAAATAGCATGGTAATTTTCTTAAATAATCCTAATACGCTAGGCATCCAAGAATAGTAAAAACTTTCATATGAAGTGCATTGAATACTATGAGAAGTTTGATACTTGATGATTGTTTTGAGATATGAGGATGGTAATATTAGAGTCATGCTAGTTGAGTAGTTGTGAATTTGAGAGATACTTGTGTTAAAGTTTGCGATTCCCGTAGCATGCACGTATGGTGAACTGTTATGTGATGAAGACGGAGCATGATTTATTTATTGACTGTCTTCCTTATGAGTGGCGGTCGGGGACGAGCGATGGTCTTTTCCTACCAATCTATCCCCCTAGGAGCATGCACGTAATACTTTGTTTCGATAACTAATAGATTTTTGCAATAATTATGTGAGTTCTTTATGACTAATGTTGAGTCCATAGATTATATGCACTCTCACCCTTCCACCATTGCTAGCCTCTCTAGTACCGCGCAACTTTCGCCGGTACCATAAACCCACCATATATGTTCCTCAAAACAGCCAGCATACCTACCTATTATGGCATTTCCATAGCCATTCCGAGATATATTGCCATGCAACCTTCCACCGTTCCGTTTATTATGACACGCTCCATCATTGTCATATTGCTTTGCATGATCATGTAGTTGACATTGTATTTGTGGCAAAGCCACCATTCATAATTCTTTCATATATGTCACTCATGAGTCATTGCACATCCCGGTACACCGCTAGAGGCATTCATATAGAGTCATATTTTGTTCTAAGTATCAAGTTGTAATTCCTGAGTTGTAAGTAAATAAAAGTGTGATGATCATCATTATTAGAGCACTGTCCCAGTGAGGAAAGGATGATGGAGACTATGATTCCCCCACAAGTCGGGATGAGACTCCGGACGAAAAAAAGAGGCAAAAGAAGCCCAAATAAAAAAAGAAAAGAGGCCATAAAAAAGAGAAAGGCCCAAATAAAAAAATAATAATAAAATGAGAGAAAAACAGAGAAGGGGCAATGCTACTATCCTTTTACCACACTTGTGCTTCAAAGTAGCACCATGATCTTCATGATAGAGAGTCTCCTATGTTATCACTTTCATATACTAGTGGGAATCTTTCATTATAGAACTTGGCTTGTATATTCCAATGATGGGCTTCCTCAAAATGCCCTAGGTCTTCGTGAGCAAGCGAGTTGGATGCACACCCACTTAGTTTCTTTTTAAGCTTTCATATACTTATAGCTCTAGTGAATCCGTTGCATGGCAATCCCTACTCACTCACATTGATATCTATTAATGGGCATCTCCATAGCCCGTTGATACGCCTAGTTGATGTGAGACTATCTTCTCCTTTTTGTCTTCTCCACAACCACCATTCTATTCCACCTATAGTGCTATGTCCATGGCTCACGCTCATGTATTGCGTGAAGATTGAAAAAGTTTGAGAACATCAAAAGTATGAAATAATTGCTTGGCTTGCAATCGGGGGTGTGCATGATTTAAATACTTTGTTTGGTGAAGATGGAGCATAGCCATACTATATGATTTTGTAGGGATAGCTTTCTTTGGCCATGTTATTTTGAGAAGACATAACTGCCTAGTTAGTATGCTTGAAGTATTATGTTTCCATGTCAATATTAAAATTTTGTCTTGAATCTTATGGATCTAAACATTTATGCCAAAATAAAGAAGAATTACTTAGAAATATATTAGGTAGCATTCCACATAAAAAATTCTGTTTTTACCATTTACCTACTCAAGGACGAGCAGGAATTAAGCTTGGGGATGCTGATACGTCTCCAACATATCTATAATTTTTGATTGTTCCATGCTATTATATTATCTGTTTTGGATGTTTATGGGCTTTATTATACACTTTTATATTATTTTTGGGACTAACCTATTAACCTAGAGCCCAGTGCCAGTTTGTGTTTTTTTCTTGTTTTAGAGTATCGCAGAAAAGGAAAATCAAACGGAGTCCAATTGACCTGAAACTTCACGGAACTTATTTTTGGAAGGAAAGCAACCCGGGAGACTTGGAGTCCACGTAAGGGAAGCAACGAGGAAGCCACGGGGCAGGGGGGCGCGCCCACCCCCCTGGGCGCGCCCTCCACCCTCGTGGCTCCCATGACGTACTTCTTCCGCCTATATATCTCCATATACCCTAAAACGATCGGGGAGCACAATAGATCGGGTGTTCCGTCGCCAGAAGCCTCCGTAGCCACCGAAAGCCAATCTAGATCCGTTCCGGCACCCTGCCCAAGGGGGGGAGCCCTCTCCGGTGGCCATCTACATCATCCCGGTGCTCTCCATGACGAGGAGGGAGTAGTTCTCCCTCGGGGCTGAGGGTATGTACTAGTAGCTATGTGTTTGATTGATATGTCTCCAACGTATCTATAATTTTTGATTGTTCCATGCAATTATATTATCAACCTTGGATGTTTTATATGCATTTATATGCTATTTTATATGATTTTTGGGACTAACCTATTAACCCAGAGCCTAGTGCCAGTTTCTGTTTTTCCTTGTTTTAGAGTATCGTGGAAAAGGAAAATCAAACGGAGTCCAATTGACCTGAAACTTCACGGAACTTATTTTTGGAAGGAAAGCAACCCGATGGACTTGGAGTGCACGTCAGGAAAGAAACAAGGGAGCCACGAGGTAGGGGGCGCGCCCACCCCCCTAGGGCGCGCCCTCCACCCTCATGGGCCCCTCGTGGCCCCCCTGACGTACTTCTTCCACCTATATATCTCCATATACCCTAAAAACATCTGGGAGCACAATAGATCGGGAGTTCCGCCGCCAAAAGCCTCCGTAGCCATCGAAAACCAATCTAGACCCGTTCGGGCACCCTGCCGGAGGGGGCAATCCCTCTCCGGTGGCCATCTTCATCATCCCGGTGCTCTCCATGACGAGGAGGGAGTAGTTCTCCCTCGGGGCTGAGGGTATGTACCAGTAGCTATGTGTTTGATCTCTCTCTCTCTCTCTCTCTCTCTCTCTCTCTCTCGTGTTCTTGAGGTGATACGATCTTGATGTATCACGCACTTTGCTATTATAGTTGGATCCTATGATGTTTATTCCCCCCTCTACTCTCTTGTAATGAATTGAGTTTCCCCTTTGAAGTTATCTTATCGAATTGAGTCTTTAAAGATTTGAGAACACTTGATGTCTGTCTTGCCGTGCATATCTGTGGTGACAATGGGATACCACGTGATTCACTTGATGTATGTTTTGGTGATCAACTTGCTGGTTCCGCCCATGAACCTATGCATAGGGGTTGGCACACGTTTTCGTCATGATTCTGCGGTAGAAACTTTGGGGCACTCTTTGAGGTTCTATGTGTTGGTTGAATAGATGAATCTGAGATTGTGTGATGCATATCGTATAATCATACCCACGGATACTTGAGGTGACATTGGAGTATCTAGGTGACATTAGGGTTTTGGTTGATTTGTATCTTAAGGTGTTATTCTAGTATGAACTCTAGGGCTGTTTGTGACACTTATAGGAATAGCCCAATGGATTGATTGGAAAGAATAACTTTGAGGTGGTTTCATACCCTACCATAATCTCTTCGTTTGTTCTCCGGTTTTAGTGACTTTGGAGTGACCCTCTGTTGCATGTTGAGGGATAGTTATGTGATCCAGTTATGTTATTATTGTTGAGAGGACTTGCACTAGTGAAAGTATGAACCCTAGGCCTTGTTTCCTAGCATTGCAATACCGTTTACGCTCACTTTTATCATTAATTACCTTGCTCTTTTTATATTTTTAGACTACAAAAACTATTATCTACTATCCATATACCACTTGTATCACCATCTCTTCGCCGAACTAGTGCACCTATACAATTTACCATTGTATTGGGTGTGTTGGGGACACAAGAGACTCTTTGTTATTTGGTTTCAAGGTTGCTTGAGAGAGACCATCTTCATCCTAGGCCTCCTACGGATTGATAAACCTTAGGTCATCCACTTGAGGAAAATTTTCTACTGTCCTACAAACCTCTGCACTGGGAGGCCCAACAACGTCTACAAGAAGAAGGTTGTGTAGTAGACATCAAGCTCTTTTCTGGCGCCGTTGCCGGGGAGGTGAGTGCTTGAAGGTATATCTTTATATCTTGCATTCGAGTCTTTTAGTTTCTTGTTTTATCACTAGTTTAATTTATAAAAGAAAATTAAAAAATGGAATTAAGTTTGCCTCATACGCTTTATCTTTTTAATATCTTTCGTGAGAATAAGGATTCCGATAATTGTGCTCAAGTGCTAGAAGAAGAATGCATTAGAATGTTTGGCACTAAATCTTTAAATGATGAGCATGATTGCAATGTTCTTAGTATGAATTCCTTGAATATCCATGATGCTAATGATATGCAAAGCCACAAGCTTGGGGAAGCTATGTTTGATGAAGATGATATTTTTTTCCCCAAGTTTTGATGAGAAAATCTATTATGATGAAAGCATGCCTCCTATTTATTATGATTATATTGATGAAAGTGAATTTGGAGAGGTCATAACTTTATTTTGTGATGAATCCACTATTCCGTAAGAGGTTCCAATTGATTATGAGAACACAGTTGCTATCTATGATGATTGTTGTGATGACTTGTATGCTATAAAGAATAATGATATCCATGAAACTTGTCATCATGATTTTAGTTTTCAATTGGATTATGCCTCACATGATAATTATTTTGTTGAGTTTGCTCCCACTATTATTCATGAGAAAAATTTTGCTTGTGTGGAGAGTAGTAAATTTTCTATGCTTGTAGATCATGAAAAGAATGATTTAGGTGCTAGTTATATTGTTTAATTAATTCATGATGCTACTGAAAATTATTATGAGGAGGAACATATGCTTGTAGGACTTGCAATAATATCAAGTTTCCTCTCTATGTGCTTAAAGTTTTGAAGTTATGCTTGTTTTGCCTTCCTATGCTAGTTGATTATTGTTCCCATAAGTTGTTTTCTCACAAAATCCCTATGCATAGGAAGTGGGTTAGACTTAAATGTGCTAGTCATATTCTTCATGATGCTCTCTTTATGTTACAATTCTTATCTTTTATGTGAGCAACGTTGAAATCATCATGCCTAGCTAGGGGCGTTAAACGATAGCGCTTGTTGGGAGGCAACCCAATTTTATTTTAGTTCCTTGATTTTTTCTCCTCTTTAGTAATAAATAATTCATCTAGCCTCTGTTTATATGTGGTTTTATGCTTTTAATTAGTGTTTGTGCCAAGTAGAACCTTTGGGAAGACTTGGGGAAAGTCTTGTTGATCATGCTGTAAAAAACAGAAACTTTAGCGCTCACGAGAATTGCTGCCATTTTTATTTGGAGAGTGATATTTAGTTAATTCTTTTTTCAGACGATTAATACACAAATTACTCAGGTCCACCAATTTATTTGATAATTTTATGAGTTCCAGAAGTATATGTTTGATCCATATTACTACAGACTGTTCTGTTTTTGACAGATTCTGTTTTCGATGTGTTGTTCGCTTATTTTGTTGAATCTATGAGTAGTATCGGAGGGTATGCACCATAGATAAGTTGGAATACAGTATATATTACACCAATGTGAATCTAGAATGGGTTCATTACAGTACCTTATGATGGTGATTTATTTTCTTATACTAACGGAGCTTACGAGTTTTCTGTTAAGTTTTGTGTTGTGAAGTTTTCAAGTTTTGGGTAAAGATTCGATGGACTATGGAATAAGGAGTGGAAAGAGCCTAAGCTTGGGGATGCCCAATGCACCCCAAGGTAATATTAAAGGACAACCAAGAGCCTAAGCTTGGGGATGCCCCGGAGGGCATCCCCTCTTTCGTCTTTGTCCATCGGTAACTTTACTTGGAGCTATATTTTTATTCACCACATGATATGTGTTTTGCTTGGAGCATAAATTTATATTTTTAGGATTTGCTTGATGTTATTTAGAACAATGTTTTGCATATTTTATTCCAATAAAAGTGGCATTGATAGTCTTTACTATGCCTATGTTACAAGTCTTCATGTTGCTGTTTGAAAACAGAAAGTTTACCGCTGTTTCAATAATTCCCTAGAAAAGTAAGAATGTGATAAAATGTTGAGACCTTTTGCATATTAAGCTATGATAAATTTACTACAGTGGGAATTTTCTTTCATAATTTTTGGAGCTAGGGAAGTATGGATGTTGCTGCATTCTTTACAGACTGTCCTGTTTAGGCAGATTGCTGTTATGTTTGCATTGTTTGCATATGTTTGGTTCTTTAATGATTCTATTTGAGGATAGGACTATTAAATATGCAGAGGAATTTAGTATGAAATGTTGAATAATAATTTTAGTGATTTTCTACAGTAGATTATGATAAGGTTTTTGCAATGGTTTATACTAACTTATCTCACGAGTCCTTGTTGAGTTTTGTGTGGATGAAGCTTTTGAGATTTAGGGAGACCGTGATATGAGAGGAATTAAGGAGACACAAAAGCTCAAGATTGGGGATGCCCAAGGCATACCAATATAATATTTCAAGAAGTCTCAAGCTTCTAAGCTTGGGGATGCCCCGGCTGGCACCCCACCTTTCTTCTTCAACAACTATCGGTTAGTTTTGGTTGATCCTAAGTTTTTGCTTCTTGACATGATGTTTGCTATTCTTAGAATGTAATTTTATTTTTCTTTGGTTGCTGTTTGAATAAAATACCAATATCTGAAATTCTTAAATGTTAGAGAGTCTTCATATAGTTGCATAATTATTCGACTACTCATTGATCTTCACTTATATCTTTCGGAGTAGTTTGTTGTTGCTCTAGTGCTTCACTTATATCTTTTTAGAGCACGGCAGTGGTTTTATTTTGAAGAAATATATGAACTCTCATGCTTCACTTATATCATTTTGAGAGTCTCTAAACAGCATGGTAATTTTCTTTGGTTATGAATTTAGTCCTAATATGATGGGCATCCAAGAGGGATATAATAAAAACTTTCATATAGAGTGAATTGAATACTAAGAGAAGTTTGATACTTGATGAATGTTTTGAGATATGAGGATGGTAATATTAGAGTCATGCTAGTTGAGTAGTTGTGAATTTGAGAAATACTTGTGTTGAAGTTTGTGATTCCCGTAGCATGCACGTATGGTGAACCGTTATGTGATGAAGTCGGAGCATGATTTATTTATTGACTGTCTTCCTTATGAGTGGCGGTCGGGGACGAGCGATGGTCTTTTCCTAGCAATCTATCCCCCTAGGAGCATGCGCGTAGTACTTTGTTTCGATAACTAATATATTTTTGCAATAAGTATGTGAGTTCTTTATGACTAATGTTGAGTCCATGGATTATACGCACTCTCACCCTTCCACCATTGCTAGCCTCTCTAGTACCGCGCAACTTTCGCCGGTACCATAAACCCACCATATACCTTCCTCAAAACAGCCACCATACCTACCTATTATGGAATTTCCATAGCCATTCCGAGATATATTGCCATGCAACTTTCCACCATTCCGTTATTATGACACGCTTCATCATTGTCATATTGCTTTGCATGATCATGTAGTTGACATCGTATTTGTGGCAAAGCCACCGTTCATAATTCTTTCATATATGTCACTCATGAGTCATTGCACATCCCGTTACACCGCCAGAGGCATTCATATAGAGTCATATTTTGTTCTAAGTATCGAGTTGTAATTCCTGAGTTGTAAGTAAATAAAAGTGTGATGATCATCATTATTAGAGCATTGTCCCAGTGAGGAAAGGATGATGGAGACTATGATTCCCCCACAAGTCGGGATGAGACTCCAGACGAAAAAAAGAGGCAAAAGAAGCCCAAATAAAAAAAAGAAAAGAGGCCATAAAAAAAGAGAAAGGCCCAAATAAATAATAATAATAATAAAATGAGAGAAAAATAGAGAAGGGGCAATGCTACTATCCTTTTACCACACTTGTGCTTCAAAGTAGCACCATGATCTTCATGATAGAGAGTCTCCTATGTTGTCACTTTCATATACTAGTGGGAATCTTTCATTATAGAACTTGGCTTGTATATTCCAATGATGGGCTTCCTCAAAATGCCCTAGGTCTTCGTGAGCAAGCGAGTTGGATGCACACCCACTTAGTTTCTTTTTAAGCTTTCATATACTTATAGCTCTAGTGAATCCGTTGCATGGCAATCCCTACTCACTCACATTGATATCTATTAATGGGCATCTCCATAGCCCGTTGATACGCCTAGTTGATGTGAGACTATCTTCTCCTTTTTGTCTTCTCCACAACCACCATTCTATTCCACCTATAGTGCTATGTCCATGGCTCACGCTCATGTATTGCGTGAAGATTGAAAAAGTTTGAGAACATCAAAAGTATGAAATAATTGCTTGGCTTGCAATCGGGGGTGTGCATGATTTAAATACTTTGTTTGGTGAAGATGGAGCATAGCCATACTATATGATTTTGTAGGGATAGCTTTCTTTGGCCATGTTATTTTGAGAAGACATAACTGCCTAGTTAGTATGCTTGAAGTATTATGTTTCCATGTCAATATTAAAATTTTGTCTTGAATCTTATGGATCTAAACATTTATGCCAAAATAAAGAAGAATTACTTAGAAATATATTAGGTAGCATTCCACATAAAAAATTCTGTTTTTACCATTTACCTACTCAAGGACGAGCAGGAATTAAGCTTGGGGATGCTGATACGTCTCCAACATATCTATAATTTTTGATTGTTCCATGCTATTATATTATCTATTTTGGATGTTTATGGGCTTAATTATACACTTTTATATTATTTTTGGGACTAACCTATTAACCTAGAGCCCAGTGCCAGTTTGTGTTTTTTTCTTGTTTTAGAGTATCGCAGAAAAGGAAAATCAAACGGAGTCCAATTGACCTGAAACTTCACGGAACTTATTTTTGGAAGGAAAGCAACCCGGGAGACTTGGAGTCCACGTAAGGGAAGCAACGAGGAAGCCACGGGGCAGGGGGGCGCGTCCACCCCCCTGGGCGCGCCCTCCACCCTCGTGGCTCCCATGACGTACTTCTTCCGCCTATATATCTCCATATACGCTAAAACGATCGGGGAGCACAATAGATCGGGTGTTCCGTCGCCAGAAGCCTCCGTAGCCACCGAAAGGCAATCTAGACCCGTTCCGGCACCCTGCTCGAGGGGGGAGCCCTCTCCGGTGGCCATCTACATCATCCAGGTGCTCTCCATGATGAGGAGGGAGTAGTTCTCCCTCGAGGCTGAGGGTATGTACTAGTAGCTATGTGTTTGATTGATACGTCTCCAACGTATCTATAATTTTTGATTGTTCCATGCAATTATATTATAAACCTTGGATGTTTTATATGCATTTATATGCTATTTTATATGATTTTTGGGACTAACCTATTAACCCAGAGCCTAGTGCCAGTTTCTGTTTTTCCTTGTTTTAGAGTATCGCAGAAAAGGAAAATCAAATGGAGTCCAATTGACCTGAACCTTCACAGAACTTATTTTTGGAAGGAAAGCAACCCGATGGACTTGGAGTGCACGTCAGGAAAGAAACAAGGGAGCCACGAGGTAGGGGGCGCGCCCACCCCCCTAGGGCGCGTCCTCCACCCTCATGGGCCCCTCGTGGCCCCCTTGACGTACTTCTTCCGCCTATATATCTCCATATACCCTAAAAACATCCGGGAGCACAATAGATCGGGAGTTCCGCCGCCAAAAGCCTCCGTAGCCATCGAAAACCAATCTAGACCCGTTCCGGCACCCTGCCGGAGGGGGCAATCCCTCTCCGGTGGCCATCTTCATCATCCCGGTCTCTCCATGACGAGGAGGGAGTAGTTCTCCCTCGGGGCTGAGGGTATGTACAAGTAGCTATGTGTTTGATCTCTCTCTCTCTCGTGTTCTTGAGGTGATACGTTCTTGATGTATCACGCACTTTGCTATTATAGTTGGATCCTATGATGTTTATTCCCCCCTCTACTCTCTTGTAATGAATTGAGTTTCCCCTTTGAAGTTATCTTATCGAATTGAGTCTTTAAAGATTTGAGAACACTTGATGTATGTCTTGCCGTGCGTATCTGTGGTGACAATGGGATACCACGTGATTCACTTGATGTATGTTTTTGTGATCAACTTGCTGGTTCCGCCCATGAACCTATGCATAGGGGTTGGCACACGTTTTCTTCGTGATTCTGCGGTAGAAACTTTGGGGCACTCTTTGAGGTTCTATGTGTTGGTTGAATAGATGAATCTGAGATGGTGTGATGCATATCGTATAATCATACCCACGGATACTTGAGGTGACATTGGAGTATCTAGGTGACATTAGGGTTTTGGTTGATTTGTATCTTAAGGTGTTATTCTAGTACGAACTCTAGGGCTGTTTGTGACACTTATAGGAATAGCCCAATGGATTGATTGGAAATAATAACTTTGAGGTGGTTTCGTACCCTACCATAATCTCTTCGTTTGTTCTCCGGTATTAGTGACTTTGGAGTGACTCTTTGTTGCATGTTGAGGGATAGTTATGTGATCCAGTTATGTTATTATTGTTGAGAGGACTTGCACTAGTGAAAGTATGAACCCTAGGCCTTGTTTCCTAGCATTGCAATACCGTTTAAGCTCACTTTTATCATTAATTACCTTGCTGTTTTTATATTTTTAGATTACAAAAACTATTATCTAGTATCCATATACCACTTGTATCACCATCTCTTCGCCGAACTAGTGCACCTATACAATTTACCATTGTATTGGGTGTGTTGGGGACACAAGAGACTCTTTGTTATTTGGTTTCAAGGTTGCTTGAGAGAGACCATCTTCATCCTACGCCTCCTACGGATTGATAAACCCTAGGTCATCCACTTGAGGGAAATTTGCTACTGTCCTACAAACCTCTGCACTTGGAGGCCCAACAACGTCTACAAGAAGAAGGTTGTGTAGTAGACATCAAGCTCTTTTCTGGCGCCGTTGCCGGGGAGGTGAGTGCTTGAAGGTATATCTTTATATCTTGCATTCGAGTCTTTTAGTTTCTTGTTTTATCACTAGTTTAATTTATAAAAGAAAATTAAAAAAATGGAATTAAGTTTGCTTCATACGCTTTATCTTTTTAATATCTATCGTGAGAATAAGGATTCCGATAATTGTGCTCAAGTGCTAGAAGAAGAATGCATTAGAATGTTTGGCACTAAATCTTTAAATGATGAGCATGATTGCAATGTTCTTAGTATGAATTCCTTGAATATCCATGATGCTAATGATATGCAAAGCCACAAGCTTGGGGAAGCTATGTTTGATGAAGATGATATTTTTTGTCCCCCAAGTTTTGATGAGAAAATCTATTATGATGAAAGCATGCCTCCTATTTATTATGATTATACTGATGAAAGTGAATTTGGAGGGGTCATAACTTTATTTTGTGATGAATCCACTATTCCGTAAGAGGTTCCAATTGATTATGAGAACAAAGTTGTTATCTATGATGATTGTTGTGATGACTTGTATGCTATAAATAATAATGATATCCATGAAACTTGTCATCATGATTTTAGTTTTCAATTGGATTATGCCTCACATGATAATTATTTTGTTGAGTTTGCTCCCACTATTATTCATGAGAACAATTTTGCTTGTGTGGAGAGTAGTAAATTTTCTATGCTTGTAGATCATGAAAAGAATGATTTAGGTGCTAGTTATATTGTTTAATTCATTCATGATGCTACTGAAAATTATTATGAGGAGGAACATATGCTTGTAGGACTTGCAATAATATCAAGTTTCCTCTCTATGTGCTTAAAGTTTTGAAGTTATGCTTGTTTTGCCTTCCTATGCTACTTGATTATTGTTCCCATAAGTTGTTTGCTCACAAAATCCCTATGCATAGGAAGTGGGTTAGACTTAAATGTGCTAGTCATATTCTTCATGATGCTCTCTTTATGTTACAATTCTTATCTTTTATGCGAGCAACGTTGAAATCATCATGCCTAGCTAGGGGCGTTAAACGATAGCGCTTGTTGGGAGGCAACCCAATTTTATTTTAGTTCCTTGATTTTTTCTCCTCTTTAGTAATAAATAATTCATCTAGCCTCTGTTTATATGTGGTTTTATGCTTTTAATTAGTGTTTGTGCCAAGTAGAACCTTTGGGAAGACTTGGGGAAAGTCTTGTTGATCATGCTGTAAAAAACAGAAACTTTAGCGCTCACGAGAATTGCTGCCATTTTTATTTGGAGAGTGATATTTAGTTAATTCTTTTTTCAGACGATTAATACACAAATTACTCAGGTCCACCAATTTATTTGATAATTTTATGAGTTCCAGAAGTATATGTTTGATCCATATTACTACAGACTGTTCTGTTTTTGACAGATTCTGTTTTCGATGTGTTGTTCGCTTATTTTGTTGAATCTATGAGTAGTATCGGAGGGTATGCACCATAGATAAGTTGGAATACAGTATATATTACACCAATGTGAATCTAGAATGGGTTCATTACAGTACCTTATGATGGTGATTTATTTTCTTATACTAACGGAGCTTACGAGTTTTCTGTTAAGTTTTGTGTTGTGAAGTTTTCAAGTTTTGGGTAAAGATTCGATGGACTATGGAATAAGGAGTGGAAAGAGCCTAAGCTTGGGGATGACCAATGCACCCCAAGGTAATATTAAAGGACAACCAAGAGCCTAAGCTTGGGGATGCCCCGGAGGGCATCCCCTCTTTCGTCTTTGTCCATCGGTAACTTTACTTGGAGCTATATTTTTATTCACCACATGATATGTGTTTTGCTTGGAGCATAAATTTATATTTTTAGGATTTGCTTGATGTTATTTAGAACAATGTTTTGCATATTTTATTCCAATAAAAGTGGCATTGATAGTCTTTACTATGCCTATGTTACAAGTCTTCATGTTGCTGTTTGAAAACAGAAAGTTTACCGCTGTTTCAATAATTCCCTAGAAAAGTAAGAATGTGATAAAATGTTGAGACCTTTTGCATATTAAGCTATGATAAATTTACTACAGTGGGAATTTTCTTTCATAATTTTTGGAGCTAGGGAAGTATGGATGTTGCTGCATTCTTTACAGACTGTCCTGTTTAGGCAGATTGCTGTTATGTTTGCATTGTTTGCATATGTTTGGTTCTTTAATGATTCTATTTGAGGATAGGACTATTAAATATGCAGAGGAATTTAGTATGAAATGTTGAATAATAATTTTAGTGATTTTCTACAGTAGATTATGATAAGGTTTTTGCAATGGTTTATACTAACTTATCTCACGAGTCCTTGTTGAGTTTTGTGTGGATGAAGCTTTTGAGATTTAGGGAGACCGTGATATGAGAGGAATTAAGGAGACACAAAAGCTCAAGATTGGGGATGCCCAAGGCATACCAATATAATATTTCAAGAAGTCTCAAGCTTCTAAGCTTGGGGATGCCCCGGCTGGCACCCCACCTTTCTTCTTCAACAACTATCGGTTAGTTTTGGTTGATCCTAAGTTTTTGCTTCTTGACATGATGTTTGCTATTCTTAGAATGTAATTTTATTTTTCTTTGGTTGCTGTTTGAATAAAATACCAATATCTGAAATTCTTAAATGTTAGAGAGTCTTCATATAGTTGCATAATTATTCGACTACTCATTGATCTTCACTTATATCTTTCGGAGTAGTTTGTTGTTGCTCTAGTGCTTCACTTATATCTTTTTAGAGCACGGCAGTGGTTTTATTTTGAAGAAATATATGAACTCTCATGCTTCACTTATATCATTTTGAGAGTCTCTAAACAGCATGGTAATTTTCTTTGGTTATGAATTTAGTCCTAATATGATGGGCATCCAAGAGGGATATAATAAAAACTTTCATATAGAGTGAATTGAATACTAAGAGAAGTTTGATACTTGATGAATGTTTTGAGATATGAGGATGGTAATATTAGAGTCATGCTAGTTGAGTAGTTGTGAATTTGAGAAATACTTGTGTTGAAGTTTGTGATTCCCGTAGCATGCACGTATGGTGAACCGTTATGTGATGAAGTCGGAGCATGATTTATTTATTGACTGTCTTCCTTATGAGTGGCGGTCGGGGACGAGCGATGGTCTTTTCCTAGCAATCTATCCCCCTAGGAGCATGCGCGTAGTACTTTGTTTCGATAACTAATATATTTTTGCAATAAGTATGTGAGTTCTTTATGACTAATGTTGAGTCCATGGATTATACGCACTCTCACCCTTCCACCATTGCTAGCCTCTCTAGTACCGCGCAACTTTCGCCGGTACCATAAACCCACCATATACCTTCCTCAAAACAGCCACCATACCTACCTATTATGGAATTTCCATAGCCATTCCGAGATATATTGCCATGCAACTTTCCACCATTCCGTTATTATGACACGCTTCATCATTGTCATATTGCTTTGCATGATCATGTAGTTGACATCGTATTTGTGGCAAAGCCACCGTTCATAATTCTTTCATATATGTCACTCATGAGTCATTGCACATCCCGTTACACCGCCAGAGGCATTCATATAGAGTCATATTTTGTTCTAAGTATCGAGTTGTAATTCCTGAGTTGTAAGTAAATAAAAGTGTGATGATCATCATTATTAGAGCATTGTCCCAGTGAGGAAAGGATGATGGAGACTATGATTCCCCCACAAGTCGGGATGAGACTCCAGACGAAAAAAAGAGGCAAAAGAAGCCCAAATAAAAAAAAGAAAAGAGGCCATAAAAAAAGAGAAAGGCCCAAATAAATAATAATAATAATAAAATGAGAGAAAAATAGAGAAGGGGCAATGCTACTATCCTTTTACCACACTTGTGCTTCAAAGTAGCACCATGATCTTCATGATAGAGAGTCTCCTATGTTGTCACTTTCATATACTAGTGGGAATCTTTCATTATAGAACTTGGCTTGTATATTCCAATGATGGGCTTCCTCAAAATGCCCTAGGTCTTCGTGAGCAAGCGAGTTGGATGCACACCCACTTAGTTTCTTTTTAAGCTTTCATATACTTATAGCTCTAGTGAATCCATTGCATGGCAATCCCTACTCACCCACATTGATATCTATTAATGGGCATCTCCATAGCCCGTTGATATGCCTAGTTGATGTGAGACTATCTTCTCCTTTTTGTCTTCTCCACAAACACCATTCTATTCCACCTATAGTGCTATGTCCATGGCTCACGCTCATGTATTGTGTGAAGATTGAAAAATTTTGAGAACATCAAAAGTATGAAATAATTGCTTGGCTTGTCATCGGGGTTGTGCATGATTTAAATACTTTGTTTGGTGAAGATGGAGCACAGCCATACTATATGATTTTGTAGGGATAGCTTTCTTTGGCCATGTTATTTTGAGAAGACATAATTGCCTAGTTAGTATGCTTGAAGTATTATGTTTCCATGTCAATATTAAACTTTTGTCTTGTATCCTATGGATCTGAACATTCATGCCAAAATGAAGAAAAATTACTTAGAGAAATATGTTAGGTAGCATTCCACATAAAAAATTCTGTTTTTACCATTTACCTACTCGAGGACGAGCAGGAATTAAGCTTGGGGATGCTGATACGTCTCCAACATATCTATAATTTTTGATTGTTCCATGCTATTATATTATCTATTTTGGATGTTTATGGGCTTAATTATACACTTTTATATTATTTTTGGGACTAACCTATTAACCTAGAGCCCAGTGCCAGTTTGTGTTTTTTTTCTTGTTTTAGAGTATCGCTGAAAAGGAAAATCAAATGGAGTCCAATTGACCTGAAACTTCACGGAAGTTATTTTTGGAAGGAAAGCAACCCGGGAGACTTGGAGTCCACGTAAGGGAAGCAACGAGGAAGCCACGGGGCAGGGGGGCGCGTCCACCCCCCTGGGCGCGCCCTCCACCCTCGTGGCTCCCATGACGTACTTCTTCCGCCTATATATCTCCATATACGCTAAAACGATCGGGGAGCACAATAGATCGGGTGTTCCGTCGCCAGAAGCCTCCGTAGCCACCGAAAGGCAATCTAGACCCGTTCCGGCACCCTGCTCGAGGGGGGAGCCCTCTCCGGTGGCCATCTACATCATCCAGGTGCTCTCCATGATGAGGAGGGAGTAGTTCTCCCTCGAGGCTGAGGGTATGTACTAGTAGCTATGTGTTTGATTGATACGTCTCCAACGTATCTATAATTTTTGATTGTTCCATGCAATTATATTATAAACCTTGGATGTTTTATATGCATTTATATGCTATTTTATATGATTTTTGGGACTAACCTATTAACCCAGAGCCTAGTGCCAGTTTCTGTTTTTCCTTGTTTTAGAGTATCGCGGAAAAGGAAAATCAAATGGAGTCCAATTGACCTGAACCTTCACAGAACTTATTTTTGGAAGGAAAGCAACCCGATGGACTTGGAGTGCACGTCAGGAAAGAAACAAGGGAGCCACGAGGTAGGGGGCGCGCCCACCCCCCTAGGGCGCGCCCTCCACCCTCATGGGCCCCTCGTGGCCCCCTTGACGTACTTCTTCCGCCTATATATCTCCATATACCCTAAAAACATCCGGGAGCACAATAGATCGGGAGTTCCGCCGCCAAAAGCCTCCGTAGCCATCGAAAACCAATCTAGACCCGTTCCGGCACCCTGCCGGAGGGGGCAATCCCTCTCCGGTGGCCATCTTCATCATCCCGGTCTCTCCATGACGAGGAGGGAGTAGTTCTCCCTCGGGGCTGAGGGTATGTACAAGTAGCTATGTGTTTGATCTCTCTCTCTCTCGTGTTCTTGAGGTGATACGTTCTTGATGTATCACGCACTTTGCTATTATAGTTGGATCCTATGATGTTTATTCCCCCCTCTACTCTCTTGTAATGAATTGAGTTTCCCCTTTGAAGTTATCTTATCGAATTGAGTCTTTAAAGATTTGAGAACACTTGATGTATGTCTTGCCGTGCGTATCTGTGGTGACAATGGGATACCACGTGATTCACTTGATGTATGTTTTTGTGATCAACTTGCTGGTTCCGCCCATGAACCTATGCATAGGGGTTGGCACACGTTTTCTTCGTGATTCTGCGGTAGAAACTTTGGGGCACTCTTTGAGGTTCTATGTGTTGGTTGAATAGATGAATCTGAGATGGTGTGATGCATATCGTATAATCATACCCACGGATACTTGAGGTGACATTGGAGTATCTAGGTGACATTAGGGTTTTGGTTGATTTGTATCTTAAGGTGTTATTCTAGTACGAACTCTAGGGCTGTTTGTGACACTTATAGGAATAGCCCAATGGATTGATTGGAAAGAATAACTTTGAGGTGGTTTCGTACCCTACCATAATCTCTTCGTTTGTTCTCCGGTATTAGTGACTTTGGAGTGACTCTTTGTTGCATGTTGAGGGATAGTTATGTGATCCAGTTATGTTATTATTGTTGAGAGGACTTGCACTAGTGAAAGTATGAACCCTAGGCCTTGTTTCCTAGCATTGCAATACCGTTTAAGCTCACTTTTATCATTAATTACCTTGCTGTTTTTATATTTTTAGATTACAAAAACTATTATCTAGTATCCATATACCACTTGTATCACCATCTCTTCGCCGAACTAGTGCACCTATACAATTTACCATTGTATTGGGTGTGTTGGGGACACAAGAGACTCTTTGTTATTTGGTTTCAAGGTTGCTTGAGAGAGACCATCTTCATCCTATGCCTCCTACGGATTGATAAACCCTAGGTCATCCACTTGAGGGAAATTTGCTACTGTCCTACAAACCTCTGCACTTGGAGGCCCAACAACGTCTACAAGAAGAAGGTTGTGTAGTAGACATCAAGCTCTTTTCTGGCGCCGTTGCCGGGGAGGTGAGTGCTTGAAGGTATATCTTTATATCTTGCATTCGAGTCTTTTAGTTTCTTGTTTTATCACTAGTTTAATTTATAAAAGAAAATTAAAAAAATGGAATTAAGTTTGCCTCATACGCTTTATCTTTTTAATATCTATCGTGAGAATAAGGATTCCGATAATTGTGCTCAAGTGCTAGAAGAAGAATGCATTAGAATGTTTGGCACTAAATCTTTAAATGATGAGCATGATTGCAATGTTCTTAGTATGAATTCCTTGAATATCCATGATGCTAATGATATGCAAAGCCACAAGCTTGGGGAAGCTATGTTTGATGAAGATGATATTTTTTGTCCCCCAAGTTTTGATGAGAAAATCTATTATGATGAAAGCATGCCTCCTATTTATTATGATTATACTGATGAAAGTGAATTTGGAGGGGTCATAACTTTATTTTGTGATGAATCCACTATTCCGTAAGAGGTTCCAATTGATTATGAGAACAAAGTTGTTATCTATGATGATTGTTGTGATGACTTGTATGCTATAAATAATAATGATATCCATGAAACTTGTCATCATGATTTTAGTTTTCAATTGGATTATGCCTCACATGATAATTATTTTGTTGAGTTTGCTCCCACTATTATTCATGAGAACAATTTTGCTTGTGTGGAGAGTAGTAAATTTTCTATGCTTGTAGATCATGAAAAGAATGATTTAGGTGCTAGTTATATTGTTTAATTCATTCATGATGCTACTGAAAATTATTATGAGGAGGAACATATGCTTGTAGGACTTGCAATAATATCAAGTTTCCTCTCTATGTGCTTAAAGTTTTGAAGTTATGCTTGTTTTGCCTTCCTATGCTACTTGATTATTGTTCCCATAAGTTGTTTGCTCACAAAATCCCTATGCATAGGAAGTGGGTTAGACTTAAATGTGCTAGTCATATTCTTCATGATGCTCTCTTTATGTTACAATTCTTATCTTTTATATGAGCATCATTGAAATCATCATGCCTAGCTAGGGGCGTTAAACGATAGCGCTTGTTGGGAGGCAACCCAACTATATTTTAGTTCCTTGCTTTTTTCTCCTCTTTAGTAATAAATAATTCATCTAGCCTCTGTTTATATGTGGTTTTATGCTTTTAATTAGTGTTTGTGCCAAGTAGAACCTTTGGGAAGACTTGGGGAAAGTCTTGTTGATCATGCTGTAAAAAACAGAAACTTTAGCGCTCACGAGAATTGCTGCCATTTTTATTTGGAGAGTGATATTTAGTTAATTCTTTTTGCAGACGATTAATAAACAAATTACTCAGGTCCAACAATTTAATTGATAATTTTATGAGTTCCAGAAGTATAAGTTTGATCCATATTACTACAGACTGTTCTGTTTTTGACAGATTCTGTTTTCGATGTGTTGTTCGCTTATTTTGATGAATCTATGAGTAGTATCGGAGGGTATGCACCATAGATAAGTTGGAATACAGTAGATATTACACCAATATGAATCTAGAATGGGTTCATTACAGTACCTTATGATGGTGATTTATTTTCTTATACTAACGGAGATTACGAGTTTTCTGTTAAGTTTTGTGTTGTGAAGTTTTCAAGTTTTGGGTAAAGATTCGATGGACTATGGTATAAGGAGTGGCAAGAGCCTAATCTTGGGGATGACCAATGCACCCCAAGGTAATATTAAAGGACAACCAAGAGCCTAAGCTTGGGGATGCCCCGGAGGGCATCCCCTCTTTCGTCTTTGTCCATCGGTAACTTTACTTGGAGCTATATTTTTATTCACCACATGATATGTGTTTTGCTTGGAGCATAAATTTATATTGTTAGGATTTGCTTGATTTTATTTAGAACAATGTTTTGCATCTTTTATTCCAATAAAAGTGGCATTGATAGTCTTTACTATGCCTATGTTACAAGTCTTCATGTTGCTGTTTGAAAACAGAAAGTTTACCGCTGTTTCAATAATTCCCTAGAAAAGTCAGAATGTGATAAAATGTTGATACCTTTTGCATATTAAGCTCTGATAAATTTACTACAGTGGGAATTTTCTTTCATAATTTTTGGAGCTAGGGAAGTATGGATGTTGCTGCATTCTTTACAGACTGTCCTGTTTAGGCAGATTGCTGTTATGTTTGCATTGTTTGCATATGTTTGGTTCTTTAATGATTCTATTTGAGGATAGGACTATTAAATATGCAGAGGAATTTAGTATGAAATGTTGAATAATAATTTTAGTGATTTTCTACAGTAGATTATGATAAGGTTTTTGCAATGGTTTATACTAACTTATCTCACGAGTCCTTGTTGAGTTTTGTGTGGATGAAGCTTTTGAGATTTAGGGAGACCGTGATATGAGAGGAATTAAGGAGACACAAAAGCTCAAGATTGGGGATGCCCAAGGCATACCAATATAATATTTCAAGAAGTCTCAAGATTCTAAGCTTGGGGATGCCCCGGCTGGCACCCCACCTTTCTTCATCAACAACTATCGGTTAGTTTCGGTTGATCCTAAGTTTTTGCTTCTTCACATGATGTTTGCTATTCTTAGAATGTAATTTTATTTTTATTTGGTTGCTGTTTGAATAAAATACCAATATCTGAAATTCTTAAGTGTTAGAGAGTCTTCATATAGTTGCATAATTATTCGACTACTCATTGATCTTCACTTATATCTTTCGGAGTAGTTTGTTGTTGCTCTAGTGCTTCACTTATATCTTTTTAGAGCACGGCAGTGGTTTTATTTTGAAGAAATATATGAACTCTCATGCTTCACTTATATCATTTTGAGAGTCTCTAAACAGCATGGTAATTTGCTTTGGTTATGAATTTAGTCCTAATATGATGGGCATCCAAGAGGGATATAATAAAAACTTCCATATAGAGTGAATTGAATACTAAGAGAAGTTTGATACTTGATGAATGTTTTGAGATATGAGTATGGTAATATTAGATTCATGATAGTTGAGTAGTTGTGAATTTGAGAAATACTTGTGTTGAAGTTTGTGATTCCCGTAGCATGCACGTATGGTGAACCGTTATGTGATGAAGTCGGAGCATGATTTATTTATTGACTGTCTTCCTTATGAGTGGCGGTCGGGGACGAGCGATGGTCTTTTCCTACCAATCTATCCCCCTAGGAGCATGTGCGTAGTACTTTGTTTCGATAACTAATAGATTTTTGCAATAAGTATGTGAGTTCTTTATGACTAATGTTGAGTCCATGTATTATACGCACTCTCACCCTTCCACCATTGCTAGCCACTCTAGTACCGCGCAACTTTCGCCGGTACCATAAACCTACCATATACCTTCCTCAAAACAGCCACCATACCTACCTATTATGGCATTTCCATAGCCATTCCGAAATATATTGCCGTGCAACCTTCCACCGTTCCGTTTATTATGACACGCTCCATCATTGTCATATTGCTTTGCATGATCATGTAGTTGACATTGTATTTGTGGCAAAGCCACCGTTCATAATTCTTTCATATATGTCACTCATGAGTCATTGCACATCCCGGTACACCGCCAGAGGCATTCATATAGAGTCATATTTTGTTCTAAGTATCGAGTTGTAATTCCTGAGTTGTAAGTAAATAAAAGTGTGATGATCATCATTATTAGAGCATTGTCCCAGTGAGGAAAGGATGATGGAGACTATGATTCCCCCACAAGTCGGGATGAGACTCCGGACGAAAAAAAGAGGCAAAAGAAGCCCAAATAAAAAAAAGAAAAGAGGCCATAAAAAAAGAGAAAGGCCCAAATAAAAAATAATAATAATAAAATGAGAGAAAAACAGAGAAGGGGCAATGCTACTATCCTTTTACCACACTTGTGCTTCAAAGTAGCACCATGATCTTCATGATAGAGAGTCTCCTATGTTGTCACTTTCATATACTAGTGGGAATCTTTCATTATAGAACTTGGCTTGTATATTCCAATGATGGGCTTCCTCAAAATGCCCTAGGTCTTCGTGAGCAAGCGAGTTGGATGCACACCCACTTAGTTTCTTTTGTTGAGCTTTCATACATTTATAGCTCTAGTGCATCCGTTGCATGGCAATCCCTACTCACTCACATTGATATCTATTGATGGGCATCTCCATAGCCCGTTGATACGCCTAGTTGATGTGAGACTATCTTCTCCCTTTTTGTCTTCTCCACAACCAACATTCTATTCCACCTATAGTGCTATGTCCATGGCTCACGCTCATGTATTGCGTGAATATTGAAAAAGTTTGAGAACATCAAAAGTATGAAACAATTGCTTGGCTTGTCATCGGGGTTGTGCATGATTTAAATATTTTGTGTAGTGAAGATAGAGCATAGCCAGACTATATGATTTTGTAGGGATAGCTTTCTTTGGCCATGTTATTTTGAGAAGACATGATTGCTTTGTTAGTATGCTTGAAGTATTATTATTTTTATGTCAATATTAAACTTTTGTCTTGTATCCTATGGATCTGAACATTCATGCCAAAATGAAGAAAAATTACTTAGAGAAATATGTTAGGTAGCATTCCACATAAAAAATTCTGTTTTTACCATTTACCTACTCAAGGACGAGCAGGAATTAAGCTTGGGGATGTTGATACGTCTCCAACGTATCTATAATTTTTGATTGTTCCATGCTATTATATTATCAACCTTGGATGTTTTATATGCATTTATATGATGCTTTATATGATTTTTTGGGACTAACCTATTAACCCAGAGCCCAATGCCAGTTTCTGTTTTTCCTTGTTTTAGAGTATCACAGAAAAGGAAAATCAAACGGAGTCCAATTGACCTGAAACTTCACAGAACTTATTTTTGGAAGGAAAGGAACCTGATGGACTGGGAGTGCATGTCTGGAAAGAAACGAGGGAGCCACAAGGTAGGGGGGCGCGCCCTCCACCCTCGTGGGCCCCTCGTGCCCCCCTGACGTACTTCTTCCGCCTATATATCTCCATATACCCAAAAAAACATCCGGGAGCACAATAGATCGGGAGTTCCGCCGCCATAAGCCTCTGTAGCCACCGAAAACCAATCTAGACCCGTTCCGGCACCCTGCCGGAGGGGGCAATCCCTCTCCGATGGCCGTCTTCATCATCCCGATGCTGTCCATGACGAGGAGGGAGTAGTTCTCCCTCGGGGCTGAGGGTATGTACCAGTAGTTATGTGTTTGATCTCTCTCTCTCTCTCTCGTGTTCTTGAGGTGATACGATCTTGATGTATCATGAGCTTTGCTATTATAGTTGGATCCTATTATGTTTCTCCCCCGTCTACTCTCTTGTTATGAATTGAGTTTCCCCTTTGATGTTATCTTATCGGATTGAGTCTTTAAAGATTTGAGAACACTTGATGTATGTCTTGCCATGCATATCTGTGGTGACAATGGGACACCACATGATTCACTTGATGTATGTTTTTGGTGATCAACTTGCGGGTTCCGCCCATGAACCTATGCGTAGGGGTTGGCACACGTTTTCGTCGTGATTCTCCAGTAGAAACTTTGGGGCACTCTTTGAGGTTCTATGTGTTGGTTGAATAGATGAATATGAGATTGTGTGATGCATATCGTATAATCATACTCACGGATACTTGAGGTGACATTGGAGTATCTAGGTGACATTAGGGTTTTGGTTGATTTGTATCTTAAGGTGTTATTCTAGTACGAACTCTAGGGCTGTTTGTGACACTTATAGGAATAGCCCAACGGATTGATTGGAAAGAATAACTTTGAGGTGGTTTCGTACCCTACCATAATCTCTTCGTTTGTTCTTCGCTATTAGTGACTTTGGAGTGACTCTTTGTTGCATGTTGAGGGATAGTTATGTGATCCAATTATGTTATTATTGTTGAGAGGACTCGCACTATTGAAAGTATGAACCCTAGGCCTTGTTTCCTAGCATTGCAATACCGTTTATGCTCACTTTTATCATTAGTTACCTTGCTGTTTTTATATTTTCAGATTACAAAAACTATTATCTACTATCCATATACCACTTGTATCACCATCTCTTCGCCGAACTAGTGCACCTATACAATTTACCATTGTATTGGGTGTGTTGGGGACACAAGAGACTCTTTGTTATTTGGTTTCAGGGTTGCTTGAGAGAGACCATCTTCATCCTATGCCTCCTACGGATTGATAAACCTTAGGTCATCCACTTGAGGGAAATTTGCTACTGTCCTACAAACCTCTGCACTTGGAGGCCCAACAATGTCTACAAGAAGAAGGTTGTGTAGTAGACATCATTGATCTCTCTCTCTCTCGTGTTCTTGAGGTGTTACGATCTTGATGTATCGCGAGCTTTGCTATTATAGTTGGATCTTATGTTTCTCCTCCCCCTCTACTCTCTTGTAATGGATTGAGTTTCCCCTTTGAAGTTATCTTATCGGATTGAGTCTTTTTGGATTTGAGAACACTTGATGTATGTCTTGCCGTGCGTATCTGTGGTGACAATGGGATATCACGTGATTCACTTGATGTATGTTTTGGTGATCAACTTGCGGGTTCCACCCATGAACCTATGCATAGGGGTTGGCACACGTTTTCGTCGTGATTCTCCGGTAGAAAATTTGGGGCACTCTTTGAGGTCCTATGTGTTGGTTGAATAGATGAATCTGAGATTGTGTGATGCATATCGTATAATCATATCCACGGATACTTGAGGTGACATTGGAGTATCTAGGTAACATTAGGGTTTTGGTTGATCTGTGTCTTAAGGTGTTATTGTAGTACGAACTCTAGGGCTGTTTGTGACACTTATAGGAATAGCCCAACGAATTGATTGGAAAGAATAACTTTGAGGTGGTTCCGTACCCTACCATAATCTCTTCGTTCGTTCTCTACTATTAGTGACTTTGGAGTGACTCTTTGTTACATGTTGAGGGATAGTTATGTGATCCAATTATGTTATTATTGTTGAGAGGACTTGCACTAGTGAAAGTATGAACCCTAGGCCTTGTTTCAACACATTGCAATACCGTTTACGCTCACTTTTATCATTAGTTACCTTGCTGTTTTTATATTTTCAGATTACAAAAACTATTATCTACCATCCGTATACCACTTGTATCACCATCTCTTCGCCGAACTAGTGCACCTATATACAGTTTACCATTGTATTGGGTGTGTTGGGGACACAAGAGACTCTTTGTTATTTGGTTGCAGGGTTGCTTGAGTGAGACCATCTTCATCCTACGCCTCCTACGGATTGATAAACCTTAGGTCATCCACTTGAGGGAAATTTGCTACTGTCCTACAAACCTCTGCACTTGGAGGCCCAACAACGTCTACAAGAAGAAGGTTGTGTAGTAGACATCAAGAGCCCACTCCTCCACTTTTTCCTTGCCTCTTTCCTCCACATATGCAAAAATGCCATGTAAAGCAGGCTTATAGCTCACTATTGTACTCCCTCCGTTCCAAAATTGATGACCCAAATTTGTACTAACTTAAAGTTAAGTTAGTACAAAGTTGAGTCATCTATTTTCAAACAGATGGATGTAACATCCCAAAGTTCCAATTTGGAATGTTATGCATTAGATCATCATTGCATATCATATTTTATTGCATTTTGGCTTGATCCTAGAAATTCTACGCAACTCAAGGACCCACGGAGGGAGTTGGGGATTTCGTTATTTTCATATTTGAGTTTTCTCGAATTTTGAAAAGAGGATCGTTTGATTTTAATTATTTCCTCTTCGAATATTTCTTTTATGAAAATAAAAGAGAGGGGATAAAATGAGTTCCCCAAAATAAAGAAATATTGGAGATTTAATATTAAAATCAAGTAAGATTTTATTTGGAGTTTTTATCGCTATTTTATTTGAATTATGAAAAATATGCATTTTTGAAAATTGCATTAGAGGCCCAAATAAATTTTCACCTTGTCCGCTAGATTTTTTGAGGACGGGGAAAATTTATTTCAGGATTTTTGGAGTACGTTTAGTATTTCTTATCTTTGTTTTTCTAAGCGGTATTTTTTTTAAAAGTCAACCGACCTAACCGGGCCGTGTCCGCCTGGGACACTAGCCTGGCCGGCCCTTTAAAGCCGCAAGGGCCCGAGCCGCCAGTGCCCCGCCCGAAACCCTAGCGCCGCCGCCCGAACCGCCCTGCCGTCACCGGTTCCGCTCTGCCGCTGCCGCCGCTGCGTCACCCTCGCCCCCTCGCAGCACCGCCGCTGCCCCGTTCCGCCACCCCGCCGCCGGATCCCCTCGCCACCGATGGCCAGCCCCGCCGGAGTCGCCACCGACCTCGCCGGACCTTGCTGAGGTAGCCCGCCGCCGCCGCCGCCGGTTTTCGTTAAGAAACCGTTCAGTTTTTTTGAAAACCCTAGTTTTCTTATTTAGATCGTTTTTTTTGGGTTTAGTTATTTAGCGAACGCCCATTCGTACATTAGTTTTAACGAACAGTTTTCATCTGTTAACTGCAGAGAGCGAACGTTCGTTCCTTAGCCTGTTCATCAGTTTTCTTTTTCCAGGGTTTTTCCGCGATTATTTTCGATCGTGATTTCTGCCCTAATCTTCGTTCTAGTATAACTTTTCGCTCGTTTATCGAAATCAGGCGATTCAAGCGCCTAGATCTTCGTTTCAAAGCCCTCTTTCTATTTAACCAACTTGAACAAGATTTTTCTAATGTAAAATTTGACTTAAGTCCAGATTAGTAAATGGATCTTGTTTCTTTCATAGTTTGAGTTTCGTTGCTTCGTTTGGTTTGATTCTTTTTGCAAACCGGAGTTCTTAAGTTGAACTTTCTGGTTAGACTTCTTATTTGAGTTTTACCCTTGCTTCTAGTTGAGTGCTTATTGTATGCTTGTTTGTTTGCGATAGAGTACCCGGAGTGCAAAGCTTGCTACAACAAGTCTCTAGGTTTCACAGATCATCAGCAAGGCAAGTAACACTTTGATCATACCCTTTTACTACCCAGTTTTATTTGCATTAGATCAATCCTCAAACAATTGCATGGTTAGGATCTAATTAAATAGTGGGTTTTGGGAAGTAGATGAGGTAGTACCTATTCACCTGTTTATTTTTTTCAAACCTATGGGAGTTACTTCTACGTTTGCTTATATTGCTATGCTATGCTCGTAGACATGGATTGGGTTTGAGTGCTTTCATGACAGATGTGAGTTATTAATTAATGGTTCAACTTAAGGTGGCAACTTAAATACACATCTGGGTGGATTGCTTGTGGGCACCTGGAGAATCCAGTGTTGTCCTAGGATATCCCGGAGGACCCGTGTGATCATCCTACGGCCCGCCACCCAGGCTCAAAAGGGACCATAAGATTATTCATGCTAGAAACTTCCGTGTGCAGCCACAAGCCATTATGGGCTCTGGTATAATTGAGTAAGTTGCGTGAAGCTCTCAAAGAGGTAGACTAGCAGATGCAGTGGGTTGTAGGTCGTACTGTATATCCAGAGTAGAGAGTTAATGCTTCAGAAAGACTGTGTCTCAAATCTCCGACCATGGATGTATTCGAGTCTTGTGGAGAAAAGTGCGCAAACCTCTGCAGAGTGTACAAACTAATCATGGTTAGCCGTGTCCCCGGTTATGGACATCTTGAGTATCTGGTTCTTGGATTATCATGTTGATCTCATCACCCTTAAAATAATTTGATTGGGTTTAATGATGATGCTGAATTGGGATTGAGTTGGAGGAACCTTCTCAATGTTTAACAACCACCATGATAGTTAAATAAAATTTATTCCTTTGTTGTAGGAAAAAATGGCTTTATGCAAAACTGAAACCCTAGAGCTTACCACCAGCCAAATATGCATGTAGTGATAGCATTTATTCTGTTCATTACTCTATGTGTTACCTTGCCAGCATATTCCATGTGCTGACCCATTTCGGGCTGCAACATTCATGTTGCAGACTTTCCAGACGATGAGTAAGGAGCCATAGGTTGTTGTCTTTCACTCAGTGATGCCGTTGGAGTTGATGGACTCACTTTATTCTTCCAAGCCTTCTGTTGTTATCGCATTAGATGGCCTTAAGCCATATTTATTGTAATAAGTTCTCGTTTGAGACATTCGATGTAATAAGTGTGTGATTTCTACTCTGTTATAAATCCGAAAGTACTATGCGTGTCAGCATTACCGATCCAAGGATGACACTGATTCACAGAGAACAGACTATTTGAGGTCAGGTCGCTACAATGGAGTACTTACTTGCTCCTACATGTGCTGAGCTTGCCACATAGGCATAAAGTCTGATGTGGCTAGTTAATTAAGAAGAGAGAGACTAGTTTGGTGACCCAAGGAAGAAACGGTGCTAAGCGCGTGTACCTAGGTGAAAAGACAATTTTGAGTCTATAGTTAATTAAATGAAGCAAACTTAGCAACAAAAAACTAAGCACCTATGTATTGGGGACTTGATTGCTAAGCCATTTAATGCCCTTAGCACCTCATCTAAGCACCATTTCATTGAAAGAGGTCACTCCTTGGCAAATGCAATAAATACTACAAAGAAAGAGATATAGAGAAGTAAAAAAATACTCTTATAGCCAACCTTATAGCTAACCTTGTTGTAGTACGAGTGACTAAGTGATGACTATGTATGACATGCCAACATCAGATAGCCTAACGCACTGTGCTAAATTTCCAAGGGCGCGACCGCACAAGCGAGGCGATGGTCGTGGTAGGCGGCGCAACCATGATACGGGCTGCTGGCAGCCCTTGGATCTGAGATCGAACGATCGCATGCTAAGTTGCTGAAAATTTGCAGAATAACCCTTCAGGATAGGATATTCACCCATAGGTCTAGAATCACGCCATGCAACCGTTCGACCCCAAATCCAAGGGCTCTCGGAAGCCCGTATCATGGGAGAATGGAAAGCTTCATATCACCTGTAATTTCCCCGACGCTTGACATGACATCGAAAGCCACTTAATTGGGCGTCGAGTAGACATGACATCTAATTGGGCCCCCATAGCACTGTGCATGAATCCATTTATCCAGCAGGCAAGCCACTACCCTACCATTCACACGCCCCACTCAGCATTTTTACAATCGAAAAACCGCTGGCAGTTCGCTCCTACTCGTCCCCGGACGTCCTTTAACATTACGGCATTTCGCTCCTAGTCGCCCCCTACTTTCATATTACGGCTGTTTCACTAATCCTAACCCTCCTCCCAAATTCATAATGTCCCAAATCTCCATGATCGGCAGTGAGTACAAGGTTAGAACCATCACCGGCGATGAGTTCAACATTATCTACACCCGTTCTTCCGTGACGGTGAAAGGATGCCTTGCTCGCTTCAGTCGCATGTTCGAAAACTCAAATGATGAGTGGGTCGCTGGGCTAGATGTTGAGTACACCACAGTCCTGGGACAAGAGAAGGATCTAAAGGAGGAAGAGAAGAAGAAGCCCGCCGTGATCCAGGTTTGCGTGCATGACTTATGCTTGGTTTACCACATATGCCATGCCGACGTTAAGTGCGAGGAATTTAAGAACTTCCTCAAGGGCAGCCTAGTCAAATTCGTTATTGTAGACTTTACGAGTGACAAAAGAGTCCTTGGTCGGATAGGCCTCGTTGTAGGCAACCCCTTCGACCTCGAGAAGAATAGGCTGCTGCTCTCTCGTGGTCAGCCTTCAATGCTGACCCTGGCAGGAGCCATGGTTCATCCTTCGCACGGTAAACTAGAGAAACCTCCATACACGTTTTGTCGTCATGCATGGCAGTGGAATGTACTAGATATAGACCACATCCACTATGTTGCAATGGATGGCTACCTTTGTTCCAATATCTACAAGGGTTTGATGAAGAGCAAGAGCCAAGTGTGCAGTTCAAGCAAAGAAGTATCGGCCAAGAGGAAGAGGGACAAGGACGAAGTCAAGGACGTGGACGAGGACTCCGAGTAAGGTGGTCGTGTCATTGCTCATGGTGGTTCTAATGCAGTGTCTACCGGATTAGTTGCATAGTTTAATTTCAGGTATGCTTAGTTTAATTTGAGGGGTGTGTTGTGCTGAGCCCCAGCAGAACTATGTTATGTTTCTTCTCGTTATATCTCATACATTTCATCTTTTAGTTGGTATATTCTTCACATTATATATGTACAATATATATGGCCAACATCATATAGCCAGCAGTTTAGTTGTCAAAGAATTTCAGGGTGCTTAGTTTTGTCAAAGAATTCCAGGGTGCTTAGTTTTATTTGAGGGGTGTGTTGTGCTGGACACCATTAACTTATCATTGTGAGAATCGTCTTATTTCTGTCATGTAACATGGTCAACGGGTTTGACGTGAAAATAACAATGTCTAATGGCATTTCTGAGCAAACATCTAACTTAACGATGGCATTTTTAGATATCTAATTGCATTTTGGAGCAGGCATCTCACAGATCGATGGCATTTTTTGAGTAGTTGTAACTTCCAATGGCAAAACTGAGTAGTGATACACAACTAGTGGCATAAATAATAAGAACCCAAGAATTAAATAGGTATGCTAATTTCTTTATTTCTTTCTTTATACCTTTGTGTGCGAAACAAATTCCAGTATTGGCACGAGCTCATACCGCGGGAGCACCACAAGGCCTGCCGCATGAGTTACATTTCCCTCTCGGGGCCCATGGGACCGAACTTCAGTGGCCTAGTGCCCGGCCTATGAGTCAATGACTTGCGGACCTTAAATGCGGCTGGCCCACATGTCATTCTCATGGTGGTGGCATGGTTCGCGACTCACTCGTTCGAGATGAACCGGCCGGTGGTGGCGTGGCTGTGGCGAGGGTGCCACAGCTGGTTGTCGGGGCGTTACGAGGCATAGATGGCCACACCGGCGGGTACTACCTGTAGTACATAAATACTCCAGCTGAGGATTGATGCCCGGCACGAAATGTGTCACAGCCGCTGGATGAAAATTCGGTGGTGCGGGAGTACGGATCGGAGCACAGCAGCGAAGCAGGCAAACCGCATCCAATCGGGTGTGTCTGTGGTAGAAAGTTTATGGTTGCCGCAGTTCAACTGGCCCGCATGTCATGCACACAAAGGCGGAGGAGCGGTGGGGCCGAGAGGGATGAGGGGCACGTCGGGGGGATGAGGATCCCCTGATGCGAACAATCCTACCATTCTGTCACTGACATGTGGGACCCATAAGCGTGGGTCCCACCTATCAGCGAAGGAAAGGCAGGGCAAGGCAGTGATAGCCACGTCAGAGGATCCATGTCCACGTCGGGGGACGTCGTGCCGTGGGTTGGAGCGGCATCATGGGAATCACGTGTGGTTGTGGCAGTGGTAGAAACAAGAAACGTGATGGTCGCCGTTGTTCAACTTCCATGGACAAGTTGTCATGTCTGCTGACACATGTATATCAAAACTAGAATGTTTATATTTCAAGCACGTGAACAAGTATTATTCTACTACTTTGGATCCATTGCAACGCATGGGCCAGCACATTGGTAGTAGTAGTGTCCATCTCTATCTCTAGAGGCCTTCCCTCGTTCATCATTTTCTCTCACAAGATAAACTACTCATACAAATGCATCTTGATGTTCCGTGGAACGCATGAGGATGTTTCCTTGGGGGTCCCTCCAGCACGGCGTGGCCGTAGTTGCAAGTTGACGCCCCTTGAGATGCCGACGTTGAGGGGCACTCGGATTTCCTCCGATGAGCAGGTAAGATGAGTTTGATCACGTAGTAAATGCATTCTAAAGACTACTTCTGTGTCCATTTCCTAATTCTCCCCTGCCCACCGTTTCACAGGTTAGGCTCGGTGCGAGTGGAGATTGGCTTGCATATGTACGGGAGGGTGCCAACATCAATTTGCACAACATTTACAATGGTGACACCGTTCCCTCCAACATTGGGATCAGCCATGCAATGGGCCACCACATGAATTGGTACGATGGAACCACGGTGAGATTGAATAAGATAGCACGAACATTGCACATGACGGTCAAAGGCGGACCATGCTGTCTGCGGCGGCCGATTTGTTGCCGTACGAGTAGGAAGATGCTTTGCTCCTTTCTAACCGCATCTTCGCGGTGACAAACCAAGGGAATTATTTTGTATGGGACACATCCTACAATATACTCCCTCTCTTCCAGTTTATTTGTTTTGAATCTTTTCGTTTTATAAGTTTCAAATTCAAATTTAGAGCTCCCCATCACATGTTGAGATTACAATGTCCATTAAATCATTGCATGCATGTATAGTAAAGAAACAAATCTCGAGTTTAGCATGAGTTCGTGTCATGGGAGCACCACAAGCCCTGACGCAGGAGTTACATTTCCCTCTCAGGGCCGTCGGGACTGAGCTTCAGCACCTTACTACACCTACCTTTGAGTCAATAACATGTGGACCCGATAGGTGACTGGTCCACATGTAATGCTCCCGTAGGTAGAGGGGCAGTGGGGCCAAGAGGGGTGAGCCGCAGGTCGGGGGACGTGTGGTTTCATGGGTTCGAGCGGCATCGTGGGAGTCGCGGGTGGCTGTGGTAGAAACTTGATGCTCGCCGCATTTTAGGTGGCCCACATGTCATGCACACAAAGGTAGAGGGGCGGTGCGGCCGAGAGGGGTGAGGCGCACGTCGGGGGGCGTGGTGCCATGGGTTGGAGAGGCATCGTGGGAATCGCGAGATGAAACGTGACGGTCGCCATAGTTGAACTTCCATGGACAAGCTGTCATGTCTACGAACACATGCACTGCATACCGATCACTGGAAGGAGTAGCAGAGAAAGCTATATATGCGGATAAATAGTTCCTTATAGTCAAGCGGACCCACCCTACTACTCTGTTCCAAAGACATGCACACCATCAAAATAGTCCATCTATAATAATATACACCGAGAGGGAATAATTTTTTTTACAAGAGAGGAAATAGTTCATCCATCCATAATGCCGTCCTGCTGGTGCAGCCTTTTCTTCTTCTTCTTCTTCTTCTTCTTCTTCTTCTTCTTCTTCTTCTTCTTCTTCTTCTTCTTCTTCTTCTTCTTCTTCTTCTTCTTCTTCTTCTTCTTCTTCTTCTTCTTATTCTTCTTCTTCTTCTTCTTCTTCTTCTTCTTCTTCTTCTTCTTCTTCTTCTTCTTCTTCTTCTTCTTCTTCGGCTTCGCAACAAGTTCTTTGGACCTTGCACCTATCTTGAAACTCACACGGGCATCGAGGGCAGCATATTTTATCTGCTCGTACATCAAGGGATAATTCTCCCATCCAGACGACCTTAATGCCACCGTCTTGTCGCCCTTCTGAAGATTTGTACCAAGCACAAAATTTGCTATGTCGAATAGGGATGGTGTCTATTTATCACAATCTTCTACATGAATTTTGATTCTGGTTTGTAGGTCAACGATGCTTTTCAAATCAAGGTTGTATGGCTCCAGCTTCTGTTTGTCCCTTTTGATGGCTGCCCCACAGAAGTATACGTCCTCCCGAGATAAGAAATCGTGAAGCTCACCTGGTATGGAGGGCGAGTGTATGATGTGGTACACCAAAACATCATCTTCGAGGCACAGCTGAAGGACGGCGGCGCGCTGGATCTTCCCAGGGGCACGCTCCGTGTACTCTGTGTCGAGATTGATGACCCTCATCTCTACCTTTTCGAGGGAGTTGGATACATTGTTGATCCACTGCTGAACAACCCTTGGGTGGACGGTGACGGTGGCAACTATGCGCATCGAGCCTTGGACGAGGACATGTTGGACGCTAAAAACCTGCATCTCGTTCTCTTTCGCCATTTGGAACCGCTGGAATGGAGGGCTATGGTTTGGAGAATTTGGATTAGATGGCTAGTCTAACTGAAGTACTAGATGATTATTTAAAGAGGTTAAAACAATGTGAACGCAGTGGGGTTTGGATGCAAATGAAGACGAAGGGGAGGTGAAGAAGCCGAGGAGAATCGGTTCCCGATGGAGAAGTAAATGGGAGAAGTGGCGTGCAGGCAGTTGATTAGACGACTAGGTAGACTAAACGAAAAGGCTATGCAGGTAGACTGATGAGTCGTACCTGTTCGTGTACGTGCCCATCCTTCCTGATAGGTGGGACCTATGCAAACAGATAAAAAATGTGTCGTAGTTTTTTTGAGCGCGTGAGTGGGAGATACAACATTCTTTGCTTAAGGAATACTCCCTCCGTTTAGGTGAGTGTAAGTCACCTTATGAAAATCAGGTTTTCCCAAAACCTTTAGGCATGGAGCATTAACTTCCTACTCGATCCCCTCCCAGCCTCGTTAGCCAGCGTTCTCTTCCTCTGCTGCCGCGTTTTACCTTTCCATTTTTCCTCTTCTCAAGTGTGGAACGATCTGCATGCCGTCCTTGATGCACCAGAACGACCACTGCATGCATCACAGCAGGGCGTTGATTGGGCATGCACGAGAATTTGGTTCTGCTCGCAATATGGATGATACCTGAACGATGAAGTGAACATGCATGCTAGCACAGGAGACCTATTTCCGCTATACAATGTTGTTTCTTGCATTATCCTACTCATACTCTGAACAATGCTGATCTTACATTAACAATGCCTGTCCTTTTTGATATGATGCAGTGTCCCTACAGTTACTGCCCTTTGTAATCACACCACCTTTGCCAAAAACGGGGAAGCACAACTGGTTCCTCGCTCGATCAGACAATGGCAAAAGACTAATGATCATTCGGACACATGAGCCGGAAAAGTTATATTGCAAAAACCCCACTGTATACAAGCACCGTGTAATACGTGAGTATCCAGACAGTGGTTGTTACGTCTATGAGCAGGATACCAGCTTGTTGGGGCCTTTAGGATTTTTTAGTTGGAGGCGGGTAAACAGCCTTGGTTCACACTCTCTGTTTCTCGGACTCAATTATCTGATTAACCAAGAGATCACCGTTGGCAAGGACCTTGATGGCAGAGAGGCTCTGTTTGCTATGGAAAACTATGTCTACACGGCGAGCCCTAGGAGTTCGGGAGCAAACTCCCCTGATTGTCAATGATATAGCCTGCAGCCAAAAGAAGGTGAGAATGACAAAGGCATCCAGATTAACTTTGATCCTTGGATGTCTCAATTACGACAGGTAGTGATGTGGTTCAAGCCTTTAGGTTGATAGGTAATTGGGCTGTTGCATCGAAAGGGTGGAGTACTGGTGTCTCTGGATCACTGGTCGCTGAAGCGGGGCTGCAAATTATGATGGTGTTGGATCATCTCTTCGAATGACTTTGTTGTCTTTGCTGCTGGTTTTGGATGGGTAGTTCTTTCTTTTGTTATGCATATTCCTTGTCATTTGGTCATCCTCGTCTATGTCACTCTTACTATGTAATAGTTGCTTCTGTTTAGAATGTCATTCTCGTCTGGATCACGAGAGTCTAAGCGCTGCAGATGGGTGCGTTTTGGTGGTGTAGCAAGACTTCTTATGAACTATCATGTCTTGCTGTTTATATCAGTAGTAGTCACTAGTTAGTGTTTGAATGTTGTATATATAATTGTTTTGAACTGTTTATTGTCTCGAACTACTGGTGGGCTAAATGAGGGCATCACCGTTCTCCAGTGTTCAGAGTATATCTCCTTTTCAAGTTATATAATTTGTGCTCAGTGTCTTTTCGATGATGTACACTTGTTTGGGCTAGTGAGGTGTCGTTTAATATGGGCCGAGTAGTAACGCAATGCCAAACAGGTCAATTATGACTCTCAGGCCGGGCTCTCAAAAGATCCTGAAAAAAAGGTCCGGCTCTCCAAAAAAGAAAGAATAAGGACTCTTAGGCCGACATGTGGGCGCCACCGGTGTTTTCGTGCGCTTGCACGCCGAGAGCATATTGGCCCGTGCTCGAAATTCATGCTACCTTTTCATCCCAATCTCCCGCCCCTCCCCCACCTCTGGAATCTCGATTCCTACTCCAGTTCCCCCAAATCCCCCTCCTATACTCCCTATACTCAGGTGCACTATCATGTCGCCGGTCAACGCGGATCTCCGAGCCGGAGATCCTGAGGTCCGTCCTGCCTTCGGTCGCTGTGTGCTGTCTCTCAACACTGGCATGGCGACACTTGACGACCAGTTTGCCGGCAAAGTGCTGATGGTAACCATTAACGGTGACCGTCCTCCCGTCTTGCCGGACGACCTTGTCAAAGATCTTGGCATTGCGCACGGCATCCAAATAAGTGACTTGCTCATTGAAGTCTATCCGCCACCGACTGATTTCTTCGTCAGGTTCCAGACAACTATCGACTGCAGTCGTGTGTTCGAATCTTCCTGGCGTTTGTTCTGCGATGGCGCGTTGGTGAGCTTTGATCGGTGGCACCCAGGATGGGGCTCGGTGCCCTCTGAGCTTGAGTTTTTAACAAAGCTTACCTTCCACGGCATGCCTCGACGTGCTTGGAACAGTGAGTCCATGAACGAGCTTATCAACGACCTTGGAGGTGAGCTCGTAAGTATGTTTGTTCCTCCAGACAGCTGGGCTCTGACGGTTATGGAATGGATGAAGAAGCCGTCCACCATACCGAAGGTGATTGGTGTTGAGATACCGGTGCAGGAACCGGGGTTGTACTATTCGTCGCCACCAAGGCCGCCGTGGACCACGTTAGGGATGTACCTGTACCGAGTGTTCGTGCATGTTGAAGAAGTGGTCAATCCATCAATCGAAGTCCTGCCGCCGCCGCTAGTGCCAGGGTCCGTCGATGACGTCCATTACAGGAGTCAACGTCAGACTTTCCCTGTGTTGCTCGGAACGATGGATGGCACAGGGCCTACTCCATCGCGCGGCGGAGGCCACTGCTTCTTTGGGAGAAGAGGCATGGTTGGCTGCCTGGATGTGCTCTAATTTGAGGTAACAACTAAATCTTGTCAGATACTAGTTAAACCCGAGCTATGGGTGTGAAGCACTGATATGCCAGTACATTTGGTTGTGACATGTTCTAATTTTGTACCTGAACTTTTTTTTAGAAAGGGTTGTACGTCAACTTAATGTGCTAGCAGAACTTATTGTGTTGTCTGTCTGTTTTCTTTGCACAACATTCAAGATATTTCCCCGTCATTGATAAAGACGATGAACCATTATGTACGACTTCGAACATAGCCCTTCCCGTAGCGACCCACTGCTTCCATCCTGATTGTGCCGCCTGTGTGAAATTTTTGTATGCAAGTTCAGTGTGTTATGATGTTCTATATGATTGTGTCAACTACATAAGTTTTTACTGAGCATCAGCAATGCATATGGCTGAAAGATGTATTTACGAGCATCGATCGATGGGTCTCTATCTCTCTCTCACACACAAACACGCACACACACACGCGCACATGCACAAGTGGGACCCGTTGAATTATTTATTTGCTCGTGACAGCTTTTAATTAGGTTCCACTGTAATCTAACTTTTTTCTTAAGTTATTAACTGAGCTCAGTGACTTCAAAAAGTTGTACAAAAGCCTTGTTTGGGCCTTTCCGGCGTCGCTGAATGTGGGCCGAGTAACCATCTTAGGTTGTACTGTACTACGCATGCCTTTTTTTCAACATCAGCAATGCAACTGGGCCGACAGTTGTACACAATATCCGGGTCAACTTGTTATTCTCCGCCCCGCTAGGCTGCAAACTTTCCTAGGTGGTATGCATTAGGCTAATAAAGAAAATAGACTTTAAGAAATAATAAATGGGATGTAATTATAATAACTGGACAGTTCCTATGCACCAAACACGCAATTAGTTTGAAAATATATCATTTTTGGAATTTGAAAATTTTAATTTCATTACTTGTTGCACGCGCAATATTTCGTTGGATTTTAACATAATACAACTTTATTTTGAAATTATATTTAACCTGACTAGAAATTTCGGATAAAAATATTTCGGATCCCATCAAAATGTGGGATTTTTTTTGAATTTTGTTTTGAGCGATTGTTTGAAATTATTAATCGTTGTCCTAGCTAGAAGTTGGGCTGTACTTTTAACAAACTGTAAATGGGTTGTAGTAAATTCCATTAGAATTAAAAAATGGGTTGTACATTCTTACAAATCGCAAATGGGCTATATGTTCTGTGCCAAATCTGAGCTGTGGGCCTACTAAGTTGACGCGTACCAAGGGCTTTGTCAACTTAGTCAATATAAACGATTCTAGCTGCAGTGATCGTACGATGTCCATCCAACGGCCGTAGTGCTTCTTCAACCTCTGGTCTTCTTGCTCCAGCCGCCCAAAGCAGCGCCAGTTGTGTCGCGTGCTCCTGCCTCCTATGGACGGCTGTGATGCCATGGAGGCCTCACCGCCCCGTACTACTCCCACCGCTGGCCAGGCCATCCCTCTACTCACCCACACCCCTTGTTATTCTGCGGCGACGGCAGCCTCACACCGCAGTCGAACCAGTGAACCCTCGTACTCCTCTCTGCGTGGGCTTCTACTGCTGCGTCTTCCCCGGCTCCGTGTCGTCCCCTTCCTAGGCCTCGCCGTCGTCCAGACCACTGCCCTGGTGCTCTCAGCGCGGCGTGGTCAACGTGGTCAACGACCGACTTGCATCAGAAGAGTACTATATGTGGAGAGGCTGACAGCTGGGTCTAGGCAGCCGCAAGGAAGTGCCTCCTTATTACGCGCAAAATAATTATTCCTCCACCTGACAGCAGGGACCCATCGGACGGGCCACCTTATTTCACGAAAAAACGTTTCCCCCCTGACTGCTGGGACCCACCGGACGGGCCAGCGTATTTCACGAAAAAACGTTCCCCCCGCTGTCAGCTTGGACCCACCGGAAGTGCCTCCTTATTATGCACAAAAAAATGAATACTCCCCCTGCTACCTGGGACCCACCATGGTGGGAGGCTGACTTGTGGACCTACTAAGTTGACTGGGACGGGGGCGTTTGTCAACTTTAGTCAATATGAACGATTCTAGCTCTAGTGACCATACGATGTCCATCCAACGGCCGTAGTGCTTCTTCAACCTCTGGTCTTCTTGCTCCAACCGCCCAAAGCAGCGCCGGTCGTGCCGCATGCTCCTACCTCCCATGGCCGGCTGTGCTGCCGCGGACGCCTCACTGCCCCCTACTATTCCCACCGCAAGCCAGGCCTTGCGGCGACGGCAGCCTCACACCACAGCCGAACCAGTGAACCGGTGATGGCTTCCACTGCCGCGTCTTCCCCGGCTCCCCGTCGTCCCCTTCCTAGGCCTCGCCGTCGTCCACCGCCCTGGTGCTCTCGGCGCGGCATGGTCAACGTGGTCAAGGAACGACTTCCATCGGACGTGGACTGTACGTGGAGAGGCTGACAGCTAGGTCCACGGCCGTAGCAAGGAAGTGCCTCCTTATTACGCGGAAAATAGTGATTCCTCCACCTGACAGCTGGGACCCACCGGACGGGCCACTGTATTTCACGAAAAAACATTTCCCCCTGACTGCTGGGACCCACCAACTACATCTTCGCATGCAAGGAAGTGCGTTCGGGCAAAAAAAAATGATTCGCACCCTGATTGCTGGGACCCACTAGCTACATCTTCACAGGCAAGGAAGTGCCCGTCAGTCGGGACCCACCTGGTCAAAGCGTACGTAGCGTTGTCATTCTGGTCGCGAACGTGTACGTATATATATACTGGTGGATGTAGAGGCGCGCACGTGTGGTAGTAGAGGCGCGTACGTGTCATAGTAGAGGCGCGCATGTAGCATGTACACGTACGTACAAATGGCCAGGGTGTAAGAAAGAAAATACGGCCACGTATGTGTACATACGGGCGGGGTCTCGAACGCCTACTCGCGCATACGTACGGCTAGGGCTCGTGTACATGGCTGGGTCGGAACGGAGAAACATCGTCGTCGTCGTGTTCATGGGGAGGCAACGAAATGCGTCGTGTTCATGGGGAGGCAATGGAATGCATCGTGTTCATCGGGAGGCAACGGAACGCGTGGGTGCCAACCGGCTGGGTCGGAACGGAATGCGTGGTCATGTTCATCGGGAGGGCTTGGACGGAACAGGCGATGGAAATGAGGCCTGGTGTACCGCACAACGGAGGAAACAGACCTCCTATGTTCGGAATGGGGTCCTGTTGATCGGGAGGGGTCTGGCGTACCGCAAAACGGAGGAAACGGACCTCCTACGGTCAAAACGGGGGTCATGTTGATCGGGAGGGGTGTGGTGTACCGCAAAACGGACGAAACGGACCTCCTACGGTCGAAACGGGGGTCCTGTTGATCGGGAGGGGTGTGGCGTACCGCAAAACGGACGAAACGGACCTCCTACGGTCGAAACGGGGGTCCTGTTCATCGGGAGGGGTGTGGCGTACCGCAAAACGGGACTCCACAGGATACTGTTCATCTCCACCGTCGACCTCCTCCAGCCTCCACGGGCTACCATCGACCTCCTCCAGCCTCCATGGGCTCCTGTTCATCCAGCCTCCACTGCGCGCTACTCCACCGGCTACTGTTCAACCACCCCTCCACGGGCACCCCTCCACCCTCTACTGTTCTGTTCATCCAGCCCTCCACACCACGGGGTCTTGTTCAACCACCCCTCCACGGGCACCCCTCCACCGTCTACTGTTCATCCAGCCCTCTACCACATCACGAGGTCCTATTCATCCAAAGGCAACGCCACCGCTCACTGTTCATCCA